>NC_139353.1:28608471-29015971 GCF_055883805.1 Amblyomma maculatum
AGACAGGCTCGAGGCACGGAGCAAGCTGCATATTTAGACGATAAAATTACAAAAAAAAAAGCACGTTGCAGGCACGTGAAACAAAGAAAAATAGACTATCCCAGTCGAAAAAAACTACAGAACCGTGTCAAAAATACGACAAAGTATTCTGTAGTTCTGTTTTAAACGTCAAATTTTTTTTGTAGTTCTGTAGTTTTTGTGTAGTATATTTCTGTTGTCTGTAGTTCTGTAGCACTTTTCATTTGTAACTACAGAAACTTCTGCTGTTACTACAGAACGTTCTGTTGTTACAACAGGGTTCCTGTCAAAAACCGTACAGAAATTCTGTCGTAAGAACAGAAACTTTTCTGTAGTTTTTTCCGACTGGGATAAGCTAAGCACTTTAAAACGTTTTTTTTTTTTTTTTTTTTTTTTTTTTTTTTTTTTTTTTACAGCCCATCGCTGTACGTGTCTGCCCGTCTTTACTTGTTCATGCCGCCTCGACTCATGAGACAGCCAGTGCAATATTGCTGCTTTTGCCCTAAGCTGAGGAAATCTCTAAACGTCGAGATCAGACAGCATGGCGTCGAAAAAAAAAAACGCAGGCGGTAAATTTACAGTGTGAATCAACGCTGGAGAAAGCCCTGCAAGGCTTCTCTTTCACAATGCCGGCCTTCCTGGTAACGAGAGAGAGAGTTTTATGCCCTTTGACAATGGGGGCCCTTCGGTACATCTAAACTTATACTGCCCCCTGACTGTTTCAATCAGTGCTTCGCGGATTTCAGCTGACTCAAGAACTAACCGAGTCCTCTCCTCTTAGCCAATCCAAATCGTCAGCTTTTTTTCGTTCCTTTTCGCTATTGGTGTAGGGAAGGGGTGTACTCTCCGTCCCATTCCACGTGGCTGGGAATATCGGCGAACAAATTATTAGCCTCTGTGAATGCGGTAGCAGTAGATGGCTCATTGGCAAAAAAAGCCATTCAGCGTTGAGGTTAAGCCGATGGAGCAACCGATGTAGCCATATGTAGAGGACGAAAGCCGGTTTGATGGCAGCTGCATGCCCATTAGAGCGGCAGAAATCACATCGCGCTAGCCGCCAGTAAGCACAGAAATGCATCGAAAATGATAGACTTCGTTATGAGATACATAAGAAGGAAATGAAACGTGCATTGCGACTACGTATCCAAATAAAAGAGACATTTCCCCCAACATGCATCTACGTTCCGAGACCACGTGACCAGGGACCCTGTACTTAGGAGAGCAACAGACGCCGCGTACCGCTGCTTATGCTGCCTAAGGAAATGTTCCAGGCACGTGTACTCGCTGTTTCTATCAGATTTGCCCAAAAATGAAAGACACCAATAAGGAACATAGACGGAATCAGCGTTTCGCATTGTAAATAAGCTCTGTCCTCTTTGGCCCCTTCCTAATCCTCTTTTTCTAGTATGCGTCTACGCTTCTGTCCATCACGAACTCGGCAGAACGAACGGTCGCGGAAACTGAATAAACGAATAAAATGTAATAAAATATGGAAGAAAATAACACTCTCGGTAGCCGACGAGCGAACACCTCGCTCTCAAAACAGCAGAAGCAACGATGTACCCGTTGCGTACACGGCATGTATAAATGTATGTATTCGCGGTGCCTAAATCGCCCGAGCCCGGAAATCTTCTTCGAGAAACAGCATCACTTCCGGAATCGTCCGCGATTCGGGCCGTCTTATGGACGCGTAGACGGTAGCTTATCTCTACTTCTGTCTTCCCCCTTTTTTGTTCCGTTTCCTCACTTCCGAGGAAGGCGAGCTGCCGTGTCCAATAGTGTATGCGTACTCCTTGTGCAGGCAACCGAAGCACGGAACCTATAGGCTTACGTGCCTTACGTGCCTTGCGCGCATATAGTGCGGGGTGATGCGCCAAGGAGGGTACGGTACGACGGCCACCGATTGCGATAAGGGGCAGAGAGGAACTCCGCATGCATGCTACGCGTACCGAAGAAGACATCTCTGAGGGAAATCGTGTCTCTTTGCCCGATTTGTGCCTCCTCCGGCAGCCGGTCCGAACTAGAAACCGGTAGACTGAAAGTTGTCTCACGTGATCGGCGACACGTGCACTACTCTCCGAAGATGTCGAGAAATCGCTCGCTGCGGCATCGGTGGCAAACCATTTCTTTAGAGAATTTCATAAGTCTCTCGTAAGCGCACGCCGTTTCAGCCACAAACAAACAAACAAACAAACAAACAAACAAACAAACAAACAAACAAACAAACAAACAAACAAACAAACAAACAAACAAACAAACAAACAAACAAACAAACAAACAAACAAACAAACAAACAAACAAACAAACAAACAAACAAACAAACAAACAAACAAACAAACAAACAAACAAACAAACAAGCAAACAAACAAACAAACAAACAAACAAACAAACAAACAAACAAACAAACAAACAAACAAACAAACGACATTAACGATGGCCGATGAATCAGCGGCTAACGGTTGTTCGACGTAATTTGGACGATGTTGTCGCCATTTGTAGCTCAAATAAAAAAAAAAGAAGCTTATCACAACATATACGAAGTAACACGAAAATGTATCACAGAATGCACCGCTGGTGTTATTCACCCTTCAATCCAGTCAGCTACGGCGTTGAATACACGTGACATATGGCCAGGGCTTTAATGGCAGCGAAAAATGCAGGCGGAAAATGGTTGGCGCAGACCGATCGAAATAGATTCTTAAAATTGTTAACGTTCTTCTGCTTAAATAAAGGAGCAGGTTAATTAATAGTTTAGATTACAGATTAAAAGGAGGGAATAAATTTAGGGGGACGCTCCAGGTTTGACTTAAGAGTAGACGCGAAGCGCCTTTAACACCGCCCTCTCCTTATTCGAATACTTTTATATTTAAAAAAAACTAATTGGTTGACAAAAAAGGAAAGCGCAATAAATGTCACACTTGTTCCGTGGACACCTGAACCACGCAAAATTTCACTGCGTGGTAGTCGAAGGGAAATATAGCTGTGGTGATCCAATAAGAGGTATTTTATTGAGTTTATTCAGAACAGGCTCTTTGAAGCGAAAAATTATTTCTTAAATTTGAGTGCTAGCGTCGCACCTTGACGCCTTCACAAGAAGATCATGGCACATATGTGCTATTAGTTGACCATTCCACAAGAAATTCAATGAAAGTGCTGTCCCCCAAGTGAAGCTGCAAAGACGTCTTTGAAGTTTGACGAAACTAGCCACTGGTTCCCCATAGTGCGCAGTGCAAGACGTAGCTAAAAGATGAACCAACCGTTCCAGATCCTTCGCTTAGTAAAAAAGAAATAAAGTCAATTCCATGCTAAGGCCATGCATTGATGAAAAAGCAAATCAACGGAAGAGGTATTTCATTTGCAAAAATCTGACTGCTCCTCCTAATTTGCATTCCGCAGAAAACAGCCGAGGCTTGAATTCCTTTCTCTCATGATAAGTAGCAAGCTTGCAATAAACCAGTCCCCTTATATATCTCCTGCAGTAACATGCCACACAAGGCATCATCATACTAACTTGATGACACCCTATTATGCTAAAACTGACCCGTTTAGTTTTCCTTTTCCCTCGGACAACATCAGACTGGAACAATATTTTACAAATGGCTGTACAGTGCGACTGAAATTGTATAAATTTGTATCACTTTTTCGTTGTTGTTTGCTCTCGTTCCTATGCATATATGCCTTACTGCTTGGACACAGTGGTGTATGGTGTGCATAAATAAATAAATAAATAAATAAATAAATAAATAAATAAATAAATAAATAAATAAATAAATAAATAAATAAATAAATAAATAAATAAATTATGACGAAATCAAAGCATTCCTGCAACTCAACATCAGTTTATTTGGCTCTCATTACTTTATATAGGAGTCACTAATCTTTATACTCCGGTGGCGGGACGCACAAGGACAAGATAGCTGCAAATTAAAAAAAAAATTACGCTGCATACTTTTGTGACTCAGAGAGAATTCAGAGTATTCAAAGCACGTTTATGAAAATCTTGAAAAACGGCGTGCGAGCACTGTTTTAGGGCAAGGAATTTAATTCTAGAGCCTACAAAATGGCGTCTTAGATTCTTGTCGAGAATTTATGATCGAGAACATGAGTCACTATTGAATTTTATGAAGCTGCAGGCCTAATTGAAAGTAAACTTACGTACAAGGCGCTTTCTGGCCTTGCTTCACTTGAGTACGTCTCCTTTCTCTTGTTACCTTCCCTCTTCTCAGCCTTGAGACAGGTTTTCGTTTTAGCCAAGGAAATCGTTTTGAATATCCACCGTCTGGCACAACTGCAGGTTATTCCATGCATGGATATAGGCACCTTTGTTTTTCCTCGTTTATATTCGTTTTGCGTTAACGTACACAATGTTCCGGACACAAGGGCCAGCGTCAAGTCGGACGTCAACATTCTTTTCGCGTGCCTACACATCTCGGGCCCCTTATCTAATCTTTCGTCGCTTGAAATCTACTCGACGTCTGAATTGCAGACATCTCGACTAGGATGGTTGTCTCAGTCGTTAGGGCATATTTGGCAACTCGTTGTTTTTCCGTGACAACGCATTCGAAAGATAAAACACTCCTCTGGCGACCTCTTTGAATTACTCTTGTTCTTCGCCGCACTGGAGGAATGCCACTTTTACACCTCTCACTCTCTTCTGACTTGGCGCATACACATGTCTACACATATGTTGCCCCGCCGGGGTGGTGCAGTGGTAAGACGCCCGACTACTGTGCCGGAGTACCCGGGTTCGAACCCGACCTCGGTGGCTGCGTTTCGATGGAGGCGAAACGAAGAGGCATCGTGTGCTGTGCGATGTCAGCGCACGTTAAAGATCCCCAGGTGGTCGAAATTACTCCGTAGCCCTCCACTACGGCTCCTCTTTCTCTCTTTCCACTTTCACTCCCATCTTCCTCCCTTCCCTTACGGCGCGGTTGCGGTGTTCAACTTTCACTTCCATCTTCCTCCCTTCCCTTACGGCGCGGTTGCGGTGTCCACAGAAAACAAGTGAGACAGTTACTGCGCCTTTCCCTTCCTATAAATAAATCAGTCCACATAAAACAAGTTAGACAGTTACCACGCCTTTCCCTTCCTATAAATAAATATAAATAAATCTAGGCATATGTTGGGAGGTACTCCCCTGATGGGGCTGGGACAGGTCGGTCACCGCCGCTTGCGGCGATGGCTAGCCTGCCACTGAATTTTTATCTGTTGTAGGCCGTCATTGCACCCGCCACCACTTCGGTGGTGGACGATGGCTGTTGTTGAGGCCACTGTACTTGAGGCGCGCGTCTTTCCCTCTTCCTTTTCTTTCTTCTCTATTTTCTCTTCTGTCTGCACGAGGCAGCAGAGGTGGCTCAGCTACAGAGCCAGTAGCAGGCCCGTGCATTTTCTTTTCCTTCTTCCTACAGCCACAACAACAACTAGTGCTTTCAGGCGCCATTAGTTATCTGGTCCTCTGTGACATCGAATACCGAAGCTGCAGTAAAGTGAACTGACAGGCTACGAACCAAAGCTCTTGTGAAGCATTATGTGCTACATGTGGAGGTCGTGAGTTCGGATGCCATCAAGGTCACGCCATGTTTTCCTTCTATGTTAGGAGAAATATCTGCTTTTTACAATCGTAAATTATGTGGCATACATCCCGAAGCGACTGATGACCTTTCAGGAGTGCTGTCGTGGAGGGTTCAGGGTCCCGGACATAGCGTTTCTATATTCAACCTCCATCAAAATGCAGTTTCTGTGACCTTGGATTGAGCTCTTAACCTTCGGATGAGGAGCTGCACGCAAAAGCAATTGAAGCATTGCAGTACTCAGTATTAAGTTTGTAAATTAATATTTCCGGAAGTACTTTGGCATCGATTATGAGTATATTTATTGAATTTATTCCTGTTGTAATAGAAACACAGAAAAACCTAATAGTTGCTCTACAGTTTCGGTTCTTTGGGGAAATAATAACGTATATGCATGGGGTTGCTTTTTTTTGCCGTTGAGAGTTGAGACATGAGCGGAAGCAATACGATACTTGCCTCACTAGCTGTAGCAATGGAACAGGCGAGTGAAAATTTTGAACAATCTGGCATAAACGCATTGTGGAACGTCGTAATAACTGATGTAAATTACGGAGTGGAGATTACCAGGGATTGCTATCAGCTCCTTCGGCTATCATGTGGGTATGTCACCCTGGTTACGGAGAGCAAAGTGATGAACTGGACGTCGCAGAGCTCCAGAAGAGGTACGGTGATTGGTTCGCCGACAAGTTTGGGATTAAGACAATACCGGTATCCTTGCGCCGCTCAGGTGCAGTTCCAATGGTTTCGAGGGAAGGGATTGGTTTGGTTTGTGGGGTTTAACGTCCCAAAGCGACTCAGGCCATAGAGACGCCGTAGTAGAGGTTGGTTGGTTCACAGGAAGGGAAAGGCGCAGTATCTGTCACACTTGTTTCTGTGGACACCTGAACCGCGCCGTAAGGGAAGGGAGGAAGGTGGGAGTGAAAGTGGAAAGAGAGAAAGGGGAGCCGTAGTGGAGGGCTACGGAGTAATTTCGACCACCTGGGGATCTTTAACGTGCAGGTGGTGGTGGTAACAACTTTTATTGCCACGAAATGAAAGGAATTATTTCGGGCTGGGGCGAGTCTAGGGTGGCCTCTAGTCGGGAGCGACCTCTTGAGCTCGCGTGACGAGGGCCAGTTGCGTAGTTTTCCTTGGGCTGGCCAACAGCTTGTCCCATTCCTCCGCTGAGGGAGCTGGCAAGAGTGTCTTTGGAGGGGGATTGCTGGCGCATTCCCACAGTATATGGTCTTGAGTGGCCTGCGTCCCGTCACCGCAGTGCCGGCATGCAGGGTTGAATTCTCCGTTTGTAATTAACGATAGTCGGTAGGGGCTAAGAATGGCCTTTGTTTGTAGGCGTCTGAGTGTCGTGGCTTGCGCCCGGTCGAGGTCGGGGTGAGGGGCGGGGTACGTGCATCTTAGCTCGCTGACATCGCACAGCACACGGACGCCACTTCGTTTCGCCTCCATCGAAACGCAGACGCCTCCGGAAATTTCGACCACCTGGGGTTCTTTAACCTGCACTGACATCGCACAGCACACTGGCGCCTTGCTTTTCGCCTCCACCGAGAAGCGGCCGCCAAGACCGGATTTTGATCCCGCACCCTTAGGAACAGTAGTCGAGCGCTGTAACCACTACCCCACTTAGGCCAGAGCAAGAGGGTAAGAGGGTGGCTCGCGATTACAGGGTACGAGGGAGCGAAAGAGAGCGTCTGCATTTAAGTGCTTACGACCAGAGCGATAAAAGACACGAATGTCGTATTTTTTAAACGGAGAGCCCAGTGAGCGAGGCAGCCGGAGGGGTCTCTACTCTATAAGAGAAGACAGGCAGCAGGGAACATGGTGATCGATAGTAACATCGAGTGACCGCTCGTATAAGTTGGCACACAATTTTGCGACAGCGCAATATGAAAGTGATATATAATACTGCAATAAAACGATACAGCAAAATATTCATTCGTATATTTAGTTCGCGTCTGAGTAAATGTAATTTAATTGGCGAAGAACATTAGATGAAAGCAAGAAAAAGACACATCTTGCTGAACAGCTTTTTAGGTAGAATTGGAAGTGTTCCTAAAGTACGGGCAGGCTAATCGCACGCATATTAACACACACGATGAATATTCCCATCATATGAAGCACTGAGAGCAATCAAAATGCACAGTTTTAGGTTATGCTACGCTTAGAAGGCTAGAAAGCCAATAATAGGTGTTGGCGAATCGGCTAAAACTAAAAAGAAGTACGAAGTTTGCAATGCTCGAAATGTTCATCAGAGGCATATTAACACACTGAACGAAATATGGCTGCCATAAACGTGAAAACATACATATTGCCGCCTGTAATGATGACCTTCACTTTATTGATATTGTTGGCAGATCTATTTCACACAAGAAAATTCATTAATATTTCCCATTGTGCAAGGTTTCGTTCGGGGAAAAGATTTCTCTATTAATTGAAGAGTCAGTGGCACAATGTAAACCATTAGGAGCAAGGGCCTATCAGGAGCCTCTGCTATAATCTTTACATTCAGATTGTAATTTGTTAAAGCGATGTACTGTTTTCCTGGCAAACTTATTGGCCAGTCGATTACGGCAAAGTGAAGCTGTTTAGTGTTAACGTTTGCTATGGATACCTTGTCACCTGCACATTTTGCGGGTAAAAGATGCGATCTCGGTATGTCGAGTGGGAGCTCTGCCGACTGAGCTATGACGCTGGCAGTGCGACTCCAGTCTATCTACTACTTTCGGGGTATTTAGGCAGCCTTAACTTAGCCATGCACGCTGGGGTTCACCAGTGTCACCCTCGTCCATGGCGGCAGAACATAGGATTGCCTGTACTACGGATATTATAATGACTTATCTACCTGTAATAAAATATTGCACTGCTGATGTCTCACTGAAAAATGTCCACAAAGAAAAATTGAGTACCAGAGAAACATTCCTCTGATTTTGTCTTATTTTTAGATGTCTGCTTGTTCAATATCGCAAGAAATGTATGTACCATGCCGACCAACGAGCCCACAATCCAAGACACCACTACACTGGAAAACATCCTCCCCTGCCTATGCCATGCGGTGCGTGCCTTGGCCTCCGCCATGGGGTCGTGGCGACGTGTGGCCTGAGAGTGTCCTGGACAAAGGTTCATTGGAAATCATCGTGCCGGCAAGCCGTTCTCTTCTTCCTTCTTCCTCTTCTTCTTCAAGCATCCAGACAACACGCCATCAACATGCCATGAACTCATCAACATCGCTGGGCACCGCCTAGCCGCACAACTCTACACTGAGCGTCGTCTTCGTCCACACACCCCGACACTTCTTTCTTCACTTTGCCAGCATAATACACCACATAACAATATATTTTCAGCTAGCTCTCTGATTAGCCACCTTTTGTCATCCTTTTATTGTGCTCCATAAACACTGTACCTTGGACATCACACACACAAAAAAAGACATGCCATTGCCTGTTGAGCTCAGGTGTAGTGTATTCGCACGCTGTTCTTCGTCGATGAAGACGCGTGCGTGTGTCACAGTGTATTCACTGCGACCACTCGAAACCCCGCGCGTGAACGGAGAGAAGGAAGGGAGACGCGTCGTCGCGTCCATGCGACCCGATCACCGGGGCGATCTGGGACGGCCACCAAAATAGACCGTCGCCAACGATGCCGCAGCAAAAGCCACGGTGCGAGGCACGCCCCGAAGACGTCGTTCACTTCCTTCCTGCTCTCCGCGGCGACGACGGCCAACGAGAACAGGAAACCGCGAGGGGTGCACGTGCTGGTGCGCTATGCACGGAGGATATATATCACACCATCGAGGAATCGCGGATAAGTATACGGAGTGGCGGGGTTCGGGTCTTTTGTCTTCGGCTTTGTCTGCGGTGTTTCCGCTGTCTTTTTTTATCGATCGGTGCTGCGACGAACTTTCTTTCTTTCTTTCTTTTCTCCTACCTCTCCATCTCTTTCGTTGAGAATCATGACGCGCCAACGGGACGCGTGTGCCTCTGCACATCTGCTGTCGTCTTCGCTTTCCTTGTTTGAGGACTGCTGCAGCAAAGCCTGTCAAGACCTGTCCTGGTTCCGCACTGTTGTATCTTGTGCTCCACGCTTCTAGAAGCAAAGCCACTCATACATCGAAATCAAGAAACACTTTTTTTCAAAACTAACATTTCACTACATTTTAGAAACTAAGAGGATAGTAGCGCATGAAAGACATCTTTGCAGATGGATTGTGCCACCTGGTGGACGCAAGGCGACAGTTGTTGCGACCAGCCATGTAATTAGATAAAACCAACCAATTAGGTTTTTTAGACTTTGAACTTAGTGAATACGTTTATTTAGGAAGCAGAAAGCGGCGGGAGTCTTATCTTATTGTGATTGGTATACCACACGTAGCACGTAGATGCTGCACAATCTGTGCAATTGTGTAAACGCCCCCTCTCCTCTCCCTCCTTCGCAAGATGCACCACTTTCGCTTGGCGCTTCATCTGACGGCGCAGGAATAAGACGAAGCCGATAAGAAGCCTTCTGTTATCTTCGGAGTTTAGTTATGTCCACCTGTACGTGTATTTCTCCCTCGTCGAGCACTTCGATGTCAAAACCTCGCTCGATGTCTGTCAGTCGTCGCAAATAGATAGTATTACGTGCTAGCGGATGCGACACGTTTTGTAGAACTGTCAGATCGTTGGAAAGAAACCGCCTTGAATACCGTTTGGTCGTGAGCAAAGTTATGAAGGCCACAAAAATGTATATATACTTGTATAAACGCCAGATTGACAGCCCTGAAGCAAGGCATGTTCGCCGACGGACGGCCCGTTCATATTCTCTTCGTCTCTCCAGTTAGGAGCAGCGCTGCGGAAGATTCATGAGTTTGGACGCGCTTTTCTGGTACAGCTGACGTGTTTTATCGCAATATAAATTTCGTAAACACGAGAAGAATGACACTTTGATACTGTCTACGCAGCTTGGTTGGTAGAGGTTAACGAAGAAAAGCAGTGGTTCTTCCTTATATTATTGTCTTTTACCGGAAACTACTCGCACGATTTCTTATTCGGTCTCGGCGGTGATGACGCTCTTGTTCTCAGGACTCAGCAGGCGAAGATCGCTGCATGCTGACGTCAATGTCATACCGCGTGTTTCACCACTAAGGTTTTCCTGCCAAGTGTATATTTTTACCACTTTTTTTTTTTACACCTTCGTAACCTCTCTGTTTCTCACGGCATCGAAAAACATTGTGTTATGTTGTGAAATATAGAAATGTCTTGTTTCTGTAACACTCTTTGTTTTGTGCCGTAGCTGAGTTTTTATTGAAAGGGACAGCTGGTAACTCCGACATCTCAGTGCTTAAAGAGAAAGCCATAAAATTTCACAAATGACATTTCTTTCCAAGCAAATAACAGTGCGCAAACAGACCGAAGGAAGAAGCAAACACATTCATTCATTCATTCATTCATTCATTCATTCATTCATTCATTCATTCATTCATTCATTCATTCATTCATTCATTCATTCATTCATTCATTCATTCATTCACGCCTATCAGCGACACTGAGCTGCGGTCCCTCAGTATTGTCGCTTGGGTGTATCTCCCGAGAATGACAGAAGGGCCAATCGTCCTTTTATACAGTTTGTCTCCACTGTACAGAAAAGTCGGTGAATGTAATTTGAGTTTGAATGCTTTTTTGTTTTGCACCTCTGGCTACATTGTGCACTAAATGTGATCATAACGTTCAAGTGTTCAGTATGTGTGCTGGTGGATTAATATTTTAAGCACTTAAAAAAAAAAAACACTCTTGTGACAGTGCAGTTTTTGTGCCTTGAACGGCTATTTCATGTTTCTGTAACTACTTTTTGTCTATTTGTTCCCGCTGTAAGGAACAATGTTTGCTCTGACTGCTGTACAAATGCCAAAATGTATGGCTGCCGGGGATTTTTTAATGCGTCAGTAGACAGCAGTTCTCTGCACCTCTGTCATCACGTAACATGTGATGGTCGAATAACCGCTATTCTTCATAGTATTAGGTACGACAATAGCTCTTTTCCCCACTAAGCTAATAGCTTTGCATGATGTAATACAGTTACTTTTTAGGTGAACCTGGATTTTAGCGGGAAATATGAATGTTTGAATTCACTGCACACACTGAAAATAAAAGAAAGAAGCGTTTACCAGCGCCGATTTCCTTTGGGTATTTAAGCCAGCCTGTTTGTACTTGGCTTACTGGACGCCTTTGCTATCCCGGAATTCTTTACGTCCAATGCTCCATTTTGGTTTTCTCATGTAGTTAGCAGGTGTCGCACTTTCCGTCAAAGATGCGGCTCTCAGTCGCGATAAACATCGCATGATGCACAGAATTTGCGTACAGAAGCGAAGAGAAGCTAGACTTACTTTTCTGCTTTTGATTGAGCGCAATGAAAAGAGAGGAAAGACCAACAAGAAATAACATTAAGCAGATGCACAGTACTGACAGCTGTCAGTCGCTTGTAGATTTGCTTGGTGGTCTGGTCGTATTTTTGTATATTAAATAAGACAGATTGCATTTCTCTCCTTTTGGCGCGAGGTAGAGTACGTGCAACATAAAAAAAAAAAAAGAACTCGTTCTTGACCTTGCTTCTGCAGAGGCGACAAGAAGATATAATCGTGAGTTCTCTTCGGCTAAAATCTGTTGACCAGCTATGCATATGTCGACTGGTTTGTAGAAAAAAATTTCCTTTGTAAAACAATTTTATTTTACACGAAGAAACATTCACTTAGAAAGGTAATAGGAACGAAGAAGAGACAAGATTGCTCGATAACTGTTTTATTGAAACACGCCTGTTATCCATAGCCCAGAGTGTGCACTTTGCTTTAAGCATCTGTGTGGGGGGTATCTGGAACCATCACAGTCACGGTGGTCGAGGCAGTTGCTGGTCCCTTTGGCGTCGACCGCCGTAAAGCTTGGTTTTTGGGCCTGCATCCACAAAATCTCCGAGCTTTGCACAGAGCATGGTGACAGGCGTGCCTTCGAGGGAAAGAGTAGGTACTAAGTCGATGTAGTTGGCCGGACGGATGGCAACGGGAATTTTTGCGAGTCCTTGGCCTTCTTCGAATATCGGAATATTGTGGACATTCTCATACGATATTGGCATCTGTGGATGGAATTCCAGAGCAGCGACACACCTTTTCGTCGGGGTCACGTGTCTAAAAGAAAGTGTTAATGCAGTGTTTGTTGTGAGCCGGAGGAATAACATCTACCTTACGTTCCTCAAGAATGTTCCTGCACTGAACGCTGGCCCATCCGCCATTGCGGGTATGTGCCATGTATACAGAGGAGAGAACAACAACCTTAACGCGCATCTACTGGGTACCCTGCATAGCTTTAATCAAGCTCTAAAAACTTGTCAGCGCAGTTTAGCGTTCATTAATCTGAAACATCATCAATGTCTATCTGGAATGCAAGAAGGAGTGGTCTCATATTTGCACCTGTCCGGAAGAATACTGAGCTAGAATTGAATAAAATTATAAAATTTTGGAGGGAGGCGAAAAGTATTACAATGAGGCTAAATAATTTCAAGCTTGAATGGTTAAAATATTGACTTAATAGCGGTGTTATTTCCTTTTTTGTAGTTTAATGAATGCGTGAGTAACTGCAGTCTTCGGTGCTAAATTTGAGGATGGTCTTCGTATGATCGCCGAGCGCATTTGTTGTTACCGGTGCCGCCGACGCGGAGTTGTTCATTTGTTTGTTGGCGGAAGGCACTGCAATTAAGAGTGCCATTTTAGTGCCACATCACTCCGCGTCTATTTTCTTATCGCCACGTGAAAATATTGAGGTTATCGCCTCCGTCCTAAACATACCACCGTAAAAGATGTTCAAATAGCACTTTTCAGATCTTGTTGAAATGGCTTAGTTGTCTCCTCGGGGATAATGTTAGGTGTTTAATTTTCATGTCGAATGCTTTTGGTCAGAGTGTTACGTTCGTTTATTTCTTGTTCGCCACCCGAACGTGCATATTGCTCTTAGCATGTTCAGATTCTAAATCAATTACTAGTTATTGCGATTATCCATGCGAGTTAGAAATCATTTTAATAGCTCCCGGTAGTTGCCAAGGGATGCCGACTCTATTTGATTCTGGAATATATAGTTTGATGCATCACCATGTCAATAATCAGTTGAGGAGACGATTGGGGCTGGTGGTCACTACAACTACCTGAGAAAGAGCATGGAATGCCGCACATGTTATTGAATGTGGATGGCACTTCCCGTATATTTGACAAAGAGAGTTTCGAAATGTAAGCAGTGTTTTTAAAGAAGCATGCGCTTACAATATAAAAACGACCTGATAATGTAGGGATCGTTACCTTAGGCCTTCCTCTGAAGAACATAATCATGTCGGGATCGTCATCTTGGACCTTTCTCCGAAGAACATAAATAAGAGGGTTTCCAACGTCATGGGTAGATATTTTTCTAAAATTTACCTCACATTGTGACACATTGCACTGAACGACTGAATTCTTCCTCACGCATTCGATTGCTTGTCTCCCGGCAGGTCTCCGGCCGGCTGCTGGCATCTCGCTCAAGCTGGGCTGCAGCATAGACGTGCTGGACAAGTGCGGCGCGGACCTGGTCATTTTCGGCACTGGACACACAGTGCCCAACAACACCGAAGCACTGCTCAAACAGTGCGAGTAAGTGATCATCCATTTGAAAAAATTTAATCTGTTGAAGAAAATAGAATCAAAAGAGAGCAGAAACGGCTGTTTGAAGTAAGAATGTCCATTCACACATATGGACTGCATTTTGTTCTTCGATTTCTGTCGTTATTCCTTGTTCAAAGTACTCCGGAGGGGTCCAAGTCAACAAGTGTTCGGTGTTCTGCAACATCAGTCTCCGTCTCAAATTTCAGAGCAGAGTAGTCGCATTACCTGCGATCTTACTTCCTAGTTCCCAATTTCTGTATCAGCCTGAATTTTAACTGTATTCGTTTACTGCACGTGCAGTTTCTGTTGTAATACTGGGTTTCCATTGAATATTGAAATGCATAAGCTTTCGCCGCCCTTGCTGGTAACTTTGGCTTCTAGGTCCTTGCGATTTTCCCCTTTGCTCTAATGCACAACATTAAACAGGCTTACCTGCTTCCTCAGGTTCTGTCGTCTACATTTTCCTAGCATTTTGTAAGCTAAAAAGAAAAAGTTTACTATTTGTCTGAGGATTCATTTCGTGAATTGGACTTCGACGTCCACAAGTTAAGGTAACCTGTACACTCGAGCTGATAACCTGCGTACTTGGCTGAAGCGGAGGCAGTCGTTTTGCGCGACTGCTGGTGACTGCGACGGTTGCATCAGTGACCAAAGGAAAACTGGTCGCGGCACTTTGTGAGCAGAAAAAGCACTGCTATCATCAACTGATGCATGTGCACTCTGGGTGTCATGGCTGTAGGCCTCTGCTATAACAGTAACCTTGGGACGACTATTATCGGATTTATCTAAATGACTACGGCTATACCAGTAACTGAGCTCATTCGTAACACATATTAACCCTCTTGAAAAACGTTTGGCACCACATTAAGCCTGCTGCCCAGAAAATAATAATATCAAACGCGCGTAATACAATTAAAGGCGAATTACCCCATCTGCTCCATTTCGAGGAATGCCATGATTATTTAGGGCGTCTATGTTGTTCCGGAAAAATTTCACTTAAACTAAGAACAGCTCGTGGATCAAAAGGCTTAAAAACTTACTGTTGCTGCTCCTTTCGATTTGAATTCTTTTCTACTTTTTCTTGAAAACCATTTCAAAGAACGCTGCTCTCTCGACATCGCACCTGTTTGATGGCCATGCCCCTCGTATACAGGGCGTAGTTAATTTTTATTTATTTATTTATTTATTTATTTATTTATAGCGTATCATGGAACTGCAAATAAACTTTTTGGATCCATAGCCAATGGCTAGTTGTGGGTCCAAATGAAAAGTGATTCAATTTTTTTTTAAGCAGTAGCGATAAGCACAACAGAAAATATACACAAGAAATATCCCATGCCAGATAGAGCGCATCAACAGAACAAAAAACGTCAGTGCAGAATGTTCTTTTCCAGTGAGCAAGCGATTTCAAAAAAAAATTACAACATACAATAAGTCCCGGAGCTTTACGGGTCCCCCAAAAGAGACAGTGATTACATTCTGAATAAAAATCCACTTGATGAAGACAAAGATTGCATTCATCTTGTAGTATATTAAGATAAGTTATGTATATTTAATGTTTGTTAAAAGATGCGTCTTGGCTGCTACCTTAAAGTTCATGGCTTGTTTTATATGTTCTGGAAGAGAATTTCAGATTTGTGCACTGTTAAATTCTACAAGCCTTTTACTGTATGTATTATGTGTTGCATACAGTAAAAGGCTGTAAAAACAAGAAAGGAGGCGTTACGTTTGAACTGCAGCTATTAAACCTACGCTGTTGGTTATGTAACTCGGCTGTAATTATTCACGGCAGCGCGGTCTACTCGAAGAATGGGGTGCCACGCCATACTCAAGGGGGATGGTGGTTCAGGCCGTGTTTAATGTTTGATAGCTGGCGAATGCGTGGCGAGTGCAGCGTCATTAAAGTTAGGTTCCGATAAAGCGCGTGGCCGACGCACTGACACGAAACTTCGTCGTTCTGGTTAACGTTCTGCTCTCGTTTCCGGACGATTAACCGGCTCAGGTCACCATTCCGCTGCGTGAAGAGGTAGAGCTTGTTTAAAACATGATCGCTTCTCTTATTTAAATATTCGCTTCTTGTATTCAAAAGAAATATTAATCGTTCATGTTGTTTGAAAGCATCATTTGAAAGCATCATGGGATACATATTGAGACTACCTATTTATGCGCAGAGAGACATGAATATTGTTTGCATGCAGTAACCTGAGCAAGCTGCAGTTTTTACTATTTTCTTAGAGGTACAAGGAGGTCTATACGACTTAGATATCACGCAAATGTCATTGAAGTCATACGAATACGTCTGTATGCGAGAAGGGGCTGCAGAAGCCTAATATTAAAGCCAACGAACTTAATGCCGAAGCATTCCCACATTCAACTTGTGTTGTAGGCTTTTCTGCGCAGCCTAGGCCTTCGCGAGAAAAAGGGTGAGCGCCGACAAATTATTGCGCCCCATTCCCTTTTCTTGAACCCTTTCCAGCCATGCGCAGGCGACCTGAGAAACTGCCAATTGCTCAAGCCATGATTAACAAGTATTAATTGATAGAGCGAATATTCAATGTGTCACTCTTTGGGTCACATATTGACGGTGTGCTCTGAATTTGTAGGGTAGAGTTCTCCGCAGGAATATGCGCGCGCCAGTTCGCCAACCGGTGCCTTCCGCCTCTTCCCCGAGGAATGGTCGTGGTAATCCTGGAGGGCATCAGCCAGGAGGTCTCCTCCAAGTGCAACGTATCCAATCCACTGCACAATGGTAGGTATAGCAAAGCTGTGCTCTCACTGCAATTAGATCTGTCTTCTGAAATGGTATAAAAAGGCGTAGAGGAGGAGGAGGAGGAAAAAAACTTTATTTCACAAGCGAGTTTGGACCCTTCAGGGGCCCAGGGCCACCGCACGGCCCTCACATTACGCGCATGTGTCCAGGTCACGTAGGGCCATGGCACTGGCACCCCGGTCCACACAGCGAAGTTGGATGTCCAGGTCCTGCGACGTAAGGAGGGCCTCCCATTCCTCCCATGATCCGATGGCGGGCTGTCCCTGCGGGAGAGGATCGGCAGGGCAGCCGAAAAGAATTTGGTCCAAGGTGGCGTGCAACTCTCCACAGAGAGTGCACTCAGGGGAAACGGGTCGGTAGTAAGATAGGCGTTGAGGGGTGAGAAGCGTTCGGGTTTGAAGACGCCTCCAGAGGAATTGTTGGGAGTGAGACAGCTGGGAGTGGGGAGGGGGTAGAGTTGACGGCCAAGGCGTGCAAGGAAAATATGTTTTCCACAAAATAAAAAGGCGTAGAAAGATGGCACAGGAACACAGGTTCATTGAAACGCTGGTGGTCATATTCCATTTTGAAACACTTGCTGCAATACCTTGTATTGCAGCGCGAACCACAAGAAGGGACGACGACAGACAGAGTGAAAAGAGCGCTGACTTCCAACTATTTATTTCTGATATGCCACGAATTTATACACATTTGAAGCTTCAGCAGGAAAGAGCAGGAAAAGCAATCAGCATGAAAGGCATAGGCTCTTCCCTGCTGAAGCTTGTCTATAAATGCGTGGCATATCAGAGAAATCAATAGTTGGAAGTCAGTGCTCTTTTCACTCTGTCTGTCGTCGTCCCCTGTTGTGGTTCGCGCTGCAATACAAGTTAGATATGAAGCAACTAGCCCGCCAAGCAACCGTTTTGCTGCAATAATTTAAAAAAAAAAACCTCTGGTTATTAATTCATTGCTAGCATTGACATTTCTGATGTGGGTGGCTCAGTCTTCGAGTGAGACCATCTCTTCGACAGTTTTATCCCTTTTTGCCCACAATGAATCACTAATATGCTCGGTAGTCACGCTACCTATGGATTCCAAGAACGGAAAGCGGGATTAATTGGTTGTAATGTAGAGTACTTGATAAACAGCAAAACACAAAGTAAACACAAGCATGACTGTACACTACAGGCAGCTCATTCTTCTGTGTATTATACTTTTAATGTTTTGCTCTTTGCCTGTGGTGGTATCTGTCAATTGTCATGGACACTACATGCCTGTGATTGGCTTATTAAATTTGCGAATGTGGCTTTCTTGGAAGTAACAAAAACGTCAAATTTCTATTTCCTTATTAAGAGTTAGAATCCGACAACAGTAGCCGAAAAGAATAGTCGGGGCCTGTCCACATAAGGGACATTCTCAGGAGCGGCCACTCCCGCGCTTCAAGTTGGATAACATGTCTCCTAAGTTGAAGAAATATGTCTTTGGTGCCAACAACGCAGTGTGTTACGGGTAAAAAGACGCTGCTCAATTACTCATTCTGGCGAAGCCTGAAGCCTTGCTGAACCCTGCTCAGGCACTGCTGTAAAAGCACTGATGACTTTTCGTGTGTTTTGCAGAGTTCCTGAAGCACGCGCCTTGCATGAACAAAGTGGGAGACACGCTGCACATGTGCATGAAGAAGCTCACCTTGAGCCTCGACTACAGCGCCAGCATCGAGCCACATCTGAGGGTTGGCCGCTCCTGCTGGTGAGGACCTGGTTCTTATTTTAGCTGCTGCATATTATTGAATTGCCCCGCCGGGGTGGTGGAGTGGTAAGACGCCCGACTACTGTGCCGGAGTATCCGGGTTTCGATGGAGGCGAAACTAAGAGGCGTCCGTGTGTTGTGCGATGTCGTAAAAATTCCAAAGTGGTCGAAATTACTCCGTAGCCCTCCACTACGGCTCCTCGTTCTCTCTTTCCGCTTTCACTCCAACCTTCCTGCACTTTCCTTACGGCGTGGTTCAGGTGTCCACAGAAACAAGTGTGACAGATACTGCGCCTTCCCCTTCCTGTGAGGTGGTGGTAACAACTTTTATTGCCACGAAATGAAAGGAATTATTTCGGGCTTCTCGGCCTTTTGGCTAAGATCAAAGTTGTTCCAATGTCCCTTCCTGTGAACCAATTATTGTTATTATTATTATTGAAGCTGTTTAATATTTTAAGCACCCGTATTTACCAATAACCCTGAAAAAACAACAACTGGCTAATGTATGTCTTTCGCCTCATTCGTTTCACAACTCGCAGCAACTTCGCCGAGTACCTCAAGTGTTCCGGTGACGCCATGCGCAAGCAATGCGGCGCCGAGGCAGAGGACTACATCAAAAAGTTGCTCACGCGGTCGGCGGGCGACTTCATCGAGATAGCATGCATCAACCACCGCACCGACTTCGAGTCGTGCAAGTCTTCGGCCGCGGTCATCGACATGTCCACAACGCGAATCACCTCCCTACTTTCGCCCATGGCCAAACTAGTGTCGGCCGAGGGCTAGCTGGTGCAGGGAGAGGTTTTGACCTGGACCTACTTGTACCAGGACAAGGACAGAGAGAAACGGCGGCGATGACATTTCCTAATGAACTGACCACGTCACGGCGACGCCGTCTGCGGGACCAGAGCTAGCTAGCTGCAGACTTTCAAAAACCAACTATGAACTGAGGAACTCTGGACAGATCTTCTTCCCTGTGGCCGATGCTCTTTCACCAGCTGCTCATTAGGGTAGTGGCCCCTTGGGTCAGAGGGAGGTCGCGTTGGCGAATGAGTAACTGTCATCACTATGCCTCGAGTTACCATTGAAATGCGGCCCAGGGAGCGAAGCTTGCAAATGTAATGTCACACCAAAGGCGATAGACAGCATCACTACATTGCAACTGGTGTTTTGTTTATTTGTTGTTCTTATGCTGTTTCACTGCTGCCGTAACCTTCTGAGCATGTTTCTCATCCTAAGAAGTCATACTCTTTGAAAACCATGCTCTGGCTTAAAGATGCGAAAGCGGGGTTGGGCGTTTCGGACCTGCCGTACTGTAAAAGGACAAAAAATAATGTTATCTACTTGTGACCAAATTTCACAAGTGGAGCATCCTTTAAAGGGTATTATCGTTCCAAACGGAACTATGAGACTTACCAATGTGTGGGAAATAGCAAGGTCAACAGTCTCGAATGTCATCTTTATGCTAACATGTTAAAAGCAAGCTCGCCTTGGCTTGCTTCAAGGTCAGAAGCCGTGCAGGATTCCTTCGTGACCAGCTGCAACGGGCACATGCCCGGTTCTGTCGCGCGAGGTAACCACCCAAGATACCTAATGCTTACAAGTGAGGACACGATTAGCAGGAAGTTATGTTTACACGTTCGCTGCTTCAGGAAAGCGTGGACTTGCTATCGTACTTCCATGTCAAGTGGAGTAAGTTAGACTTTACCTTGCTTGAAGAGGTGATTCTTTGACTTTTGTTGCTTAGGAGAAACCATATAAACAAGGACGGCCACTTTTATTCGGTTTCACACTGGAAATGGTGCTGGTAATTATTAGAACTAATACATTGCGTTTCTAGTGTGCTTGTATGTAAGAGCACCGCTTAATGACAAGGTTGACTTTAAGACGATGTAAAGCTTCGCACGCAACAAACATAGAGACTGATATGAATGGTAGATATTGCATTAGATACTTTAATGTCTTCAGGATATGCTGTTGCTTTCTTCCTTTTAAAGTCCGTGAGCAGCTTGTTTTAGGTTGTCAGCCAAGATGTCTTCTTCTAGTGAACGCAGATGAAGGTTAAAGCATCATCGTTTCGAATAAGCAAGCGGTAAATTTCCTTGTTACTTCCTGTGCACTTTTCCTTTCCTTTGGATTGAGTGTGTGACTGTGTCTATGCCCGAAGGTGCTGTCTTCTTGTAATTCTGATTTTCCTGTTGTTGTAACAACTTCTTACATGGATTCTCTTCTGCGCTGGCGCCTAAGGTGCTGTGTCATGATTGAATGAGTACGAAATAAAGAGAAACACCTTTTAGTCGGGGCCCTGCATTGAACGGCGGACACACACTACAGCGAAAGGCAGGTTTACATTGGTAAGTAAAAGCTCGTAAAAATGAGAGTCAATAGAACCACTTAAACAAGGGATGTAGGATTCTTGTGTGAAACAGGGAGAAGGAAGTGAAGCGTATTTGAACACAAAGCAATCGCTCAATGACCTCTGCCTTTAAGGGGTAATTTTGAACATATGGTGTACAGCCGAGAGAACAGCGAGGAAAAGCGAAAGTAGATTAGGTCAGCCTGCCAAGCAATCTCTCAAGGAAATTTTTGCTTTGACGAGCTTAGACGCATAATGCGCGCGTTTAAAACCCTAAACAAAATATGTAGTTTAGCCCAGAAACACCCAGTCACACTATTTTGATTTAGGAGCGTGTGAGCGCTTATGTATATTTTGCGACCGGCCTATAGCCTTGGTTTTACACAGCCTTATCACCTTTGAACCCCGTTGGCTGATGCACAACGTCAAAGAACCAGAGAGGATGTGGCCTGTGGCAAGTTGCAACAGCGTTCCAGTTAGTAAGGAAATAGTTTAAGTATCGTCATACAGCTAATGATGAATTAGGGACTCGGTGAAAATAATTTCTAAAACAAATAATTCCTTATTTGTGCCCGCCCTGAGATGGCATTATAAAATAATAGTCGAATATAATCAAAGCCACGGCCTCAATGAACAAAAGAACATAATAAAAAGCGCGCCTTACGAATGCGCGACAATTAGGCAACATGTATATGTGGTCGTGGAATGGTTTTTTCATAGATATGGTTTAATCTTCTTCTAGTTCAGTTCTGTCAGCCAACCAGTTGAAACCGCGTATGCATGAAAACAAAAGAAAACTGTGTTCTTCGCAAGTAGGATTTCATTAAAATTACATGGTCTGGTATTATTATCAGAGGCTCCACATACATTGCAAGGACACAGTACGTCGCAGAATTCGAACTTTCTATTTAAAAATGAAAATTTGCGCTATACAGGTAGCAATATTTATCTCAGTAATAATCGGTTTAAATAAGGAGCCTCCCACCTTTCCTATTTTTTCTTTTAGTGCTGACGAATTATCTCGACAATAAACGCTGAAATGTAAAGTGGATTAGATGCCTATAGTTTGTAAACTAGCCACAGCCTTTATCTAGTCTTAGCATTTGCTCAATAGTAATGCCATTTTTTCTTTACTGCAACAAACGGAATTTATTCTTGGCAAATCGAAAAGAAAACCACTGGAATATTTTTTATTACCTTAAGAGATATGAGAGAAATAAATACGTTAGTTCAGATTTTTCGGAGTGCGTTCTCAGCGATGTTTAGGTAGTTTCCGTATTACCCAAATGGTTCTCAGGCCGCAAATGGCCTGCAGTGATATTTAATTTGAGTCTTTTTTCGTAGGTGTGCCACCGAGATGTGGCTTGATATTTTTAGCACCCCAACATATAAACTGTCATGTTAAAATAAAACAAACGTGTGGGCTTGAGATAATCAGATGATAAAAGACCCAGCTGGCACTGCAGTGCATTTGCATAATTTATTAGCAACACGAGATGTGTACAGGGGCTTTATAGAGTTATCGCCGTGCGTAAGGAACAGTGGAGAAACGACAAAAGCGACCAATCTCTTGCACGCGATCGCTGCACCTCTGCTATCGCGCAGAAGCAGATGGTTCATCGACCTGACCCAACACGTGCGAGCCATGTGCAGAGTTTCCGCAACGGCTATGACACAGGCAAGGTAACCTCTTCATGTGACAATGAGATGGGCGTCCTATTAACATAGGCACAAACGTTGATATTACGGTCCGTCTAATAATTTGGTTCATGATGGCAAAACAGCGCGTAATACGAAGGACAAAGAAGGAACACACAGACGAGACGTGCGCTGTGTGTTTCTTCTTTGTCCCTCGTATTACGCGCTGTTTTATCATCATGAACCACTAACTCGCCCAACAAGCATCACTTCTATTTTGTTCAAATGCGTTTGTCGGTGTTGCCTAGCGGTTCAAGCTCGTTCCTTGACCATGGTTCGAGGCAGTCTTCCCAGAGGCTCAGCACGTCTACAGTTTTAGATTTTTGCGCTGCCTTCTTCCTCATTCTTAGCACCTGGTCGGCCGTGAAGTGAGTCTTCCAGTCGCCCACTTGGCCCTTCCTGATCATTGTGGCACCCTCGGAAGGCTTGGCAGTAGCACGATGGCCGGAGAAATCCAGATATAGCTGGGCCCATCGGGGCAGTCTGCAAAGAAGAGGGAGACAGATGGTTAAAACTTTAAGTTGGGCTAGTTGGTAATTTTTTGTTGGAACCGTTAGTGGTAAAAACACAGACACACAGAAAACGAAACACAAGGTATACCCGCTAGACTGCAACTAGTTTTACTGTACAAATACATAACAATATATATGACAATCAATGCACACACGCAGGTGCCTCGTCAATCACACATGGTCTCACCCCCCCCCCCCCCCCCCAACCTCACCCCACCCTCTTTCCTTTGTGGCATGCGATTACGAAAATCACCATTTATTGTTAGGTGAACAACTATTACAGAGTCGCATCGGTTTTCATGCCAAATCTTGACATTTTACTTCCTCTGCCTCTGTTGAATTAGGACCACCTTTCGCCGGCCTATAATAATGCCTCCTGGTGGCAGCATACGTGCGTGCTATCGTCTAGCGCTTTAAGCGATGATGTATAAACTTATTCGCTCAGTACTCAGCCGAAAAGCTGCCGCCCCCGCCGTACACAGCGATCGGAAAAAATCCTGGTTGGTTTGCAGAGCCATTTACGTGACAACCACATGATCTCACGTGAGAATATTAATAAACTCTCCACACTCAAATAAAGCTGTCTAAATGAAGCCGAAATTGGCGAGGAGGTTCTATAGTGGTGGTATTCCAGAAAATCGACGTAATTCAATAAATGCATTTGTGAACATTGGGGTTCCAACCTAGATCATCTGCATGCCAGGTAGGCACGCAACACATAGGCCACGACGGGTATTTGGAACCAGGCTCGTTAAGGGGCACCTAGATGATGCGCTGTAGTGCGTATGACTAACATATTTTCGGGATGTGTATTGACGCCATAGTAATATTGGGTAAAAAACTAAAAGTTCAGCGAGAAAAATGTACAAAATTCGTAATCGTAAAGGCGGGGTTAAAGGCGTTGTCGCATCTACTTCTAAGGCGAAGGTGAAGCACTCGCAAATTTCATTTATATCTTTCTCTTTCGGTCTCGCCCTGACCGCTGCCGAGTATTAAGAGATTCCGGCCGACGATTAGGTGAATGACTGGGGGTTTAAGATAAAGCCTCCTTTCAGGTCATTTGTGATGGGTGCGAATAAAAGTTATTTCTCTCTTACTCTCTTTGTTTGTTTCTTTTTTCTTTCCAAAACTTCG
The DNA here is from genome assembly GCF_055883805.1 of Amblyomma maculatum. Taxonomy (NCBI): domain Eukaryota; kingdom Metazoa; phylum Arthropoda; class Arachnida; order Ixodida; family Ixodidae; genus Amblyomma; species Amblyomma maculatum. Next base: position 28,632,899 of record NC_139353.1, read on the forward strand.
TGAAGGATTATAATTTCTCTAGGCTACCTAACCCTTGGCCGATCTCTAGATGCAGGTATGCGCCATTCATTGTTTGGATCAGCAAGAACTACTATGTACGCCGAAGAACGACGTCTGAGTAGAACCCCACGTCAATGCCCCCCCCCCCCCCCCCCCCCCTCCTCCTTTCCGCTACGAGCGCACCCGTTTTAATATATAAGTTCTGCTGTGCTGAAAGAGCCCAGACACGAACGTCACGCATTGTGCACTGATTGTCAACACTTCCGTCCTACCTGTCCCTTGGAGTGTTGGCCATAAGCTCAGCCTGATACTGTCGTTCGAGGCGGGAGAGTTGGCGGACTCCCTCCACGCTGGATGCTCGGAGCACTTTGTCCAGAGCTTCCCGGTCACGGCGAAGCACTTCCCTGTACTGGGACCCCAAGAAATCTGCGACAGCCAGCACCCACTTCTCGGTGTCTGCTTTCAGGTCTTCGTACCTGGAACAGGGCGCAATGTGAAGCGAAGGCAGTGTTTAAGCTGAAGAGTGGATTCAAACTTTGTTAATATGGTGTTGCACACATCGAACTAAATGTATTGAGAGAAGAATAAATGACAAGACACGAAAGAAGTTAACGAAAGCTCGGAAATAGCAAGCCTCCAGAAATGCGTTTTTTGTCGTAATTCCCAAGACATCACAGCCACGGCCGCAAGGAAATTTCATAATGGGGTGAAGCGCCGTCATATTGGACACTGGGCTGTTCTTGTAGCTAAGGAAAGCGTTGACGAGCGCCCATCCTAACAGCTCAGTCAAAGCGGCGACTTCAGCAATGTAGCATAGGAGACAAGACTTTTACGGAGTTAGGACACTTGTACACAGACAAACACCCTACAAGTTTTAGACAATTCCTCTTGAATTATGATGATAACTAAAAGACTTGTTCGGTGTTTATAGGCGGCTTACCCACGCATATAAGAAAGGTAAATGTTCCGCTAGCAGCTCGCGCTGGGACTACACTGAGCAGGTAAATAATTTTAAACTAATACGCGCTGGTTATTTTCACAAAGGAAGTGTTCTTCTCCTGCAAATGTACTGGTTAGAGCTGAGTTCCTTTTATATGAAAACTTCACTGAGCGAATAGTAAGTTTTCTTCTAGGGTCGAAAGTAGATTCAAAGTGTAACCTAAATAAAACTTTGCATTGTAGATACAGAACATGGAAAAAATTTCAGTACTTGTATCTATGATCTCAGTTCACCTGACAAAAAGGACGTTGGGATCGTTCTTGTGCGGGTACCAGGATAAGAAATGGTCAAAGTAGTCTCCACCGTCGACCTCGCCTTCGAGAAAGAGCTCGAGGAAGTCATCGAAGGTCGCGTGCTCGAAGTGGTATATAGGAAACAGTTTGTAGTGGTGGTAGAAGGAGACGCAACAGTCGAACGGGTTGCGGACTACGTAGATGTACTTCGCTTCTGGGCATATCCGCTCCTGGTCGTACAGCATGTGCGTCTTAATGGCGCTACCTGCGATACAGAGAGTACCGTCCGCATTGTTTATATCAGTAATTAATATGGGGGTAGCTTTCCGATTTTCATTTTATTTTCCCAGTGGGTGAGCTGCCATCACATCTTACTAAAATTAAGGGGGACTTGAGGGGGATAATTATACATGTCCACTCCCATGACTTTATTTGCAAAGACAGAAGCTGAGCTAAATGCGAGTGAATAGAACTGTTAGGAATTTATAAGTTTTATATCTTATACACGCTAAAGATGTCGTGGCGAAGACGCCCAGTTTGATTTAATACAGAAATCGGTAAGCGTTGCAATGATCTGCAGTGGGAATGTTATGTAGGCCTCTATATCTGAAATCCTTGGTAGCGGTGTTTGCTCTTGAGCAAGCGGTTGGTCATTAAATTCGCCTGATAAGGCGCCATGGCATTAAAAGTGAGCTGTACATTTTTGTCCTCCAGAGTTTCTTACTCTGGGGGGGTATGCAAATTCCGCACCACAAGCTAAAATGCAGGAACTTCGGTCTTTAGAATTTGGACAAGGCTCCTTCGGTTTCTCTCTTCAAGTGTCCACTCTAGATTGTTTCGGAAACATGTAAAGTGATCATCCAGGCACACACATCATCAGCGAACTATACAGCAGTAAGAGCGCACCAGGGAAAGATAGAGCAGAGATAGCTTCTACGCCGTGCCTCTCCAGGAAAGGCATGCTCTCGAAGAAGTGCTTGACTGAGGGCGGTGGTTTGCCGAGGCTGTACACATGGTAGAGAATATGCTGCATCCATGTCGTACCGCACTTTGGGTACGTCACCACGTACACCTGGCCAGGCTGGTGCCTGTAGGAAAGGGCTCCACGCAGAATCTCTTCTGGAAAGTGTTCACAGAAGACGTACGACCCCACCCGACGGCTTCTGGGAACTCCTTCCGCCGTCGGTGTGACGTCCTGAGCAAAACATCCAGATCCCGATTGCATACAGCATCATCAAGTAAACAAGGTTTTGGGCAAGTTGATAGCATTATTGATTCACACCGGCAGCGATTAAGCACGAACACAAAGAGAAGGAACACACAAAACACGGACGAACGCTTCGTCCGTGTTTTGTGTGTTCCTTCTCTTAGTGTTTGTGCATAATTTCACTGCAGGTATGAATAAAGATTCATCAAGGTTGGTATGGCACATAGTCCTCTAAATAAAGATGTCATATTCGACACTGGGCTGTAAGAAGCACGTGACAACAACATGTTTGCTGAACCGAAAATGTTACAGGTATGTAGATTCCGCCGCGAAAACCATCTGTTTAGATTGTATGAAAAAAAAGAAGAAAGGATATAAATTGCGCATAGTACTGTGTTGGAGCTCATGTAATGATACAGGACAGCCTGAAAGGCCCTGAAAGTCATATAAATAGCTGAAAGTAACAAGAAAGAAGTTTTTTTATATATGTCCGCATGAGAACTGCTTCGCATCACGCACTCTCACTGCACTTATCGCAGCGCAGTACTTGAGATAATGAGGCTATGGCCACAACAAAGGCAAGTGGGTTGTTATGACGGGCTCTTGGTACGACCATAGACATCTAGATGCCGTCTCCTCGAGCTCTGCAAAATAATGGAATTGAGTAGAAGTCTTTCTGTGACGTACGCTTCGAGTACGCGACCGTTCAGGAGGCAGCAACTACGTGCCTGAATCTTTCTAATGAAGACCCACCGTCGCGACTACGCGAGCACCTGGCACTATACCGCTTTCGGTATTTATGTGCCAGGAGCTTTCACCAGAGAAGCGGGCAATGTACAAAATACTCGGGCAGTGCTTTATAGCACAAGAATTGAACAGAGCTCACATGCGGGCAATATAGCGACGCATTGGTTCGAAAGGTCTACGCGCAGTTCTTCGAGCTCTTGTCAATCACTGAACACATGGTAGCAATAACAATGCAGCCTGGGCACCTGTCTGCCGCGCTCCTAGATGACAGCGGCGATGTTCAGACGCACAATCGTGAACAGATGTCAACACGAGCCTGTCAGGTCGATGACAGTAGACTCTACGCGTGGCTCTTCCAGCTCTAAAGTAGTCAGTTTTGGAATAGTGCTGGAAAATGCTGAGTCGAACTGCAAGTATGCGGAAACCTATTGCACTTTTTCAACTTCAAGAAGCTATACGATACTCATTAGCCCATAATTGGTACAGGTTTCACGACCGCGATTGTGACTTATAGAGAATACCGTGACTGATTACTAATAGTAATAAAACTATTGCTTATAAAGGAAGTAGCATGGACTGACATCCCCTACATGTGTCCCTAGAACATAGAAGAAACATACACACGAGTAGGCAGGCAAATGGATGGGCGAACAAGCGAGCGTGAAGGAAGGCAGGCAGGTTTGCTTCGATAGGTGTTTTGCGGTGACTACTCACTCCTAATTCTTTTTAAACAGCTATACTAGCAACCTTGCAATCTCTCCAATTATTGTAGGAATGAAATTAGGGCACTTCGACGGCCGCCCGCGCGTCTGGCACCGGCCTATTGAGGAAACCTGTACCGGATAGAAATGTGACGCCACCTGGAAGGAGACACACGTACTGTACCCTTCTCCTCATGACATATCTTTGATATCTGGCGCATATTAATTAAAAAGATTCCCAGAATGGTGCGTTTGCAGCTAAACAGCGCAGTGGAGATTATAGAGCCCCTAGTTAATAAAATCTCGAGGTGGCCAAAGGGGAAATCTCTCCACGTATTTGGAGCAGTGGGGGTTATAAGGCGGGTCGCAATGTAAGATCCTTAAGTGAACAGTGCGAGCTGGGGCTTGTAAAAGGACGGCGCATATTTGGACTCCTCTGCGAAAACATTCACATGGAGTGTTGTTTTGATCAACTGGAGTGGTTTAGGAGGTAGCATGAGGAAGTTTAATCCAGTCATATGTGCCTTGAAAACTGTCTCCGTAAAGATATAGTCGCTGCTAGCAAAATATGGTTGCGTAAAGGATTTCGTGGCCGGTATGGGTCCGTAAGCAAGTTTTAGTAGAAAAAAAGCAACACCAGCAATAAGCCACAAACTCCGTAATTTCATGACAGGCTCTTTCAGTTTTATTCTTCACGTGTTTGCTAGCTCTTGGCCGTTTTTCGACCATGGCGTCCCATTTCAGAATACGGCCTGGCGAGGAGTACTAAATGAGAGAAAAACAAAGAAACGAAAAAGTAAAGACCAATTAAATTCTTCTACAGATATTTCTGTTTTGTTCCCGTAACTTTACATTTGTACAAATAGCAATCATACTGTCTATTCGAATGAAACGGCCGCTGAACAACCTGAAACCTGCTTCGCAGTTGGCGCTGTTGCTGTGACACATTTTAAAACATCCGCGTATGACGTCAGGTAACCGATTATTATTTGCACACATATCCTTCGGTACTCTTTTTCGTTCCCTAAAAAGAGAAAAACGAATACAATTAAGAAAAATGACGATGATGACGAATTTTCATTTCGCGAGCACAGCTTTGGTGGAAAACCGCCCTGGCTCAAGCTGCCATAGTCTAGACAAAATGGAGTAGCGTTGTAAGTTGGGTAAGTTGGTACATGCGCCCCCAGACAACCTAAAAACCGGGAAGCATAGCTTCAGTGCGAGATAATTAATACTCTCGGTGTGTTTACGACGGCTAATAACTGTTGCGTAGCTCTCTTTGCTTTTTCGACTGTGCCCGATCGTTGCGTTGACAGAGCGCTCGTTACACAGCCATTTCACAGCGTTTTGCTCGCGGATGCGGTCTCGCACGGCCGGGCAATGCGTCGCAGTTTTCTTATCGCGGGTATCTGAAATGACACGCTAATCTGCTTTAGCACGCGCCTCACGTGAGTACCATCCGAAGACTGCGGATCTAGCAAAGTATTATTATGGGCAGTGTGGTGCGCTTCCAAAGTGAATTACCCAGGAAGGCACGTGTATTATGGTGTACTCAAGGAAACAAAACGAATAGCAAGGCAGAAGCGAGCAAGTGGAGTCGGTAGATTAGAGAACGGATACGATTGTCACATAAAATTTTTATGTTCTCAACATTTTCCTTACGCTTCGGCTCTGTACGCCGATGGGCCTTTTCAAAAAAATATCTCGGCGTCCTGCTCCTACACTGCTCTGGAGATCATACATTCTGACGATGCGTGGGTATAGAGTTGAGCATTTTTTGAGCACGAAAACATTTGCCTGCAATTGATTTCAATGCAGTATGTGATCTCGTAATAGCGAAGATTGTTGACTTGTGATCTGCAAAAATAAAAAAAAAGAAGTAAGCATGTTTAGCTAACTAGAAACACTGTTGCGTCGACGCAAAATGTCGAGTGATAAACGCCAAGGAAGTCAGTCGATCTATTTTGTCTGCTGTCGCACTTCAGAATGTTCCGCGTAGTTTGTGCTCCCGCTGCACTGCATTCTTTAAAGTCATGTAATCTTTAGATCCTGTATAGAAAATGTTCCTCTTGAATACCATATCATTTAACGCATGAACTAAATGGATGGTACCTGGGCCGTATTGCCCCGGAGTGACACGGTCTTTAAGGGACGACGTTGTAGTAAAGACCGAGCAACCTGATATGCATCACAGTGAGCTGATATGGCGAGCAGAAAATGCGCGACAGCTTAGCACCCACTTCCGGATTCCCGCTTTAAGAAAATTGCAACGCGTTGTCCGGTTGTACGAGATCGCATCCGCGAGCAAACGCAGAGAAACGCCTACGCTACGAGCGCACTGTCTACGCGGCTATCATTCAAAAGAAGCAGTTAAAGAGCTATGCACAATCTATCGCAGCCATCGTAACGTACCAAGAACATCATCTCACGCCCAATGATCACCGCTTCGCGGTGTTAGTGGCGGTCCAAGTGAGGGTGTCGAACCGGAATTTTTTCGGGGTTAGATTCAGGTTCACGCCTTTCGGGTTCGGGCTCGGATCCGGAGATACCTTTCGTTCCGGTTCGAACCGGTTCGACCTTGCCCGAACCAGATGAAACGGGTTCAGAAAAGAAAACTTCGATATATTTTTCATTCCACTTTTTAATAGTGAGTTTTCTTCACTGTACCTATATATAAAAAAGCTATTCATATAGTAGTCCGACTTTTGTTTTTATCGTGAGATGTGACGGGCTCCACCTAGTTGTACAGACCCCATAAATGTTTACTATGAGCGACTGACGATTTGAGCAGGGTGGGGAAAAAATAAGGATGATTTTTCATTGGCACATCAACTAAAGCTCTCTCGCGCCGAAACAAAGTTAAATAAAAATGATTTTTCTGCTGAGCTTTCCGGGTACACAAAATTTCACACAAATTTTATTTTAGAGTGAAAACTTCGCTACTCCATGTACAGCAATGTTTCGACTGACTCTAACCAAATGACTTTGAAATCAGATCAAGTTTGAACCAAGCACACCCAATGAATGACGTTTTATGTACCATATGTATGACTATACATTGCACAGCATGCGGACGTATTTGCATTTCGAGTTTCTACGGAGGTGAAGCGCAAATACACCTGTGTGTTGTGGCCCGAAAGAAGCTGACAAAAGATTTCTGTGTTAGCATCTAGAGTATGAAAGCTCTCGATTTAAAAATGTGTCGAAGGCAACCAGAGACATTGGAACGGCCGCGAATGTTATTGTGTTGGTGCGCGCATAATTGTTCCTGAGTTGTACACGAGCTGTCACTCATGTTTAATAATATGCGTGCTATAATCAAAATAAGACAACCTATGTAAACAGGACAAGCACGCAATTACAATTATTCTCGACCTTACCTATCCAATGGTATATATATATTGATGTGGTAGCGTAAGGTTCAATTTTTTATCACTATCAAGTAACTAACCAGAATTAATTACGACGCGTAATTAGCGAATAAATTGGGTTTAGAAACTGAAATTTTGGCGCTTGTCATATGTACCTGGGTTATTTTGTTCTTTTTTGTAGTTGCGGTGCTTGTTCGATGACAAAAGTGCTATACTACGAACAAGCGTAGTTGACTTCACTATTAGCCGGTACGGTGATTGCGCCGACATTTTATTTCTCTTTTAATAACGAGTTTACAAAAAGGAGGCTTGTTTCTGGCGTCTGTTCTGCGTCGATTAATTTAAACGTATAAGAGAGAATAAAGAGAAGGGAAGTGCTGTCATTGGTTTATTACATCGTTGAAGCTAGCGAGAATGAAAAACGCGGTCTCATTGCACGTTGTTTTTTATTTGAAAACCCCGATTTCTGCGAATGTATCACCATCCCTAACTCAGTTATCATTATATCTTTATCTGAAGGTTCATGGCTGCACATTTGCCACGTCGCCGCTTACCTGTATTTGCATTTGTCGACTCAAAGTTATTATAGCGTTGGAGTGGTCGAGTGTCAATATGCGCGCATAGCTTTAGCAGGCGTTTCCTGCACTGAAAAGATAATACAGTATGTAACACTTGAGGTTCTCGGGTCTTCAAAAAGAAAAAAAAAAGAATTCCCATAATACCCTGCAGTTCTGAAATTTAATGATCGAAATAGCTAATCATAGACTTCAAGACTCAGGTAAGACTGAATCTCGAGCAATTCGGAAATAACCTCGAAGAAAATTCACGCTTAGATAGATGAATTTATTAAAAGGAAAAGCCAGAGAGGTTGGCCGGAATAATTCCAATCCGGCCTGCTACTCTGCACTGGGGAAGGGGAAGGAGAGAAGAAAGAAGATCATGATGGGTGACGATGTGGGAGAAGGCATATAAAATACATATCTACAGGCACAGTGGCTTGCTTTACAAGCGAGCGCGAATCAAGTCCGCTGGCGCACAAAAAAAAAAAAAAAAAAAAACGGCAAAGAGCACGCACTGCCTGGACACCCTTCCCCTTGTCCTGCCAAGCGCCCAGGAGCAGTTCCTCCGACAGAAGCCTCTTGTCCAAACGCTTGAAGGAAGCGGCTAGCACACGTCGTTCGCACGCATACGCTAGGCACACCAATAATATATGGTCCGCAGTCTATGGGATGCCACAATTTGAACCTTCCGACGAGTCCACCTGTCCACTTAAATGTAAGTACTTGCGCGTGAAAGCCACATTTAAAAGAAGTCTATGTAGCTGACTACCACATTTGTGCCAACCGATAAAATGATGGAATGTGCCGGAAAGTCGTGAGACACCGCTGTGTGTGCCGCAGCTCAGATGCATCTGACAGCGCTTTGATTTCGGACTATTTGAAAGGCAGCGTTTAATTTCTTTTGTGCATTTATCACATATTTGTTTACCCTGGGGAAGTGACTGGTCTTTTAACATCGATCAGAAACATTCTCCTCAACAATTCCCTACAATCAATCCACGCTTGGTGTATGACCTGGGGAATGAAACTTAACGCAGATAAGACCAAAAGCATCACATTCACTAATAAGAAGCAGCCTCTAAGTTTTACATACACACTTGGTGACACACAGGTTAAAAAATATGATCAGGTGAAGTATCTGGGACTCATCCTAACATCTAACCTGCGCTGGGAGCCCTACATCAAATCTATTTGTTCTAAAGCTGAAGGTAAACTACATTATTTAAGGAGAAAGCTCCGTAACACGCCGGCCCATATTAAACTCAATGCCTATAAAACTCTTATAAGACCAACCCTAGAATATGCAGATATAGTCTGGAGCCCTCATCAAAAAAATTTAATCAACAAATTAGAGCGCATCCAAAAACTAGCAGTGAGGTTTGTCTATTCAAAGTATTCACGCCAAATTAGCGCTACCAGTCTAATAATTCAGTCAAATTTACAAAGCCTGTCACAGCGAAAAATCATTTCAAGATTAAAGTTTTTGTTCCAACTTCTTCACGGCCACTTCAAAATAACCAATTCACAATACTTACACCCGCCTTTCAAACACTCGTCTAGAACTAACCATAGTAAAGCACTTCGTCAACCGGTCAGCCGTGTAAATATCCACAAGTACTCCCTGTTTCCAGATGCTACATCATATTGGAATAAATTATCTGAAGATGCGGTGAAGTGTACGTCCGTGGAAATGTTTCTTAATTATATCGAAAAAATTGACTTTTCTGTTTAATTCTCTCCTACACTTTCTTTGTGTGTGGATCAGAGAACATCTCTGTATTTTTTGTTTTTACTCTGTTTGAGCACAGTGATGCATTGTAAACACTCCTGCATGGGCCCGAAAAGGGCCTGCAGTATGTTCAAATAAATAAATAATAAACGCGCTGTATGTGAAACCTTCGTTAACACGCGTCGATAACGGTCGGAATACAGAGCGTGTGTCTTTATTTTGACTCAATAAATGCGTATATCGTTGCGGCTTATGCCATTACATCAACCAAGAAGTCTAAATTAGGAACGTTGGCAGGAGAGCATGGCGATGGCGGTTGCCTCGGCTGTCGTGCTTAGAGCGATCGAGTCGTGTCCAACGCATTCGGCTGCTTAGTTCTAGGGAATCGAATTAGATCCCGGCTATGGCAATCACATTTTTATGAGTACGCATAGCACTAATACCTTTGCTTTGTGAGTGCCAAGAACAGATCCTATAAGGAAACGAAATTAAGGCCGTGCTGTTTGAGAACGTAAATTGGGCAAAATGGCTTGGCTTGCGGGGTTTAACGTCCCAAAGAATAAGAGGCGCCGTAGTAGTGGACTCCGGAAATTTTGACCACCTGGGGTTCTTTAACGTGCACTGACATCGCACAGTACACGGGTGCCTTGTCTTACGCCTCCATAGAAAAGCGGCCACCGAGGCTGGGATGCAAAATATTTTTATTTTTGTGCTGCTAGGATTGGAAGCACAACTCAGAAGAAAGGTTTAGAGGTGCATTCTTGTATAGTTGGCATGTTCTGCATGATCACAGAAATAATGTAAATACAATGGACTCACCTGTTCTGGCATGTCCGACCACTCAAGGGTGGAGATTCACCACACAAAGGGTTGCCGGGAAATGCAAATGAAATGTCCTTGTAGTGACGCTCAACGCCACCGCATGTAGTGACGGAAAAGACAGATAACAACACGGACTGGCGTTCTGCTACGAGGTTGACTTACCGCGTGTGACGTAGTCACAGGCGCTAATATGATCGCCTGGAAAAACGTGACGGCGGGCGTAGTTCAGTGAAGGGAAAATAACGCCATTGCGACAAACAGCGGTGGCGAGGTACCAGGGGGTGAAGGGCAGGGAATTAGCGGAGCCCTTAGTTTATCCTGCAAAATATACGCACAAAAGGCAACAGCGCGAAGTTTGTAACCAGAAAAAAAAGTAGTAACAACAGGCAAAATTACTCTGTATATGATCCCTGAAGAAAACACGAGCCCTGTGCAATCGCACGTTTCAGTAAGGGGCCTGAAACTACATCCCTACCGCTGGACCCCGAGCTAGCAGTTGCGAGACAGAACGTGCGGCACTAAACGGAAAAGTGGACCGAAGGTGTCGTCGCTTGGGTTCCATTCACGCATTTGGTCCGCGTCCAAAACATTTCGTAACACTTGCAGCGTCTCGCGCTCCAGCTTTAAAGATAACGCCTAGTTTGAGCCACGTGGCTCTAGGGCTCTTGCATGTCTGCATGCAGAGTAATTAACATTATGCCTTTGGTCAGAAGCTGCGTCACATGTTCGCGAGCAATTCACACCTTGCGCAACAAGCGACGTCTGAAGCGTATGTTTTGACTTAGGGCCTCGTGCCTCACGGCTGCCCTTAGCACTGCGTTCCCACTGTTCACCCAGACATACACGCAGAGAGCAAGCGTAACTAGGTGAACGAACATTAAATGAATCGAACGAACAAAAAGCAAAAACTACAAGAACAAAATGCCAAGTACAGTTGCGTGACGCAATAACCTCACGCAGTGTTCATCATACGTCATAGAAGAATAATACAAATATCATGCGTTATAAGATGCCATACACGATGTACAAGGCATGACATTTTATGACCAAGGCTGTATGAGGTTGCTGCATCGTACAACTTTCTCCAATACGGTCTGAGCATAAACACAGCTATAAAAACCAGCAATTACAATGCCACTCAGTAAAGTTGGCCCTGAGCGCAGATCGCATGTTAGTGCCTAATTTGCTGCTTTATATTAAATGACAAAATATATTGGTTTCAAGCTGGGGTTTGATAGTTATGGTCGCAGATGGCGCGCTCGCTTTGAGTGCCGCTGTGACAGTCGACGTGCAAATAATGGCTTTTGTATCGGGCTTTGTAAGTTCCACTTCGTTAAGCATGCAGACCATAGATGTACAGCGCACTTGTGTCTCGACTAAAGACGGCGCAGTGTCTTGCAGTTATTGATATCACAACGAGCTTCGGTATATATCTACCCCGAAATATCTTATAAGAAATCCCACCGATTCCGAACAGTAAAACCGGGAAAGAAAGCCACGCACAAATACATAACCGTTGTCAGCTCATACTTGAAGACACCAACAAACGCACGCACGCACGCACGCACGCACGCACGCACGCACGCACGCACGCACGCACGCACGCACGCACACACACACACACACACACACACACACACACACACACACACACACACACACACACACACACACACACACACACACACACACACACACACACACACACACACACACACACACACACACACACACACACACACACACACACACACGCACGCACGCACGCACGCACGCGCGCACACACACACACACACACACACACACACACACACACACACACACACACACACACACACACACACACACACACACACACACATATATATATATATATATATATATATATATATACACGTACATGTATACGTACATACATACATACATACATACATACATACATACATACATACATACATACATACATACATACATACATACATACATGCATACATACATACATACATACATACATACATACATACATACATACATACATACACATGTTGAACGATTCGTGGAACGTGAAAGCTATGGTTTTATTCCGTGGCAGCCTGTAGAAATAAATACCTGTATGCCGCGTCTGCCAGTTACACCATTACAAGGGCAAGCTGGAAGGGCTGAACTACTGGTACCATAGTAAAAGAGCTTTTTAACATTGAAGGTCGCTACACGTTCTACCACGGCAGACCTGAACGTAAGGACAATCCTGATCCAACTGGTCGGCGTAAAAGCATTTGCAACTGGTTATCTTGACAGACGATTTGACGTCGTCAATCAACATACTATCGTTCGAAAGCGTCCAAATGTCGACAGTCCATTCACATCTAAAGACTTCCCGACCTAATTTCGGGAGTGGGCAACCAAAATTCCGGGGCTGGGTGAAGTTTATTTTAGCGGTAGGCCAAGTCAGTTTCAAACGTTGGTTCATTTAATTTCGGAATTGCACAAAGTGAATTCTGGGATTGGGCCAAGTTGATTAGTCGAACAGTGTCTCAACTTTGAGGCACATTAAAAGGCAAATGCGATAGCGATGTGTTTGGATTCATTGTGCACAGATAAAAGTAGATGAAGGCGGTGACATGGAATGCACAGCCCTAGAGAGTGGCAGTACAAAACGTGAGGTGATTGCCTGTGGCGATAACTACGGGTACTAAATTTCAAGAGAAATATCTAAATTCAAACCGTTCTGCTTTGACGTTCTTCTTTCCCTGAGCTCGGCAGTGGTTCCCACGAAATTTGTGGCTGAGGCTGACAGTATTAAGCTGAGCTTTCACAAAAAAAACGGGACTAATGCATCCACTACAGCATAAAGTCGATATAAGCTAGATAATCGCTGCTGCGCGCGCCCTTCATTAGAGGGCGTTGATGACTTTGTCGTGTCCGGAATTGTAAAGTACGCTGATAAATTATTCTAAGGGATGCGTTGAAAATGTTTCGCTGGAGAAAGCGTGCGAAGAGGACAGGCAATGGCCGCCACGATGCTATATATGCCGCAGCAGCGGCACGCTCCACCAAGAGCAACGACTCAGTCGTCGCTTCCGTATCCTCGGTCCGGGGCACGGCCCGCGGCCTGCTATTGTCTCCATTGAGATGTCACCGGGCGTCGCGGCCGAAGTCGGGGCGGCAGATGGCGGACCCCCGGCGTGCATCAGTCGGACACTTGGATGCGCCAAGGCTCTAGGAATGTCCCAAACCTGGTAGCATAACGAAGGTCGGAAGCTCGCGCAGAGCACGCGTCACTACGACACGACGGTACTGAGCTGCAGTCAGCAGCTTGGTCGCCGACGGAGCCAAGTCAGAGGAGCGAGACGCGATGCAGACCCCACTGAAGAGAGCAGTTGCGGTGTTCGCGGTGGTGTTGATTATGTCTGCCGTGGCGATGATCGCGGTTGGCAGCCATTGGCACGGACGCCTTTCGCCCTACTCAAAATTCTACAGAGGCCGCCTGGGAATGCCCATCATCCTGATCGTAATGGGCGTACTGTCTTTCCCGCTGACCCTGCTGCTGGTGCCAGGCTTGCGGCGCGATGACCACCGGTCGTTGTACTTGTTCGCCGGCATCCTAGCCTGCATGGTGGCCTGTGAGATCGCCTGTGCCATCGCATCGTTCGAATATCGGCACGTGATCGGCCCCGCGGTGCGCGATGTCGTCATCCGAGACCTGGACGGCTGCCAGGGCACCGGGCTGGACTTTGCCCAACGCACCCTATTCTGCTGCGGTGGTCCGAACGGCGCGCACGACTATCGTGCGCGTGGTCTTCCCGTGCCGCCATCCTGTTGCCCGAACGGTTGCCAACGCTACGGCGAGCACCGCGCCTCCTGCGACTATCGGCTCAGGGGACTCTTCAACCGCGCCATGATTGACGTGGGCTCTACGGCGATCGCGCTGCTCATCATCCGCTCTATGGGTGTGCTGCTGGTTTGTTGGCAGGCATACAGGGTGTCCATCGACAACGCCGTCGTCTACACCGTTAATCAGTAAGGCGATGTATAGGACACAGGAGACTTCGCGACAACCAAGCGTGGAGCCCGTTCATGACTGACATGGGATGCGCTGTGGAAAACTTCATCACTTGCTGTGGTCTCTGCACTCTCGGCATTTCATTGTGCGACGGCATATTGCGAATGGTGTGCGGCTGAGGGCTGGGTCACCTGTTCCACAGCGACCAAACGTGATTCAACGTTATGAAATTCCAGAGTACAAGCAGTCTACATTATACGTTATAATGAACCGTGCACAATCTTCTATTTGCCAGTGCATAGAGGTCTCAAGTGGGATTACTATAGTTCTTAGCACTTGCCAAGTGTCCGGAGAAACATTTTAGCCTTTATTTTCATTTGCTATGTCGATGTGACATTTGTACATTTCTTCTCTGCCTTTAAACAAGCGAGTGGCGAACACAAACTTACAGCAACAGCGCATGATCAAGTGCAGGGCTCTAGAATTCCAATTGTACTAATGCCAATATTCTTCCAATTCATTAAAAGCCAGACTTTTTGTGGCCTCTGGTGCACTATAGTTGAAGTTGCGCATGTACTGTCCTCATATGCGAGTACCTGCATAAACCTAAAAAGGTCGGCCACAATATATTCTTCAAGGTTTCGTTGCGTTTTTGGTGCTGTTAACTAGCCAGCATGTTTGCGGCTTATGGGATGTGAAATTTTGGACCAGGAAAGTCATTACCGTCTGTAGGATAGAAAACTGGGTGAGTTGGAGCCGGCGCCGTATTGTACGTCTCACTTCTACCCTGCGTTCGTGTTTTTTCGCGCTGTTAGACCATGTCTGATTAGTAAAGTTATGACTTACAGGGATTCATTTCAATGCGTCGTATTCCTTTTGGCGCAAGAATCGCTGTTCGACAGCTGCATCGTTCGTGTCCTGAAATACATATGCTTTGGAGTATCCATTTTTCACCACTTGAGCGCATACCGCACTGTTGATGTCACCCTCAGCCTTCCTCTACTTTGGAAGCTCCTTTTGGGGCCACGCCAGGTCTACATCCGCAGACAGCCTCTTTCGAGCGTACTGTAACGCCGCCTCGTCGATACCTGTACTGCGGTAAATCACCTGTGCGCTCGTAGGTATTGCAAAGGAGCATACAGCCACATCGTCCATACGCGCTCATTGCACCTTTCCACCAGGCATGGCTTCTAGATGGTGTGCGAGCTGAGATTTGACTTACAGCTAGATTGTTGTCTAGGAGTGCCTGGTGATTGCAGTAATAGGTTTGTCCTTTTCAAGTCAAAGTGATACGGACGCGAAAGTGTAACCTACTGAGTAGTCGCTCAAAGTAAACGAAGATTTAACAACAGTTATTGCGTTTATATCTTATTCTGAAACCTTTTCTAGTGCGTTCAAGTGGAAAAAGGAACAGGTGTTCTCACGTGCCACGGACCATGGCTTGAGTACATTCGGCTTCTACCCTCTTCCCTTTAATGCCGCCATCGGGGTTCACCTCCGTAAATATTGAGGGCTTGGACACTGCCCCTGGTGAAAGTTAAAGATGAAGCGGATGCTGGATGATATGGTTTATATTTTCTTTTGTGAAGTCTGATTCAAGTGTTGCGCCGAGTGATGTTGGGTAGTCATTAAGAAATAACTTAATTCCCTCATTCCTTCCTTGCGCAATATACCATTTGCTAACCTCCCCAAGAAACAAAAACTGTCTAATGTTTTCGCGCTGGTCTAATATACCCTTACGCAACAGAGTTCAATATGGTGACGGACAACTTTTAACTGTTGAAGTTTTCAATTGTAACTACAAATGAGGAAACTTGAAATACCGGGCAAATACAATGGTTGTTTGACAGGGATCGTACTGTCTGTTCTAAATTAGTTTTCTTTCAGCTTTTTTGATGTGAAATATCGTTCCGGAGGTTTTGTGTTAGAACGAGGGATTGTACGTTTTCGCACTATTTTTTGATTTTGACCAGTGATACATCATTGATACCATTCTGCACAAGCTAGCCAATAAAACCGCTGTTTTAAATTTATTTCGTTTATTGTTTTTTTTTCACGAGCTTTGTATTGCTCCTAAAACCAACGTTGTCACATGCTTTAAACGTTTCAACATTATAGGTGACAAACGCTCCCTGAAAAAAAAAAAAAAAGACAACATGAGCCCAGGACGCCCTCTTTCTGTGATAAATATAAGTTCAGCGGAGCATTTATTATTAGCTGTTAAAAACAGCCACAAAGGCCGCATTGGCGAATCATAAAGTCATAAAATGTGACACTGGCACTGAAGCGGCTCGTTCTTTCGCGTTAGTTTGCCTAAACCCACGATAAAGTTTACCCAGTTGTACATTGCACAAAACTTTGCAGGAATGTGTTCCTAAAGAATTGAAGATACCACCCAACATAAGTGAACAGCATCGAAATGCTTATATGCAATGTCCATCCTCTCTTATTCATCTTCTATTTGTTTTTGCCCGTTTGATTTCATCAGTAAAATTTTCTTTTTCATTATTAGCATTGCGTACAAGAAAACAGCATGACAAGTAGAAAATGAAGGAGGTAAGGCTGTTAATTAGTTTGTCTGTAGCAAATTCAATTCTAAAATGGGTTGGCAGCCAGAAAGACGCCAAGAAAACGCACAACTGCACCCGCATGCATGAGCCCATGTCTTGCGCAGTTATTTGATGCGATAATGTTTTATATGCTTAAATGTAAACGTCCATGCCCATATCCGTATTGTCACCGATAAACCTGGCAAGCAGCAGAACAATACAGCTGGTCTTTGATGAGACTAAACTCGCTGAACCGAGAGCTCATGCCAGAGACGAAGACGGCGCTCGCCACGCGCCAATATATGGTTCGGCCACATAATGGCGCTAGAAGAGTGACACAAGTGTGGTAATAGCATACTTTTTGCAGGGTAATTCCTCGAACAGCACTGCAAAACATGACTCTCCAGGTAAGGGTATAGAGTTCGACGTTTCTAAGCTCGGCCAGAGTTTCTCATCCTCTTCGCTGCATCACAGGCCTGAGTTTGACAGGTCAGTAGCCACATGGGGACAGAGGGTCAATGGTTCATTTGAGCACCCATATAGGAGGTTGCGTTCAATTACTACACCAGGGTAACTAAGTTCTGTTCTTGTGAGGAGTGCGTTTTCGGCGCTCGTTACCGCACTTTTTCGAATCCGATGGAGAACTGAGTGGTACCGGGATTCGAAATACTGTCCTCTTGCATGCGAGAAGGACATTGTACCGGTACTTCGCCACTTATGCACACGGGAATCAGCTAGGGAAGGCGCAGACGAACGCCATCAAAGCTATCGAATAATACTCCTAAAAACGTGGTTCAAGTGTTCACCGGTCTGTTGTATCGCCGACATCTTCCATATCACTGAAGCTAGCTCAAACACTTTCGCTTTGTGAAAATGGCTTGCAGAATACTGAATGTTCGTACGAGTTTTCAAGTTGCACATAAAGCTTTTCATGGCCCCTTTAAATATAACAGGGATGGGAAAGAAGTGTTTATGTGCCATGTCGTATCGCAACTACATGGGAATGAACAAATAAAAACAGTAAGCATGGTTTTTAATATTTTGGCCTCTGATTAATCACACACTGAGGACACGGTCAAATGGTGTTCAGTTTGTGGCAAGTTTGCCTATCATCAGCCTGCTGAGGCATTCATGATGATTGTGCCATTATAGGCGCATCTGGTTTCGGGCTGGTGTAGATCAGTACCCGTACGTCTGATATTCGTAGCCGCCACATTTAATGCATTATGCAACTACACAGTGGTGGAACAACTAGAAGATACCAGTTCTCGAGCGGCAATTTCAAAAGTGTTCATGTGTGCACGCCTAGGATTCCAATGTAAATGTGCTTTGATAATGGACACCAGTTTGTATGTAGCAAGGTCTTGGTATTTCCAAGGCTCATTGTAACCTCATTAACGCTAATTCCAACTTAACAAGTTTTGTACGGTTTTGCCAGAGAACGCGCATATTGTGAAAAGTGCACACAAGAAGATTGTCTTCTTATAATAGCTGTAGGTTAGCTTGCTGTTAAACCTACGCGAGAGCTACTTGTATGAACGCGCTTAGGTAAGGCTTGAAAGTACAGACATGATAAACTACTATGTGAAAACGTAGTGGCTTACTCTATGGTTTCAGCTTTATGTATGCCATAGGGGGCACTTTTGACAACTAAAGTACGATGAGACGAAAGCCTCTGTCGCACCGTGGTTCGAAGCTTTCTACTACGGCACCTCTTTCTCTTTGTTTTCACTCCCATCTTCGCGATGACGCGATAGCGTCAGCTAGCAGCCAACATATGAAGCCCCGCTTTAACCGAGCCATATGAACGTACCTGCGTGGCCTAGGAATAATGTGAATGCAATGATTTTTGGCAAGCTGAATTTGAAATAATCTTCACATAAGAAAGGAGAAACCCGAGTTGGCAGCTACTGCTAAACGTAACGTCAGGAAGCCCTACGTCCAGTCAGTGATTGGCTTTGTCAGCTACCGGCTCCCATGACGGCGAAACGCTCAAGGGTAGCGTAGTGTACGGGTGCGGACATAAGTAAAAGGAGCACGCTTTTTCGTTCAAAGTAAGATCACGCCTTCTGCAATGGAGATAAGAAAATATATTTGACGAAGTGAAAAAGCATTGGCGTCTACAACTGGTTCGCACATACCACGACTGCAAGTCGTGAAAATAGTAGAAGGGAAAAGCAGGCTCTGTTTGCTTTTGTCCACACCGGTACCTTTCGCTACAAAAATTCAGCTCACACTTAAGCTCTGACATTAAGGGTGTGAAACGATAGAGTAGGCTGCCAGCCCTCATATAAATCTCCGCTTTAACTGAGTCGTATGAACATGCCTGCGTGGCACCCTCCCACAGTAAAGGAGAGGCCCGAGTTGGCGCTCTTTCAGGCACCGGCAAAATGCCGGTGAAATGCTCAAGGGTATATAAGAATACCTTTCGGTACAAAAGAGGTCGCCTGTCACAAGTTATTGTTGATTGGTCTTTCAGACAAGTGATTTCGATTGGGCGTTAGTGCAATTAGGAGTGAAGCTTGTGAAATCACCGGTGTGAGCTGGCAACATGGGAACAATATGCACATTGTCAAAATGAAGCCCGCTTTCTTTACCGCCTTGGTAGCCTGAGTGTGATCTGTATATGACTTACTGCAGGCGGCAAAGCCTGAACAGAAGTCGATCATAAAGAAAACAAAAGCGACAGTCATATGCACTAACTCTCCAGCAAAACAAAGCAGGAAAATCACGATGTGTTGAAAATGGTCACTTCTATAATCGAGAGATTGAACACAGTTTGCTGGCAAGCCATTTCAATTAGTGATTGTCTGCGGAAAGAAAGAATGCTGAAATAAATATATCCTGGAAACGTACTGAGTTTGAGTAAGAAAATGATGACGTGGTGATGATTTTCTAGCGGCAGGTCCAGCCCTATACAAAGTTTTCAGGCGAGCACTTAGGTCACCTAACGTGCAGGAAGGTAAAAACATATTAGCCACCCTACTGCAATAATTCCAACGTCCCTGATTCTTTTTTTTGAGAAAGAAAGAGAATGACGAAGTCTCTTTTTCTCATTCTGTATTATCTCTAGAGACAGAGAGAGAACGACAGAGACTCTCCCTCTCTAGAGAGAATTTCTGCTCCCTCTAGATAAAGAAGAGAAAGAGAGAAGGGAGGGAGAGAGGAAAGGGGGAGGGAGAGGAAGGCGAATGGGAGGAAAGGGCTGAGGGATAGAGAGGAGAGAAAGAGGGGACAGAGAGGGAGAGAGTCTCTCTCTGAGAGCGTCTTCCTTTCTATGTATCGGGAAAGCTGTAGAGAGAGACAGACTATCTATCTCTTTCTCTCACTGAGTGTCATTATCTATCAGTAACTTATCGGTAACCAGAACCCCACTGATATCCTTTGGAACCTCGCCATCACATCTAGCGCACAGATTTCGCGTACAGTTTCTGCGTGCGCTTTTTGCGGACGTCACTCGATCATGAGCAAAAGAGTTTCGCCTTAATATACGGCTGATGTGACAGGGACGTTTATTAAAAGCATTCAGAACTGACTCTACCTTGATCGGCTGCACAGGGGATGGTGTGTTTTCTCAAATTTCTTGAAAAACATTTATTAATAATTTATTGAAGACAAAAACTCGTTTTGGTGGCTAATATTCATAAAATCAGGTTCTCAGTGTGCTTTATACACACGCACAATTCTCGTCGTTTTTTAAGAAAAGGGCTACAAATTTGCAGAATAAAATTAATGAAAAAAAATTGCCATGCTCTGAAGGTTATCAACGTATATTTATCCATGGTAGATGGATTACATGCAGCATTTTGCAGAAGCTTCAATCTAACTTTTTAAGTCTTTAACCACTCGTCGAACAAGTGTAGGTGACCACCTCGGTTGTATTCTTCCAGGGAATTTCAAGCACTGTCGCCTCGCATTGCCCGTTCACCTGAAAAAATATGAAGGAAATATAACAATAGCTACGTTAATAAAGGCGAGCACTCAACTTCTAAGCGATTTCTGATCGCCTAGAGCACCTGAAATGCCTTCCGCTTCTCTTCATATTCATTTCAAGCCTGCTTGCATGCCTACTGCCTAAAGTATCGCTCTTTTGGTGGAGGAAATTACCTGGTCTCTCAATTCTGCCATTAGGTGTAATAAAAATCAGTTACCTCCGATCGGATGTGGTTAAATCTGTGTCTGCGAATTAGGTGCTCTAGACCTTCGCGCTTGACATTGGTTCCGGTTTTGGGTCGCATATGCACACTGTTATGCAGTCGAAAACTGCGACGTTATGCGAAATGGCGCTTTAACCATGCTGTACGTACAAATATGCCTGCGTCATCAAGGTGTGGCGTGCGTGACTATATATGGAATATTATCAAAGGGTTCTATTCCGATATTTAAAGAGCTGCCCAAGCCGGTAGCTTCTGCCAAAGGCTTCACAACCCGCCTCAGCGAGACAAGCTCTTTGGGCTTTGCATACATTCAAAAGCATAAAGTAGTAATTTATCACTCGACCCTGACGAATGAGATAGATAAAAAGCCCCTCATTAATTAAGCCATACAAAAGAGCCTGCCTGGCCTAGGACTGTAATGTTGCACATGGAATCAAAGGATCCCGATGGGTTCGATCGCCGAAAGCGGACGTTGTTTGTCGGTCAGTTGAGCAGGGACTAGAAATTGAAATGCCTCGCCCACTGAGAAGCTTGCTGCTAATATTTACTTTGTATAAATGATATAATTCATGGAGATCCGCCGGAAATATCCTTTCCGATTTCCAGAGCATCTACATGAGCGATGTGGCAGCGGATATTCAGTTTCCTTTATGTCACTTCAATCTCGTTCTCCAAACTTACCCGAGGAATAAATCAATACCACAAATAGTCAACAAAATTTTACTCTCCCAATGCTAAGGCTATTTGATTTGTAACGTAATTTGTATTTGTATTATCGATTTGTATTCGATAACGCAGAACAGCAGAACACCCTGCATGCAGTTGTGGCGTGTTCGTTCAGTTCTTTGTCGTACTAACTTGAGTGTTTTTTATTTTATCGTAAGGAGAGAGAGTAAATGTTACCTAATGTGATAAATAGCTGTATCTTTATTATGAGGACGTGTGTTGAATTGCACGCATTGAAAGAAATCATTGCTCGCTAGAAAGCTAGAGGTGTGATGCTAATTGTCCATTCAAAATAACAGGCAACTCTTAGAAACAAGGTTCCTGAATCTTTGCTCCTGCGGCATTGATAAAGAGTAACCGGTTTATTGATTTCCACAAATCGAACGCTGGTTACTGAGTACCTATTTAGCTGTGTTTCCTACGCACGCGTTTTCGAGCATTGCCTTGCATCTAAAGCAAACCGGACAACTTACCTGGCCTAGATAGTTAGAGTTTTGATGCTAATTGTCCATTCTAAATAACAAGCGTCTCTTAGAAACAAGGTTCCTTAATCTTTGCTCTTGCGGCATTGATAAAGAGTAACCGGTTTATTGATTTCCAAAAATCGAACACTGGCTCTTGAGTACATGCTTGGCTGTGTTTCCTCGCACGCGTTTTCGAGCATTGCCATGCATCCCCAGCAAACCGGAGAGCTTACCTGGCCGTCTTGAACGCAATTCTTTGCACTGTAAGTGTCCTTTTCGACTGTACAGTTGGATGGCGCCGTAGTGAATTCCAGTTCGTAAGCCAAACCCGCTACAATCTACATGTGAGAAAAAGCGGTTTCTGTCGTGAAACGAAATTGGTGGCGCCGTTAATAGCCCTACATGTTGAAATAAGCTTAGCGTATGACCAGGCAGGCTTAAAAAAAGAATACTGCATGCTTTCAAACGCTCAGCACGTTTTACAAAGCCCCCTTCTATTATACGCGTGCGTCTTGAGTCCAATGCGCAAGAAAGTTTTCGACTTGTGCCATATGCATGTATGAGAGTACATATCAAGGCATATTTTTCTGCATTCTTTACAGATTTGTATTGTAAAAATTGAGCGATGTATTTCGGTGCGAACTGTGCAGGTGGGTTTATAGAAATGTGTACATTAAGTGCGTGGTAGAGCTGAATGGTTAAACGAGGTATTAACTGAAATTAAGTAATGACTTTTTTTTTTTCGATGTCAAGGGGCGACATAATATTGCGAAAATAAAGGACAGCTTCTAAGATGACTTGCCTTTTCAAAAATTTCTCAATCAGCCTATGGCTGGAAATATCGAATGTGCAAAATCCGCATTTGAAAGCTGGTTTAGTTGCCTCCCACATATTTGACATTTGTGAAATGGCATAGTTTGCATTTGTTATGCATCAAATTCAAATACTGTTGGCATACTTGATAATACCGAAGTGTTTGTAATTCTGGCGACGATAGCACGTGCAGCAGTCTCGTTTTAAAGTTATTGAATGAGTGAATGTCAACTCAGCGAGCGTTAAGACGTGTATTTTAGACGTTCGATATTACTAGCCATATTGATGATTTTGAAAAAAAAAAATATAAGCGAAGCTCACCTTTGATTTTAGCGGCCATATATTGTGTAATAAGGCATACAGGAGTGAAATAAAATATAGGAATGCTGACTATAGGTAATTTTAGCGCATGGTAAATCAATATAGGCAGTTGATTAGTACAGGTAAACAAACATCTGTGCGGACATTAAGATCTATAATGTAAGTTTCCGTCCTGATGTACCCACAACTCATCTGTGTAGACCTCAGGGATGCATCTCATAAGTTTTCAAAAATAATTGTGTAAAGAGTGAAAAAATCTTTGGCATTTCCTGTACAAGCAGGTAGTTGACTTTACATAGGCCAAGTGACTCACAAGCCCTCCACAAGGAAGAGAACACGGCTATGCATTTATAAAGCAATCGCTTTAATTTAAGGCAGCGCCTTAAGTATAGAGCACTGCACTGACCTCATTCTGAGTCCCGATCCTAGCCTCCCTGGGGCCAGGCGAGGCTCGCTGCCTTATTACTTCACTGAGCCCGGACTCTGCCTTCTGAGCGAGGCGGAAGGCCTAGCTTTGTTTTCACTGGAGTTTAAAACGTGAGCTGCTCACTGTGTGACTCACATTAAGAAAGAGAGGGGCAGCAAAGGAGGAAAGATTGAAATAAAGTTTGAAAACTCTGTTTACGAAACATAATGGGAAGAGAACACATAATCAAAAGCAATCTAAGGGCATAGGGCTGCCCGTAGAGCAGCCGATTGGAAGGCCTTCTTCGGGGGTTCTAATGAGGCTTGCGATTTCCACTTATGGGTGCTAGCAAGGACAAACACATGCATCTGTGACACAACTCCTGCTCCATTAACTTTTTCTGCAAGGTCTCTTTACGCTGACCTCTGAGCCATAGTTGGGTCACAAAACGTTGGCAGGGGCTTAACTCAACTAAGCCAGGATATACATAGCGAAAGCAGTAGTAATCGTGAAGGAGACCGAATTGTTTTTCTTGCGTCGTCGCTTTGCAAATCTCTCTTCTCGCTCTTCGGGAGTTTTCATCGATCATTTAGTTCTCTCAGGTTCAGTTTTCCTACGTGCGCCGCTTCTTCACGGCGAGCAATGTCGTCAGGATGACGAGATTAGGCTTGTAGGCGAGCGTAGTGAGAGAGAGAGAGAGAGAGAGAGAGAGAGAGAGAGAGAGAGAGAGAGAGAGAGAGAGAGAGAGAGAGAGAGTTATTTTAATGGCAACAGGAGATGTCTGCCTGGTGGTAAGCCTAGTATGCTACTCCTGATGAGGGTTGAGGCATGAGGGTGACAGAGTGTGGGAGGGGAAGGGGAAACTTCCTTCCAACTTTGCCAGAGCTGGAAGGTAGTGGGATGCATCAACCCATCTGCCGATGGCATATGCTGTCCAGGTTGGCATCTGATTTGGGGGCCGTGTGCACTGGACATGGCGGCAGTTCTCGCCTTCCTTCGTATGAAGGAGCGTCGTAAGGCAGAACTGAGGGTGTCCTGCCAAAGATGAGCACTGATGTTCGGCGAATCTGCCGTTCTTGTCTCACTTAGGATATTTTAGGTCTGTTCTCAACTGTCGCTGGCACGTTGAATTATGCAGCGCGAGAGCGTAGTGAGCGCTCGCACTAAGTGTTATTGCTTCATCCACGGTATACACCACTACAGACGCACCGAAATTAGCGTGTATATACGCTATCGCAAGCGAGCAGCTGCTCCACGGCTTAAATCCCCCGCTATGGCGCGGTAGCTGAACAGCACCACGCATGCGCAGTGAGGTGCATAGCTTAGTGATGACGTCTCGCGTGCGTTCCGCAGAGACCGGCGATATGTAAAGGTACGAATCAAGTTTGCCAGGTGCGTGCAGAAGCACGTGTGCAATATAGAAGAAGAAGCGGTGTAGCAGAGTGCACCCTAAGTACGAACAAGAAACGGGCAGCGAGCAGCCACGTGCCGCAAGGCATGCGGCTGAAGGTCGGCTGAAGGTTAAACTGTGGCGTACGCAAAAACCTAGCCCAGTTCAAAAAAAGGAAACGTCAGCCACATAGCAGAATTAACAAATGGTGCGCCGCCTATGCTACTGTGACCCCCTCTAACTTTGTTGTTCCTATCATAGTCGTGCTTTGATCAGTGCTATTTAGTATTGACGCCACAGTTCGTATGACAGTCTACGGAACGCCGAGTTGTGGACAAATCAAAGGATCAATCTCAAAGAATATCCTCCCAAGCACCTGAACGATGGAATAAAATATTTCTAGCCTCAGGCCTAATTTCATGCTCAAATTTCCATGCTCTAAAACAATCTCTCCTGAATATTTCGAGCTACTGCAATTCTTAAGTAGTCACGGTTAGGAAGCGCCAAGCTTGCACTGCCTAGTACAAATGGTATATCCCAATTCTATTTATTCGTACTCTCGAACGCGCGCGCGCGCGCGCGCGCGCGCACACACACACACACACACACACACACACACACACACACACACACACACACACACACACACACACACACACACACACACACACACACACACACACACACACACACACACACACACACACACACACACACACACACACACACACACACACACACACACACACACACACACACACACACACACACACACACACACACACACACACACACACACACACACACACACACACACACACACACACACACACACACACACACACACACACACACAACACAAAACAAAACAAAACAAAGAAAGCAGAGGAAGTCCGGACAAGCAAAAGCGTTCCCGGGCTTGATGGAGACGCGTCGAATTTGGATCCTTGTATCTGCTGAATGAGTGAAGTCAACGTGGGAGACTACAGCTGTAACAAATTCCGGCCGGCCAGAGGAGTAACAAAGACAGAAGGAAACATTTACTAACCCGCATACAGACGCTGGTGAGACTGACGACAGTGTCGTACATTTTTCGGTTCCCCTTCTGCATAGAGACGGCGAAATGAGCCAGGTTGAGGTACTTCGGGTCGCTATTCGGGATCTTCTGTTCGCAGCCTCCGATTGGCTCAGGGCGCATGAAGAAAATAAGACTCAACCCGGCCGCCACGGCTATGAGGAACACCAGGACGCATAGAACCCTCAGCGGTGTCACGAACCTGTTTAGGCGAATAAACAAAAATCGCTCTTGACACAAGATAAAACTAGAACCAAAAATGAAAAGAAAGCGTTCCGTTTTTTCATATTAAAGTTCTAGTGATGAGGTGTTTTAAAACTGAGACAGTGGACTGAGTGCCTCGTTTACGAACTTGGTGTTATAGGAAGATTCTCAGCATTGGTTTCGATTAGGAGGCATTCATAGCTTTCTTAGACGGTACAGATCGCACCGAAATCAATTTATTTAGCGTACTGATGCTCTACACTATTAAACTAATAAGAGAATAGAGCAGCAACGCGAGAGCATGGAAGTTAGAAGTATGCGGCACCAAGTAAGCCTTTTCATGTCTCAAGGAGTACTGACACATTTCTATTGCCACCTGCTAGACATACTATCATCTAGGCTATTAAACTCGAGTTAATTATCCGCAAACTATGCTGACGTAGGTAAAAGCACTCTCGTGTTGACCTCCGGTTAACCGTATTCTGTGTTTTATTTGGCTAGCTACTACCTCATACTCCTCAACATAATCCGCCCACTACTCGATTGTTGGTCATCATAGGAATAGCATACTGTGAACGGGAAATCGATTAGGAACGCGATTTCTCTGCAGATAGGAAGTTTGCACCACGACACTAAATATATCAGTAGGGGATGTTTCAGGAGGCCTCTGTGTTTCTTGGCACGCGGCTTGGATTGACAGAACGCTGGTCGGGATAGCTGGTGGCTTTGCGAGGGTTTGAGGAATGGTAACGCTTATATTAAAAAAATGCACCCAAAAATGTTTCGCTACATGTTTTCCCTACTCACTAAGGACGGAAGTTGAATTTAAAAGCGAGATTTCACCTTGCGTCAAAAGGTTACGTTTGCTGCGCTTTCCTTACCCTGGAGTAAACTCTATTACCCTGTTATGGTTTCGGCATTATCTCTGCGCATGACATACTGCGCCCAATGTGATTTTTGTCAGGGTATGATTACCTCGAGTTCATTTTTTGACATACTTTCCTCTTTCTATCCTTCAAAACGTTAACCAACTCCTAATCCGTCCATACCTTATTCAGATAGCCCAAATATAATTTTGATCTTTTATAACTAAGTTCACTATATGGTTTAAGTTAAGCTAAACAAAGTCACTAGTTCATTGAGCCACAAATAACGCCAAGCATAAAATGTGGTATCTTCATGGGGATGAGTACAGTTAGCCGCTCAAGAAGTGACGATATTAAACTGAGCAGAAAGTCGGCACTGCTGGCAACGCTTCGGAGCTTAGTCCAGCCTGGAAATAGATCACGCGCTGTACACGACAATCAACCAAACAGGGGTAGCAACAGCTCACTTTTCAACTGTCAGTGTCTAGATCCTTCTCAGTATTTGTGACACGTCAGAGGAAAAAACACGAGCACCTCTTGAAACTGACTGCGCGCATGCAATCGGCATTCTGACGCGTGACTTCCCACGCAATCACAACGAATCTTACGCAGGACTTGTCCCCATTTCTCTCAAAGGGCTCTCAAGAGAAATTTTGACATGTTCAAAATATTGCTACGAAGATGACGAAGCTTGCAATGGCGCGGGGCGGAGCGCTCGCGCCAGGCCCGCTGGCCATTAAAGCATATTTCATCGTCATGTCATCACGTCGTTCTGTTTCTGTTGTGTCGCCATGTTCCATCGCTTGTCATGCCCCCAAGTAACATTTGGTTGGAGGTGCGGTTCATCCCCATCCTCGCCTTGCACCGTCGAAGCCAACCGTACGCCGGGTGCATCTGCCGAAAGCCCGTGGAGATCGCCGCCCAGTTCTGCCCCAGCCCTTTTTGCTCAGACCCGACCAGCCGCTCTCCCCAGCCTCGTCCCCAGCCCTGACCACAACACACGACGACCAGGAAGAGTCCAAAGCCGACCCTACCGATCCTACCGACCCCACGACGAAGCGACCTCACGACCACTCGAGCGAAGACAGCACCCCCGCCCAAGCCGTTCGGCGTGTCCATAAGGCTTGGCCTTCGGCAAACGGTGAAGATTGGACTTGATGCTCCGGTGCAATCATTTCTCCCATCTTCGCATTCATTGTGGTGTCAGCGTTTCATGTCCCAATGTCCCAATCCTGTGTCTGTGTTCATCGTCACGTCATGCATTGGATTTCTAGCAATCGATTGGGACGATCGCTCGGTGGCCCCGGGTAATGCTACGATGATGACGAAGTGGGCAGTGGCGCGGGGCGGAGCGCTCGCGCCAGGCCCGCTGGCCATTAAAGCATACTTCATTGTCTTGTCATCACGTCGTTCTGTTTCTGTTGTGTCGCCGTGTTCCATTGCTTGTCATGCCACCACGTAACAATATAAAGTGAAAATGCATGAATGCAGTTTGGGAAGCGATAGAAGCAAGTTGATCCAAAACTAATCATCTGTGGAATGCACGATGACAGTCCGTGAGCTCGATTATCAAACCCTCTGGAAATCTGTCGAAGTCTGCAGTCGTGAAGCTGCGAGGCAACAAATTGGAGCATTCAAGAGCTAAGACCTAGCCAGGGAAACAATGTTCACGCTGAGAAAATGAAAAAAAAAAAAAAAACATTTTGCGATCCAGGGGTGAAAATGTGGGAGTGGCCTACCTATTTTTCATGTCACTACTGAGTTGACCATAATCTAATTTGCGGAGCCACCAACCTGGTCAAGTTTGGAAGTAAAATTTCTGAGGTCCAGGGAGCGTAAATGTGGGAGTGGCTCGCCTAAATTAGCAAGTCTAGCTGGAGTTGCCCATATTCAAGTTAGGATAAAGACCAATGCTGACCGCATTCGGAAGAAGTAAAATTTGTGAGATCCGAGGGCCGAAAAGTTTGGAGTGACTTACCTAATTTTGCAAGTCACTATTGATTTGTCGATATTCAAGGTTGGAGACCAATTTTTATCAAATTCGAAGAAAGACAAATTTTCGGGTTGGTTAACAAGAGTTTAGAAGTCTCCGCTAAATTGGTCGTAGTAGAATTAGGTTAGGCCCTAATTTGGCCCACTCCTGATGAGATTAATTTTTGGTGATTCTGGGATCAAATTCCAGATATTATGGTTCAGACCCTTTACGCATGCGACGTATCCCGCACTCCTGTACACGGTGAAAATAAATCCGCCCAGTAGAGGGATTCCTGAGTTTATGAGCCACCAGGGCATTAGGAAACAAGGTACGATGGTTTTAAATTTGAACCACCCACAAAATAAGCATACCCGCATAGAGCTGTGCCATAGGGTTACCGTCGCCGCTGAAAAACATTCCTTGTGCTAATATCATTGAAAAAATAGGCTCAGGCCATAGCTCACTTGGTAGCTTTCTTTGGAGAAGTAGGCTGCTGGCTTGTTGAAAAGTCTTGCGCGGTCCGAGTCGCCATAGCTTCTTTGTGGGCCACGGCTAACTAAATGCTGCGTATGATGAACAGCTCTCAAAGCAGCAATCTTCTTCTTCTAGCTGGTGGCACTTGCGTCCTGGAAGAAAAAATACAAAGAACGCGCGCTCGGCGAGCACGTGGCGAGAGGAAAACGTGGCCGAAGTTGTGAGGGAGCGAAATTCTGTCTACGTATACATGCCACGTGCTATCGCCATATTTAAATTTGAATATGTAGTTACCTCTAAGTATGGGTGGCCAAGTCAAGCCTACGCTGGAAAGGAAAGGTCCTTACGAGATGAGGATGATGATGATGATGATGAGAAAATTATTAATGAAGTAAAACTTGATGGTCTGCCACCCTATTCCGGGAGTCCATCTTTTGTTTGACGATGACGATGATGATATACCTGTGGTGGTGGTGGTGGTGAAAACGTTTATTGAATCTTGAGCCTTATTGACTGTTTTGGTGGGTCGGCTCGATATCGCGTAGAGTGGCCGGGAGCTTGTGGCTCTCAGCGACTCTTAGAGCCCAGCCCACCAGCTCCTTTTTCTGCAGCTGGATCCGAGCTGGACACCGCGATCTCCCATCGCTCTATGTATGTTAGTTGCAAATTGCGAGGGAGCTGGAGCTCAGATCACATGTAGAGGATGTGATGAAAGTCTGCTTTGGGTGCTCCGCAGAGGGGGCATGCAGGGGCCCTTTGTAGCCCCTGTATGCTGTGGCCAGCCCTTTTAAAGCAGGTGGACACACACGATACGTCCTGGCATCAAAGATTAGATACTTATACTGAGTATTAGAATAGGGTTAGTGGTACTGTGTTCAGAAGGATAGGATCCGTGGCTGACATTGTTGACGTCGAATGCCACGAGATGGCACCACCAAAGCATGGGCTGTCGCATTGTGCTGGCGTGCAACCCTCTCAGTGCGCAGCGCGCTTTGGATAGTAAGAGGTTCCTGCTTTAAAATCGACAAAACGCTAGTAGCACGCCTTTGGAAGGTTTGTGTTTGTATATTCATGCCAGATAAGGCGAATTACAAAAAGAGGTTTCACGCACGTACCAAAAGAAAGCAGCAGGGACTGTAGACGACAGCGAAATAGAATCCAAATTATGGAATCGAAATGCCGTTCAATTTCTCTGTAACTATAGACCCTTGAAAGGCATCGTAATTTTGGAGCAACAATGGAAAGTACGAAAGGAGGCTATATAAACCCCGGAATATAGGTATTTTATGCAAATACTGCTAAATCGGTCAT
Organism: Amblyomma maculatum; assembly: GCF_055883805.1. Lineage (NCBI taxonomy): Eukaryota > Metazoa > Arthropoda > Arachnida > Ixodida > Ixodidae > Amblyomma > Amblyomma maculatum. The sequence continues at coordinate 28,664,003 of NC_139353.1, forward strand.
CGCCCCACACTGATTTTGTCTTTGCTCCGGGCGCAGCTCGGTATTCGATATTTACGAATAACTGTGACATGTAGGCGCTAGGAGATTGAAGTGGATACTTCAATACTACCGATCCTCGGTCTGTTGTGGAATAACAGATTAACAGAAGGATGAGCAAGCTATTTAATTATTGTCGTATAAATTTCGGTAGTGCAGAAGCAGTCATCTCACTCATTTTACCTATCACACTGTTTATTTACAAGCACGCATACTGCAGTAACCTGCATGCGGCCGTAATACGCACCGATCACATCAGAAATCCCTCACAAATGGATCAATTAGCTCAGCTCATCGTTAAATATATCGGCAAATAGGAGTGTTGCTAAAAGCAAGTGCGAGACACCTTTTGGGATGTGATCATAATGTGATCGACGCGTAATTCCCCCCCCCCCCCAGAAAAGATAAACAAAACTAACATCATGATCTCAATACAGCCATCGCATCGACTAGATTTTAGCAGTTTATGGTCAACCCGTTCATGGTTCCCGACTTCCGCACTTTTGTATGTAGTTCTCGAATTACAGCCGAACAGAGAAGCCAGGAACACACAGGATAGAAAAGTTTGATTTGCTCTGTAAGTATTGCCCCTGGTATCCCTTGTTTTTGGTGAGTCATATAAGCAACATGATACATACATACATACATACATACATACATACATACATACATACATACATACATACATACATACATACATACATACATACATACATACATACATACATACATACATACATACATACATACATACATACATACATACATACATACATACATACATACATACATACATACATACATACATACATACATACGTACTGTTACGATGAAATAGCAAAGGGGTGTTTCTTACAGTGATATGGAAGTGGGATAAGGTGAAGCCTACTAGCCCCAGGCACCAACGCTTCGTCTTCCTCTTCTGTCCCACCATCACCATCCTTCATCGTCGTCATTAGCGTGACATTTCCCCCTACTCAGACGAAGCCCTCTGGGCGTGTTCGTGAGTCGTGCGAGGCTGACACGGCTTCAAGCGGGCAACATGACACAGTTCGGTTTTGGCAGACCGGCGACCCGATGCTGTCAGGCGGGCTATTCCATAAGTTAAATCACTAAGGCGTTTGATAACCACATATGGGCCGTCATAATGGGCCAAGAGTTTTTGATGTAGGCCACGGCGCCGAATTGGACGCCATAGCCAGACTAAATCACCTTCAGAGTACGTGACCCGCCGGTGACTGGCATCGTATCGCACTTTAGAACGTTCTTGTGAAGCACCAGACCGTAATCGGGCGATTCTCCGAGCTTCTTCGGCGAGACAGAGGGTCTCAGCCAGGCAGGGGTCTTCACGGCTTGTGAAGGGCAGGATAGTATCCAGAGAGTAGCGTGGCGGTCTGGCATAAAGCAGAAAAAATGGACTGTACCCAGTCGTCTCATGCGTGGCGGTATTAAACGCATACGTGATGAAGGGCAGTATGGTGTCCCAGTTCTTATGCCCTGCGTCCACATACATGGCTAGCATGTTGATAAGCGTTCTGTTGACGCGCTCAGTCAAGCCATTTGTCTGGGGATGGTATGGCGTCGAGTGTCGGAAAGTTACGGCGCATAAACGCATGAGCTCTTCAACAACATCAGCAGTGAATTGTCGGCCCCGGTCAGTGATGACAATTCGTGGCGGCCCGTGTCGTAAGATGACTGAGTGCAGCAAGAAAAGCGACACCTGATGTGCCGTAGCAGATGGAAGAGCGGCGGTTTCACAGTAACGTGTGAGATAGTCCACGCAGATTACAATCCAGCGATTTCCGTCCACGGACTTCGGAAACGGACCTACGAGGTCAATGCCTACTTGATCAAACGGTGCTGTCGGGGTCTTCACTGGGTGCAGCAAGCCAGACGGAGTTGCAGTTTGACGTTTGTGGCGTTGACATTGCTTGCAACTGGCAACGTATTGTTCAACCGTCGAGCGCATTCTGGGCCAGTAAAATCTTTCTTGAGCACGGTGGAGTGTTCGAACCGATCCCAAATGCCCAGAAGTTGGATCATCATGCATAACACGCAATACGTCCGTGCACAACGTCTTGGGAACTACGAGTAGGTATCGCTGGCCGACAGGCGAATAACTCTTTTTCCATAGGAGGCCATCATGCACACAAAAACGGCTTGTAGGTACGTTGGCTTGGGCAAAGAGAGGCTGCAGACTGGTATCATTTTGCTGTTCCGTTTTGAAAACATTCGTGTCGGGGAACGCTGGCTCGAGGGTCGATATATAATTGTCGAAATCGTCGCTTTCAGGTCCAGTCGTGGCCATTGGCATCCTAGAAAGACAATCTGCGTCTGCATGACGCCTCCCGCTTTTGTAAACCACGGCAAAGTCATATTCCTGTAACCGGAGGGCCCAGCGTGCGAGGCGACCACATGGGTCTCGAAGGTTCCGCAACCAACAGAGTCAATGATGGTCAGTTACGATAGTAAACGAACGTCCGTACAAATATGAACGGAAACGCTGTACAGCGAAAACTACAGCTAGGCATTCCTGTTCGGTGACTGTGTAGTTTCGCTCCGGCTTGCTCAGGGTACGACTTGCGTACACGATAACATGCTCTAGTTCATTGTGCCGTTGGACAAGGACTGCACCAAGACCGATTCCACTAGCGTCCGTGTGTACTTCTGTCATTGTAGTAGGATCGAAGTGACGTAAGATGGGTTTCGATATTAAAAGAAACTTCAGTTGACGGAATGACGCGTCGCAGTTTGGTGTCCAGTTAAAAGTAGAGTTTTTTGTGGAGAAGGCACATCAATGGGTAAGCAACGTCAGCAAAGCGATGTATAAAGCGTTTAAAATACGAGCACAACCCTAGAAAACTGCGCAACTCCTTCACTGTCTGCGGGGGTTTAAAAGACTCAACAGCGGCAGTTTTCTGGGGATCTGGCATTACACCATCACCATTGATAAGGTGTCCTAGCACCAGCGCTTGGCGCTCTCCAAAGCGGCACTTTTTGGAGTTCAGAATTAGGGCGGCGTTGTGCAGGCAATTCAAGACACGTACTAGACGGTCATTGTGTTCTTGGAAGGATTTCCCAAATATGACGACATCGTCCAGATAGCAAAGACAAATGTCCCATTTTAAGCCGCGCAAAACTGTGTCCATAAAGCTTTCAATGTAGCTGGCGCATTACACAGCCCGAATGGCATAACATTAAACTCATAAAGGCCATCTGGCGTTACGAAGGCTGTTTTTTTCTTATCCGCAGGGTCCATTGGAATTTGCCAGTAGCCAGATCTGAGATCAAGACAAGAAAAATAGGACGCACCAGAGAGGCAGTCGAGGGCATCGTCTATGCGAGGAAGAGGATAGACGTCCTTTTTCGTAACAGAATTTAAACGCCGATAATCGACGCAGAATCGCCACGAACCGTCTTTCTTGCGTACAAGAATAACAGGGGCAGCCCAGGGGCTAGATGACTCCTGTATCACCTTTTTCTGTAGCATGTCCTCCACTTGCTCATGAATGACTTTGCGCTCAGATGGGGACACGCGATATGGCTTTTGACGAATGGGACGAGCCGAACCAGTGTCGATGCTATGATGGGTCCGATGTGCAGGGCGAGAGGTTGGTCCATCTGTTTCAGAAAAGTCAAACATAGGCGAAAAAGGTAGAACATCCACAAGAGTACGGGGCTGAGGTGAGCTGAGATCGGCGCTGATCATGCGGAAGATCGAAGTTTCATCAGCAGGCAAAGGTACGGTGGCACTCGTAGCATATGTGACCAAAGCAACGACGTGGGGCGCATCGGGTTCACAGGAGGCAAGCTTCAATCCCGTTGGTAAAACTGCGGGCTCGGACGATGGGTTGATGGTCCATAACGAGGCACTACCATGATGCACGGATATCATACAGTGAGGGATAATTACATTTTTCTTCAGGCATGCTGAGTGAACTGGGTGCACCATGGCCTGGAATGAAACCTTCTCAAGAAGTGGAACGGACACGGGGACGAACATGGCAGACAAGGGTGGAACTACTGTGTCTTCGGTAATACTAAAAACTGTTTCTTCATCACGGCCACTTTCAAAAAGTGTCGGCAGATGCGAGCCATCAAAATGAACCTCTTGACTTCGGCAGTCCACAGTAGCGCCACAAAACTTCAAGAAGTCCATTCCTAAAATGATGTCATGCGTAGAGTGGGGTAAGACTACGAATTCGGCTTGAAAAATTGCACCACCCACAGACACTTGCGCACTACACACACCCAGTGGCTGCAACGCCTCTCCACTCACACCACACAACGTTGAAGCACGGTCATATTCAAACATCACTTTGCGTCCCAACAAGCGCCTAAACTGATTACTCATCACAGACACAGTCGCACCCGTATCCACCAAAGCTAATGTATACACACCATCAATAAACACACGAATTTTGTTTTTGAGCATTATAGTTGGAGGGATGTTGGCACACAGCACATTTCCAGCGGCCTCACCCCCATTGGTCGCGCTGGTTAGTTTTCCTGCTGAGGATGCTGAGGCGACATGGGGCGCCGTCGTGGTGATGGAGAACGACGCGCACGGAAGGCGGGTGGTGGAGTAACACTTCTATCAGATGCAGGGGAGTGGTCGCGGATATTCTGGTTATGGATGTTGCGGTAATACCCACGCTGAGTATTTGATTGTTGAAATACGGGATTGTATTGCCGATTGTTGGGTACTGTTGGAAGCGCCGGACGGTTATAGCGAGGTGGGAACCTACTGCGGCAGTATCTGGTGATATGACCTTCGACGCCGCAGCGGTAGCATATCGGCGGGGAAGGTAGAAAATGCTGTTGCGAATAAGAGCAGGGAACAGCTGGGTGCGTCGTAGGTCTGGCTGAATGCTCATACTGCTCAGGAATTCTGGTAGATCGAATGGAAGATCAATGGGCACTTGAGGCGACGTCATACCTTGGGGCGTCAGGCACCGACGCATTCCGGTTGGCGAAATGCATAGGAGGATAGTCAATGGAAGCTGCAACTTCAGGAGCTTGTGGGAAAGGCTGAACGGCAATCGCTTGTGGTGGTGAAGCCGGCCGTCTAGATACCCTCTGGACAGAGACCTCAGCAGATTCGTGCAGGGGAAGTGGGTTGAGCCGCAGGAGTTCTTCCCACACGATTTGCCGGATCGTCGACGGAAGATCTAGTTGGGCGTGGTCATCAAGGCTGGCCACGGTAGGCACGCTGGCCAGCCGCCCAAATTTTGGCACAATACGACGCGTTTTCAGAGCTTGAAAAGCGCGGATGTGTTTAATGACATCGGAGACGGTTTGAAGGCTGTCTTTGGCGATTAAAAAGTTGTATACGTCAGCCGCGATACCCTTCAAAATGTGGCCGACTCTGTCTTCTTCGGGCATGTTGGAATTGACACATCTGCACAATCTGAGGATCTCTTCTGTATAAGTGGTACAAGTTTCATCCGGCAATTGAGCTCTTTGGGCAAGGGTCTGCTCAGCCCGCTTTTTGCTCGGTACAGAGTCACCAAAACGCTGTTTGATCTCGGTGGCAAACCGTTCCCAAGTTGTCAAATTGTCCACGTTATTCTCGAACCATGTCATCGCCGTGTGAGTTAGAAAGAAGACGACATTTGTGAGCATGGTGATAGGGTCCCACCGGTTGTACCGACTAACTCGTTCATAATGAAGTAGCCACTTCTCAACGTCCTCACCTTCCTCTCCTGCAAACGGTCGTGGTTCCCGGTAAGGCTGGCAGGGAATAGAGCTGGAGGGGGCAGGCCTGTCACCAGCCTGGCTTTCAGCGTCGCGGCCGGCACGGTTAGAATCGGTGTGGTCCATGATGTTTGGAAGCGGTGGCAGTCCAGCAAGGCGGCGACTACGTCGAAACTCCAGTTGTTCTTGCTGCGCCGTACTTGGGGATCGAACGGAGCACCTTCCACCAAGTTGTTACGATGAAATAGCAAAGGGGTGTTTATTTACAGTGATATGGTAGTGGGATAAGGTGAAGCCTACTAGCCCCAGGCACCAACGCTTCGTCTTCCTCTTCTGTCCCACCATCACCATCCTTCATCCTCGTCATTAGCGTGACAATACATACATACATACATACATACATACATACATACATACATACATACATACATACATACATACATACATACATACATACATACATACATACATACATACATACATACATACATACATACATACATACATACATACATACATACATACATACATACATACATACATACATACATACATACATACATACATACATACATACATACATACGTACGTACGTACGTACGTACGTACGTACGTACATACATACATACATACATACATACATACATACATACATACATACATACATACATACATACATACATACATACATACATACATACATACATACATACATACATACATACATACATACATACATACATAATTTTATTACCATTCATAAATACATTCTCGTACCCGCACAAGCGCAGGAGCGCTTGTGGGCGGGCCACGGAAATCGACGGGCGCGTGCTCCACGCCAAAATAAAGAATAGTAAACTAAAGGTGCATCATACAATATAGTACATGGAAAAGACACTTTTACGTAGCATGCTGTGTAGAATTAGTAAACAACCATCTTTGTTCTCGCTTACTTGAGCAAGAGACGTCAACTGTCAAACCGACAGAGTGCTCTATATGTCCGAATTTTCGTATTTTATTTTCGCATAAATATCTCAGTACCAAAGTCTGTCGAAATTCGGCTGTAGCCCAGGTTCGCACATAATGTCTTCCAGCTTCAAGGATTTGATGTAGTGGAATCTCGCCTGGCAAATTCCGTTTACCTGAGAAGAACAAACCATGGTAAGGTAAAATAAATGCGAAACATTAAATTGAAAACATCAGGAACAATAATGCCAGTGCATCTTGCTGATAAAGAGCGCAGAGAATATGATTTTTTATGACAAACAAAATTGCCACTATGGCGTGTTAGAGTGTACAATGCTCTCATCGTGGACGGAACTGTTTATTGATTTTGGTTTGCATAATAACTCTAGGAAGCATAAACAGCATAGCATTTTAGTAATGAAGATACTGTCATTATTATCAACAGCAAAACTGTACACCCTCATGCACACTGTAGGGTTAAAGCCTAGCATGGTTCGCCAATTAATCCGGTAGAGTGCGAGCCGCCTCCATTTGTTGCCCCCAAACTTCGCGATGTCAGCTGCCAACCTGCCTGCTACCTTCTGCTGTGCCTTCCTTCGCTTGCAATCCTGTCTGTCACTCTTAGGGACCATAGTTATCTCGCCTCCTGACCATGACCATTTCGTCTTGATTTCGAGCAGAATATGCTTAACTCGCGTTTGTTCACTGGCCCCATCTGCCGGCTTGCTGTCTCTGAAAACGTTACACCTACTATTTTTCTTTCCATAGCTCCTTGCGTGGTCGTCAGTGTAAGTTGAACTGTTTTCGTTAGCCGTGGCATGCATACGTTTTTTGTGCCTGCTCATAAGTTATGTGAGAGGATGAAAACGTGCGCAAAATGTTCAGTGCGTGAGTTGTACACTTGGATATGGCGTGTTATCTGGGCGCCGAAGTATTAAAAATAAAGCACGTTTGTTGTGAAAAATAAGCTTGCATAGTGTAAACCACTTGTAGACAGTGCTGTAATCATACCTGGGCCCGTATTCCGGGTTTGAGTCGTTATCAAAGTGTCGCTATCTCACGTTACCTCGAGTCATCCGATTGGTGGAACCGCCGAAACATGATGCTGCCACCTCTTCCGGTTCTGTAGTGGCAACACCCAGTTCCGGCGTTTCGACCAATCAGATGACTCGAGGTCACGTGAGATAGCGACACTTCGATAACGACGTAAACTTGGAATACAGGCCCTGGTGTCACTATAGGCAAGGCAGGTGTGGAGGTTATCACTTTGCAGTAGCTTTACGGTTAACAAGCAGACATGGATTGTAAAGAAACTCTGCAAGTCGGCTCCACACCCGCTTCTCGTTACGTCGGGGGTGTAAATATCGTAGCGGAAAGTGTGCTTGCAAAATCGTAAAAAGGTGTCCCCTGCTCTGCTAGGCTGTCGTACCGTGGATTTACGGGGCAGGCAGGCCTCCTTGGAGTAGACTTGCCATCTGGTGCAGAAGCTCTCCACAGTGGAGAACTCCAGCTTTGTCATTATCCCACTCCGCAGCTGAGCGAAAAAATGAAAAACAAATGTCATAAACTCAACTTTTATGATAAGTGTCTTGCCGTGTGTTGTTAATATGGGATGCTTTCCTCTGTAGCTAGCCAGGCAGCAGAAGATTTCTGGTTTTCCAACCAACTGCTTAGTTCGTAGAAATAACGGAAGTATTTTAAATTTGACTGTCTCGGGGAGTTTTTCCTACTGGAAAGGTAGTGAGTTGTTTAAAAGTGCTCGTGACTTCAGATTAGAATGACACAGGGGCATCAGGAATAAAGTCTAAATACGTTCCTTATTGTTTCCCCTTTCCAGGTTTGGCAAACGAATTATCATAACTACAGAGTTGAGGACATTACAAAACACACTTCATCATGCACAATCGTATTAGAACCCCGACGCGGTGACTGAGTGATTAGGGCGCTCGAACGTAGGTGCGCCAAACGCAAGTTACCCATGTCCTCTGCGGCGCCCGTGGAGGTTAAAGAGCCCCAGGTGTTCGATGTGGTCCACTGCAGTGTCCCTCATAGCTTGTCTGAGTTACTTTGGGAAGCTAAACCTCATAAACGTAACCAAACCAAACCAATACCATTGGACATGAAAAATCTGCGAACTGAAAGAAGTAATGTTAGTTCCGTGCTACGGCTGATAATTATCAGTCATTACTTAACAAAGCATTAGCAGGGAGATGAATGCGGTGCTCAATAATAGAGGACTGTAATGCCATTGAGCCATCACAGAAAGATCTAGGACAGCGCAAACACGATGGGATATGTGCCTAACGTGAACGCGAAGCCGCATACCCGAATGCACAAATGGCAGCGGAAAGTCAGGTGTGTAGACAGAATAAGGAAACTCGCGTGGATACAGTATTTGCAAGTGGTGCAAGTCTTGGTTAACTGTAGATCAGTGTGGAGGAATTTGCACTGGGGTGGACGCAACGGGGTTGCACAGAATGACAGTTATAATGACGCAAATCACCTTGGTGCGGACTTGGTTGGCCGCTCGGGTGACCTCAAACACTGTGTTCAGGTAGTCACCATCGGGGGGAAGAGTGGAGTTGGTCAGTGCCAGGTGTGCGAGGTTGACGTACGTCTCCGACTTGAGCCACACTTTCGGCACGAAGACGCAACTGTTCTGATTCCTGGCTGTGCTATCTTCATGCACACAGCCATCGAAGAAACCGGCCTCTCCACTGCCGCACAGGGCCAGGCACAGCAAGGCGACACGCACGGCCAGGATGTTCATGGCTGCAACGCGCGCAAATCGCGTCTCGCACATACGGAGGTTTCTCGAAGGGCGAAGAGACAACTACTTCGAAATGCCACGGGATGCAGGAGAGAAATCAGGGCAGCCTTTAACATTGCTCCATTAAAGAAACAAAAGGAAGAGGGAGGAAAAACGTTAACGGAAGTGAAGGTACTGCCAATAATAAAAAAAGACTACTAAAACGAGGGGTGCAATGGGGAGGGTGTATTTCTTCACCAGGTAACGATATCTATCGTTGCATAATGAACAGTGGTGAAACCATACGCCAGCGTTAACGCGATAGCGGTTTATCCTCTTAGTGACTTCTGTCGGATTTGGGAGCGCTAAAATGAATGGTTCGAAATAATAATCACTAACGGAGCTGTGGCTGGGAAATCGGAGATGGGGACGGTATCATTCCAATTTTAGGTTCGGCTTAGAAAGCTGCATCGCAGAGTCTTTAATACTACGACGGCAGTAGTCTTTAACATAGGATTAAGAACAAGAACGAAGGATTGACTAAACGTAAATTGCCTGATGGGAGCTTAAGAAACATTAATCGTTCAAGTCAGGTGTCCATGCAGCGCACTTAGCCGTTTTATGGCAACGAAATAGCTTTTAAGTGCTTAACCAGTAACGGCAATACTTACCTTGTTCTTAGATGATTCTCGGCCTTCTTTTTCTTCGCTTCTCGATGATGTTGACGTCAAAAGCGCCCATCGTGTGCCATATATTCATAAATTGAAAAAGAAGACGCGTGGTGAAAAATATTTATGAAAGACGAAGAACAAAAGCAAAAATCTCGTCCTAGTCACAATGTGAGGGCATGGGCGAGGACTTAAGGCTGAAAAAAGGCTGGGCGGAAGTTGGGCGAGGCGTCCGGCATTGAACAGGGCTCAGGTTAATGGAGACAAACTTTATTAACGAGGCATGGTGCCCCACTACTCAGCTTCACGCCTCTGTGCCGAAGAACTCGTTCAACTGACACACACACACACACACACACACACACACACACACACACACACACACACACACACACACACACACACACACACACACACACACACACACACACACACACACACACACACACACACACACACACACACACACACACACACACACACACACACACACACACACACACACACACACACACACACACACACACACACACACACACACACACACACACACACACACACACACACACACACACACACACACACACACACACACACACACACACACACACACACACACACACACACACACACACACACACACACACACACACACACACACACACACACACACACACACACACACACACACACACACACACGCACACACACACACACACACACGCGCACACACACACACACACACACACACGCGCACACACACACACACACACACACACACACACACACACACACACACACACACACACACACACACACACACACACACACACACACACACACACACACACACACACACACACACACACACACACACACACACACACACACACACACACACACACACACACACACACACACTAGGCTTGGCCGCTTGGCCTCGGTAGGTGGCGCCAGTGGTGAGTCGCTCACACAAAATGTAATGCAGGAAATAGAGCTCTCAGGCAGCAGAACGGACGGGAGGACGACAAAGATGACGTCATGCGTCAGCTCAAGGCGTTTCGGACCCATTTCTACCTAAATAAGGTGATGCGTAGCAGATCGGTTGTGCTAGCTAGCGGAAAATGCAATGATTGAGAGAACGTGCAAGAACACAGGGACCCCGACTGCCGTTGATTTATTAGATGCGATTGGCATTGGAGAGATTTAGCTTACCGTGATTCGCCATCCGCCACCGTGACCCTCCACCGCACGTGGGCGGGGCGCACAAGCTGATTGTTCCCGACGCGGCAGATCTATGTGGCGACATCAAGTATATGGCGCCATCTACCGGCGCCAAGGGGATCTGGGCATGCGCAGTGGAACGCGTGGTGGCGGATCACGGTAGGCTAAATTTCTCTATTAAAGTGACGAGGTACCGTATGCCAATGAGTGATTTCATCTTTTGGCGATAACAGTGGAGGGTTGTTTTGGCGTACGCACAGGACAGACAACAGGGGGACAAATATTTCTTTAGGCTGCATATTTTACACGTCACTGAAATGTAATCCTTTGTGGATATTTCAACCGTGTGTGTGTGTGTCAGCCGGAGGATAGAGTTGAAAGAGAGCCGGTGCGTGACACCAGTGCTTTCTTATTAAAGTGAGGTCATACAAGTAAGTGTGTTACGTCGACGACGTTGCGGATTTGTTGTCGAATTCTGATGTGCTGCAATTCACACTACTAGAGGGACAGCCACGCAATGCTAGATAGAGAATATGTGCCCATTGATGATATTACGTCTGTCGATAGGAGCTATGTTGCAAAGCCTGTATCGTTTAGTAACCATAACCTGGTCATGCGTATCATTTGATCCAAGGAGGTGAAGCCGTAGTTTAACTGATATCCATGAAAGCTTAACGATACCTCATGAGAAATAATGTTTGCAGATACTGTACAATGACGCATAAAATGGATGCGAGAAACGGAGCCCGAAACAGTCTTTGTGTAATGAGAGCAATTTTTAAAGGAGGATAAGGTATGTGCGATTGCGAGCTCGGGTTCACTATACTGAACACAATGGAGTAAACCGAAAGAATTGCAAGGTGAGTTCATTTTTGCTAAGCTTTTGTTAAGTGTGCAACCAAGGAAATATGTAAAAGAAATAAGACAGGTTAAAACCTAGAGGCTATTTACATAAGCAAGCACCGAAAGCAGTCGCTCGAGCTTTTGCAAAATGCTCATTTACTGATGAAGTGCCTGCTAGGAGAAAAAATTGACGACGATTACGTTACTTCGTAATGCGAAATTTGAGCGCCGCCTATCAGCTGTTTCACCTTTTCGATAGTTGAGGCAATGATTTCGAGCCAGACACCCCCGCACCTCCACCAGATTTGTCACGATATTGGCGACTAGGGCTAGGCTATCAGAGCCGGTGCAGGTGGAATTATAAGGTCCAAGCTTTAGGTACGTCCTTCTAGTCCGGAGCCGATTCACTTCGTCCTTTTTCTCCGAGCGCCACTTCAACGTCTTTCGCTGCGAGCGCCCCCTGGCAATATGTACAATTACAGGCAACATTTTATTTTTAAATTTTCACACGTATTCCTTCAAGAAACACTCCATTAACAGTTCTTGGCTGTCATGAAAGAAGCTTTGTGATCGGAGAAATGAAGAGCGCAATTAAGTTATCGAGAGGTTGCGGGAGGCAGCGCGTGGGCCCATAGGAACGTTGCGCGACGAACAGATAGAAGCGACTGACTGATGCCGCTGACGCCTCTAGCTAGTGAAGAGAATGTGACTCTGCGTTTCGGCTTGGGATGCACGCACCGTGATCCACTGATAGCGAGCCGGTGTTTCGGCAGCCGGAGGGCACCCTCGCCGCCACGTAGTGAGAGGGGAGGATGGTTCGAATCCACCGCCGGTCACCCAGCCGGTAAAAATTGGTACAGGCTTCCCCCGATCTTGCGGCCGGGTTCCTCAGGGGGAGTGCCTGGGAGGAGGCTCTTCGTAGTGGTATGAGCCATAAGAAGTGGCGAACGGGGAGAGGGCGCAGCAATCAGATAACACGCGTGGTCGGCGCCACGCAGGAAAAGGGGGGCTGAGCTGAGGGGCTGAAAGGGCGGCGGTGCTGGCTACGAGGCCGACGCCGACGCGAAACCCAGGAACGGGCGCCATAGAGCTGCACTCTAAAAAGAAGATACGTCATGAAAAATGAAATCAAGATAAATACCAACTATGGGCTCAGAAGCGTTATGGCAGAGATAACATGGTAGTTCATAGAACGTTTTCAGTTTTTGTAGCGAGATATACACTACACTAGTCAGCAGCACATTTCAGGCGGTCCACGCTAGTCACGTCTATGAATGTGCCGTAACCATGGCAACCGGTTGCTCTAAGCAGAGCTACTAATTCCCTGTAGCCGCGCTGGTCACCTCGCGGCGCCCGCTCGTGACTTCAGTCTTCGCTATGCTCATCGTCGTCTTCATCGTGATGATCCTGGCCTCGTTGAGCTAAGCCACTGTAATTGTTGCCTATCGCACAGCTCAGGAATAAGCAGTGACCTGGTGGTGGAGGTGAAAAATTTTATGCAGTGCTAGGAGCCTTAAGTGATTAAATCCTAATGACGGGTCAGCTCTTGGCTACGTGTTGCGGCCAGAAGCTGGTGCTTCTCAGCGACTCCCAAAGCCCAGTCCGTCAGCCGCCTCTGAATGGCCGGGTCAGAGCTGGACGCCGCAGCCTCTCATCGCTCCAGGTCGCAGTGCATTCGCTATATAAACGCGCAGTGGATGATGATGATGAGGCGGACGAAGAGTGCTCGTATTGCGAACAGCATCAGTGGAAGAAAGGAAAAGAAATGCTATGCATTAGGTTGCTGGTCCTGGTTTTGTTTTTCTCTATTGCACCTTTGCGTCTTTTGTTTTCCGTGGCTGTGTTTCTGTGTTTTCTGTGTTTTCGTGCAGAGAAATTATATTGCGATTCTCGTTTTGAAGGCATTTCTGCAATTCACTGAAAGGTACCCTAAGCACGGCTAAAGCATGGTCAATATTAAGAAGCATGATAGACACATCAAAAACCAAAACGGCCACAAGAAGAACCCTCCACACCATAGCCCATAAATACCCGGGCACAGATGCAGAGTTGATCACCGCCATGCACAAGAAATACATAGGAGACCCTACTCCGGCTTGCCAAACTTCATATGCGGGTCAACCAAACCCCTCCCTTGACTCCCCCATAACACTGGCGGAGGTCTACTCAGCCGCCCGTACATTTACAAGAAACACTGCCCCTGGAGGAGACAAAGTCACCTACGCTATGATTAGGAACTTAAGCACCGAACATCTGCAAGACCTAACGAAGTACATCAACGAAGAACTGTGGGAGAAGGGACAGGTCCCATCAGCTTGGAGACACGCGGATATCATCACCATACCAAAGGCTGGAAAGTCACCGGCTGTGGAGAGTCTCCGTCCTATCTCCCTCACTTCTTGCCTGGGAAAACTCTATGAAAAAGTAGTCCACCTAAGGCTCCAAAATTACATCGACGAAAACAACATCTTTCCTTCCTGCATGCTGGGCTTCCGCAAGGGACTCTGCACGCAAGATACTTTCCTCCGGATTAGGGAAGAGGTAATCAACACCATACCTCGAAAAGGCGAAAATTTCATTCTGGCACTAGATCTCAAAGGAGCATTCGACAACATTGGCCACCAAACCATATTGCAAGAATTAAACAATATCAACTGCGGAGAGAAAATTTTCAAATACGTGAAGGCTTTCCTCTCAGATCGCACAGCCACCATAGGAATTGGAGAGATCCGATCACACCAAAAGTACCCATGCCGAACAAAGGTACACCGCAGGGTTCAATAATCTCTCCAATGCTATTTAACATAGCAATGATAAATTTAGCAAAAAAAAACTGTTGACCCGCACTGATATTGGCTTCACTTTATACGCGGACGACATCACCATCTGGGCTACTCAGGGATCCTTGGCGCAAAAAGAAGAAGCTCTGCAAGCCGCTATAGACCTAGTCGATGAATTTGCCGGGGAGAGTGGTCTTCAATGCTCCCCAGAAAAATCCGAACTTATCAGGCTACACAGAAGAAATTACAAGTCCCCAGGAGAAATTCAGCTCTCTCTAGGAGACCAGATAATTCAAGAGAAGGACAAGATCAGAGTTTTGGGGCTGTGGTTGCAAAGCAATTTGAGAGTGGATTATACAATCAAAACACTCAAAACCACAGTCAACCAAATTTCCAGAATGATTAGAAGGGTGACCTGCCACCGGAAAGGGATGAGGGAGGAGGACACCCTACGCCTTGTACAGGCCCTAGTCGTTAGCAAAATTACCTACGGGCTCCCATATCACGAAATTAGATTCACTGATAAAAGGGCCATTGACACTATCATAAGAGGAGCCTATAAAACGGCCCTAAACCTCCCGCCAACAACATCAACGGAACGTCTTTGGGCACTCGGAGTGCACAACAACTTCGAGGAGCTCAAGGAGGCGGTTCTAGAGAGTCAGAAACAACGCCTAACAACAACGCAGGCGGGTAGGGAAATCCTGTCAAAACTAGGGCTATGGCAGGCACTAAGAACTTCTGAGATCAAATCACAAATTCCGACATCCACAAGAAACAACATCTATGTGAACCCGATACCCAGGCACATGCACCATGAGTTACAGAAGCGTCGAAGGAAAGCCAGAGTCAAATCATTGGAAAAACAATTGTCTAAAGACGCGGAAGTTGTCTACGTGGACATAGGGGCTTACGGCGAACCTGGCAAGTTCACAATAGCTGCAGTTGACCACAAGAAGAGGCCAATTATTCAGGCTTCGATCTATGCCAAGGATCCTGCGGAAGCGGAATCACTGGCAATAGCCATCACCATAAAAACACAAGACAACCAAAATAAGTCATCACATGTAGTGACGGACTCCCAACCAGCCTGCAGGGACTACCTGGCCGGAAAACCTCACAAAAGAGCGTGTGCAATATTACGTTCCATCTCCCAGACGCACACAATTACATGGACACCTGGACACGAAGGCCTAGAAGGAAATGAGGTAGCGAATGATCTAGCCCGAGCTCTTACAAACCGGGCGGATCCCCATCCCTACCTCACCCCTCTCCTAGGACCCTACGGCGACAGACTGGAACACCTACGGTTAGAAAGAAGAATTTTCTCACCACCACACAAACACCTTCCTTCCTCGGACGCTATAGACTGGAGAAAAATACAAACAAACACATTCCCTAATCTTCAAATTTTAAATAAGATAAGCCCAACAAAATACACAAGTTACTGTCCTTGGTGCGGTGCAAGCCCCACACTCTTTCACATCTCTTGGGAATGCCAGGACAAACCTGATCCAACGTTAATAGTGCCATGCCCGACACACGAGCAGTGGGAGGCGGCCCTGACCAGCGACAACCTGGACCAGCAAGCCTGGATTATCCAGCTAGTCCGCAAGTCAGCTGCTGCCAGCGGAGCCCTGGACTAGGGGCACCGACCACCCAGCTCCTGCGAATATTTACTGATTATATGCTCATTAAAAGTTTTCTCTCTCTCTCTCTCTCCAGTGCAATGATCGAAAGGTGGGAAAGGTGTCTGTCGTGTTCCAGGATGCGGTCGCGAAGGGACAAACCCGCGTAAGATGAGGTTGTCGAAGAAGATTAGCCGGTGGTTGTAGCTTAGGTGTACTAAATTTCATGACAGCGACTGTACGATGTGTAACAAAGCATAAGCCCGTAGTGATCATAGTGAGTGCTAGCCTTAAGGCGAACCTCACACCACTGATGCACCTGCTCACCCAGTGTATGTTGACTCAGCATATGTTTAAGTGCCACGACCGATGGGAAGCGGGGAAGGCAAGCGATGGCTCTCATAACTTCTTGGTTGACAGCTTAGGATGACTCCACTGAGCCCTGATTAAGTGCTGGAACTTTACTTGATAAACGAGGTGCGGTTGTAGAACTTGTCGCCCCAAATGCCGAGCTACATTAGATCTAGCATCAGCAGCTTTGCGAGCAATACGTCTGCTTAGGCCTAGGGACTGCTGACATTCTCAGTCTAAGCAGCAGGCATTGCCGTGCCTGTATCGCCTACTCTTAAGACTGAGAAAGTCAGGCAGTCCATCGTCTTGACTGATAAATGAATAAACCCAGAAGTTTAAGTGTTGAACTATTTTGATGTGGGTTCAAAGTGATGGAGGTGGATTGGCGTTGCAGCGATTACACGGCGCCCCCTGGGATATATATTCCCATTCTCTCAAACAAAATTTCTTTTCGAAACTCTGAATTGCGCTTTCAACAAGTATAAAGTAAGGCAGAAAATTCGCAATTCTGAAATAGTTAGGTGGGCTTGATCTTTCGTCGAGTCACTGTTGAAATACCCCAGCACCATCCTCTTTTTTACGAAATACTAAATGGGTCGACGCTTGTAACTGGTAGTCACTTTGACCCATGGGATTCCCTTAAAAAGAGTAAATAATATATGCGGGGATCTTTCAGAGTTAACAGTAAAGGAACCATATTAGATCACCATGACGAAATAGGTAAGAACCGTCTTATCAACGCCTTGAAAAGCGTGTCTAGAGCGACTAAAATTTGAATATGCGGCGCAGCTAACAAAGAAAGCACGGCACAGATGTTCTAGCAGTTTATATCGACTAAGGCGCTCGGTTCATGCTGTGGGAAATAAATATAAAAGGCATAAAAACTTTTCATTTTATTCAAGTCTTCAAGAAGAGACACCATAAGAGAAAGTAAGAGATTAAGATTACCGCTAGAGATGGGAAGAAGCTGTCTCTAAAACACGGCCCGGTGGCCTTGCTAAACGTAAAGCTACTTGTGAACCTTAGCTGTGTTGTTAGCAATGGCGCCACATTCTATTAGCCTGCCAAGAGGAGTTGGAAGGACAACGGTCACTGTGATTTCTTGAGTACCACAGTAAAAGAAAACCAAGAAAGATTTTGTGTGATTTTCCATCGTCTAAAGACGTTGCCTTATTAAAATGGGGAGAAAACTTTGCTATCTTGTACGTCACATTACCTTAAGTGCCGGCACCACTTCTTTTTAGTCTGAGTATGACTGTGATAGTCAAATTAAGTTTACAATAAAAGATGCGAATTTGATATCATGCTGGGATATGTTCTCCACTTACAGTTTTACGTTTCAAACTCAGGACGTCTACTTAACAGAGAGCGGATGTAATCTGCGCGAATGAACTTTTTTTCTCGCCATTCCGTTTTTCTGTGCTGGGACATCTTCAGTCAAATCGTATCATCCGGGCTTGGCAGAAGCAAGCAATTCACTCGCTGCGCATCTCAGAGTGAACGCAGTTTAAAAAGTGGAATACGAATAACAGACCAAAGTACCGTGTTTCACTGAAAGTATTTTGTAGTCTGTGAATGGGAGGCTTCCAAGCAATTACAAATCTTTCATCCAACCCATTGCATTCGTTGTAAGGAGGGTAAGTTACTGAGTGCCTCTGAAGCAAAGCCCCATTTAGTAGCAGTATGCACAGCCATTCGTGAAATGGAGTCATGAGTTTTTAACTGACTATCTCGCGGGAATTCAACACAAAGCGTTTCTTCATTTGCTTTCGCGAGAAGACTGCCCTTTGTTAGTGTTTTTTTCGACATGAAACTTTATTGCTTTAGTCGCACATGACTGGCCTCTGCTTGGATATTGATGCTCGTAAGAGGCATAATTGCATGTTGTGGCCATGCTTTTGCCCACTCCCGAGTTCGTTTCAATGTCGACCAAGCAAAGTATGTTAACTGCATTGAGGCAGCGTTTTTAACTTGTCGATCTTGCTTACGCTGAAGAATCACCTGTGCCCAGTCTACCATACGCGTTATGCTACCACCATTTTCTGAGCGCTCCTATCGATGCGCATACTTGTTTACACAATTAGCCAGTATGGAATTGGGCCCACTGACCCTATAATGAATTAATGAATTACAGCTTAAAGCTGGAGCTCCCGGTTCAGGTGATATACCGAACAGGTTTTTTCTTTTTTTTTTCATTCGGTTTTGAAGACTGGGAGATGCGCAATTTTAAGACCGTCAGTAGGTAAGACGAGCGCTGTTCTAAAGGTCTGAATCAATAATGCGGTGCAAAATGTTGAAAGTGAAAAATACTCAACTGGAAAGTCGTTTGGCTAACTATTCGGCCCTGTATATTTTGCTAGTGATGCCGCTGTGGGTGCGACTGTCACCGACGTCACATGGACGAATGCTATTTTGTACCTAAAAATGAGCTATTTTAGAAATCTGTAACGCGGGAAGGGCGGCTTTGCTAGCTTCATAAATTCCGATATTTTTATCACGTAGCGGTTCAAATAAAATTGTTGAATAAAAGAATTTAGATCGGCGCTCAACTTCGAAGGCAAAGCCTCCAAATTAAAAAAAAATGTTGTCCCTCAAAGACAAGATAACTTTATTCAGTAGTTAGTTGTTCAATATCTTAAAAGCATTGAGCTCCTGTGGGAGCGTAAACAATTCTAGGGGGCACTTTGGACCCCTGAAGTGCTATGAGGCGACAGTCTTTATAGCGCTGTAGTCCGCGCTATAAGGATGCTTATCATGATAGCGTGTGTCCGCCGTAGGTGCCGTGACTTAATGAGTTGATGCTACTCACGTAGAACGGCGGCCCATCACTTTCAAGGAGAGGAGGCTGCGAGAATAAAATATATCTTATTAACGCGATATAATATTGCAACTGAACGTGCCTTTGTCTTCCCAGATCTCTGCAGTTCTCAGCGGCGAGAGTATTGCTGACGTGTGCCATCTAGCTACAGCAGGAGGAAGCGCTACTTAAATACGAAGGATTCACCATCCAAAAGGCGGAACGTCACATTTCGTTGTGAAAGATCCCTGGCTTCCTGCGCCCGAAGCTTTTCACTTTGTTGCACCTTTATATTGTATACTGTTCCAGTTTCTTAGTCAACATATGTTTTGAATTGGTGAATGTACATTGATTGCCCAACATAGACATCGTAGTAGCCGGTTTTTCAGCTAAGAACAATACAAACACCATATACGAACTGTGGAGATTTAATCATGACTTGAACCAAGTTAGCAGCGATAGCTTCTGTAGCATCGACCTTTAAATACGCGGCTTTTTCATAGTTTTTAGGCTAGGTTTGGGGGAAGGAAGGTGCCTTATACATTTGGGTGGACACCTGAAGCTCACCGGGTCAAGGTAAAGTTTTCAGATTTTTTTTGTTTTGAGGAAAGAACGGCGCCGTATGCTTTTGATACCACGGATCGTGAATGCCAGCACTTAATTAGGGGAATCTCACATGAGGGTAAATGTAATGTCGCGCGCAGACCGGCTCTACCTAGTGTAGTGAGCTTTCATTTGAATTGTAAATAGGTTTATAAGAAAAGAAAGAGAGAAAATCTGTCAGTGTTCCTTATACGTCGAACTCACGCTTGCGCGATCACTGCTTTGCCTAGCGTAGTGAAGAATTCGCTTCAAAAAGTGACGAAGTTAGAATAATTGGTTATAATGAACTCTGTGACGTCCTAAAAATAGTTTTAGTTACTGGCGGAGCGTGTTGCAGGGTTGATTGTAGGTTTACCAAGGATTTATAGGCATTGTCTGCCCGGCTCTCTTGGTGGAGGAAACACACCTCTTTCTGTGGTCAGACATTTAATAAAACTTGGAGTCATGCTTCTCAGCATGCGTGGAATTGCGGTCGAA
The DNA here is from genome assembly GCF_055883805.1 of Amblyomma maculatum. NCBI lineage: Eukaryota > Metazoa > Arthropoda > Arachnida > Ixodida > Ixodidae > Amblyomma > Amblyomma maculatum. The sequence goes on from NC_139353.1 coordinate 28,684,822, forward strand.
GTGTGCGAGCGCCAATTTTTCGAATGTTCTTTTCCGGACTCCTCTACTCAACTGATTAGACGGGTGGCTGCCTCTTTCGAGCGAAGGATCTGGAACAAGGATGCTGTGGCTTTCATTTCGTGGGGGGACCAAAGACAGTCCTTTAGAAATTCTGTTTCAATGGCATGCCCTGGGAAATTAACGTGGTGGTCGTACTTTGAGAAAGGATACGGTCATGATCTCACCACGCAGGGGCATCTAAACATGCTGGATGTGGCCTTTGGCTCTCCCTCAGAGAAGGCCTGCATACGAAACTTTTTGCCGAAGCACTGTCTGTCTTATTTCACCGAACGCATCGTTTTTCACGGCACGAAACGAGTGCCTAAGGCCGACGACTTGGCAGTGCTCAATAGTACTTTCTCCCTGTGTGGCCGCCGTCCAATTTCCTTCGGCTTTGCGACACCCTAGGCAGGCAACTCAGATGTGCGAGGAATTTTGGTGTTCTCCCAAATTGACCCTCTGAGAAATGAAAGAGGAAGAACATGGCACACGCTGCCACCAGAGGGTAAAGAAGTTAGAGTTGCGTGCCGTAATTATAAACAGTTTGGCAGTGAGAGTTCATGCAAGGTTTCGAACTACAAAAGAATATTCGCAGCTCTGAGGGCACGGAATGCAACTCTGAAATTCAAGATGTATCAAAACGGTAGCGAAGCTGTAAGGGCAATATATCGCGGTGAAGCAGATATACTAATGACGCCTTCAGTACTGAAACCACGTTTAGTCGCCTACTTCCAGGTTCCACCAATATTGGATTACGTTCAAGAAACATACTACACTTGGAGAAACGCATATAGGTCACATATTTCATACTTTGGAGTGCTGACAAATTCACGTGCACTTTTTCTACTGATTTCAGTTTCGTACTTTGCCTTCTGGCTTGTCCTTGTTCTAGGGAAGCGTATTGAATCTGGGCGAACGTCTCTTGAAACGCGTGCAGCGCTGTTCCTCTTGGCCTCCATTTTTTCCACCTCCGCTCCGCAGGACAGCGGTCGTGGAGGACGGACACCTCACCGAAAGTGGTTGCCTAGAAATGTTTTCTTGCTCTTTTGGATGATGGCCATTTTCCCCCTCTCAGTCTACCTTCGGGGAGAATTGACATCTCGTCTCAGCGTAATTGTGCAACCTGACTATATGGACACTTTACAAGAGCTGGAAAGTGCGCTAGATCGCAACGAGCTTTCACCATGTATGAACAAAAATTACGCTGAGTACGAGATTTTAAAGCCTACATCACGGCTATTTAGATTTGGCCTCTACGTTAAACTTAGACGTGCATTACAAAACAGGAAGCAAGACATCCCCCTTCTGTTCAATACACCTGACTGCCTTCTCTGCGCAAGACGGCCGGGTTTCGCTTCTTTTATGTATGGAGTTACGAATTGCCATCGACTATTGCTCAGACAAGAGTATGTCGAACCACGCGAGAATTTGGGCACCGTGATGAGCGTAACACTTGTCTGGAAAGATTACGCCCACGCGCAAGTCTATGGGAACCTTTTGCGGCGTATGCAGGAGACTGCGCTGTATCCAACATCGCCAGTGTGGAGAATGTGCGGCTTCCCTAAAAACTTCGCTGAGGTTAAGATCAATGAAACGGTGAAATATAAATCTATTCAGCTTTACAAATTTTATGCCCTCTTCTTCTGCTGTGGAGGGCTTCTGCTAATCTCTACTCTTGTATTTTGTTTGGAGTTGGCGGTAGGCAAACGTGATCGTCTTCGCGGCCTGAGAGCCTTGAAACTGTAAGCTACTCTATTGGGTCATTTGACTGCTGCTTAAATATTGGAAACAGCGTGACAATCAATAAATGGTAGTTTAAATTAGCAAATCGAAAACGGAATGTTTTCAAACAGTAATTTTAGCATATGAACCAAGTGTAGGTGAATTATTTGAATGCTCGCATTTTTTTGCTTTGGTGACTAAGCATCGTGCATACGTATTTCTGCCGATTAGTCGACCTATGCAGTGAATTCAGTCACGTGCAACAGACAACTCATTTGTTTCTAGTCTCTCTCCCCTCAGAGGCTCGCAGTATGGGGAAGCGTCTAGACGTGTATAGACGTGTCTAGACGCTCGTATAGGTGGACCATATATTTTTGTCGCCGAGTACTGGAAGTACACCGGGATTGCTTCGGTAAGCTTTGGAACCTTTTGTCGACTTTTGACTCGAAGTCATAAGTTGCGACCGACAAATTTTCACAATGTGCTTGGTAGCATAGCTTAAGTACAACTCATTTACTTACGCATTGATAAGTCCCGTCGAGATGGTCTAATGATTTCCGAATTACGTTTTTTTTTTTGCCTAAATCTAGCAACGGAGTTCTATATAATGCACTTCCTTCTCAGCGGTTCAGCCAGCGGTTTATTATAAGGAATATTTTCCTGCCTTTTAGGCACATGTCTGCATTGCAATCAATTTTATTTCACAATGGTCGTCTAAAAATGAAGGTGTATTTTTATCTCCTGCTTCAGAATCCAGTTAACTGGTCAGGCAGCGTGGAAAAATTCTTTAAAAGTCTGTAAAAACTTTGGCACCTTACTTTGGTTACAATATTAAACTTTGCTGACAATAATGTTTTGCCCAGCTCCCTCCTTATATTTATATTGTTTCGTGTTTCTTTCAATCCTGATCGTGTCGAAACATTATTCGCCAAACTATATATATATAAAGGTACTCTATAACAGTTGCATCTGACCGGTGCTGACCTACTGGGCTGAAACATGGAGGTTAACGAAAAGGGTTCTACTTAAGTTGAGAACAACGAAGAGGGCCATAGAACGCAAAATAATAGGTGTAACGTTCAGAGATAGGAAGCGAGCAGGATGGGTAAGAGAAGTCAGAGAAATAGCTCGTTGCTGATATTCTAGTGGAAATTAGGAAGAAATGGGCGTGGCAAGGACCGGTAGTTCGAACCGATGACCTCTAAGAGTAACTAATTGGTTTCCATGGGAAGGAAAGCGTAGCAGGGGTTGCAGAAAATTAGGTGAGTGGATGGGATTAAGAAATTCGCAGAGGTCGAGTATACGGAGCTAGAACAGGACCGGGCTAATTGGAATACATACATACATACATACATACATACATACATACATACATACATACATACATACATACATACATACATACATACATACATACATACATACATACATACATACATACATACATACATACATACATACATACATACATACATACATACATACATACATACATACATACATACATACATACATACATACATACATACATACATACATACATACATACATACATACATACATACATACATACATACATACATACATACATACATACATACATACATACATATACGTACATACGTTGTGAATAAACTTGTGGACTGCTGACGAAATTAGTTTTTATTCTGTTGCAGTCTCACAACATGGCACACCCGGCTAGTGTCTATGCGTTAATTCACTGCAGAATGCTCACTAAAGTGTTGCGCGGTAACTGGTGCTCTCTAGGGAGTTCCAATTAATGTCTGCCTGAGAATCGTTGAATGCTGGGCCAAAAAGGAAGCCTTCAATGTTTTGAACATTAGCAGTGGGCCATGGAACACCGATGATAACGCATAAGACTGGCCTACTGTCAAGGGTGTTTCCTTCTTCCTACAACAACAACAACAATAACAACAAGGGTGACAAACAGGCATGTAGTTTATAGTGTGGCATATCGTTGCGTGTCACATCCTGTGGTATTACTACGTATTTAAATTACCTTTAATAATGTTTATTGGATCATCCTCGAATTTGGAAAAGAGCGCTGAGAGGAGAGACAAATACAACTTTCCAAATCGCATGGTTCTACCAAGATTTGTAGTCGACTCACTGCTCTTGTATTTTCGGTAAGGTATAAACCTAGACGTCAGTGCTTGCTTAGGGGCATTGATGGCAGCTTTTTGTCAACGCATTAATAGCGGCCACCTGAATACCTGAACAACATATTAGCCAGGAAGCGGAGAAATAAAGAACTTTAGGTAACCATCCTCACAAAAACGATATAAAAGGTGCAGGATCTTATTGGCCGTTACGCTACTAGCAGATAATGTTTCTCGATCGGGTTGTGCATAGAAAATATATATTGAGCTTCGGAAAGTGCGCATATGGGATTTCTATATTTGCACGGGCCACAAGATGGCACTCTGTTTCACGATACGTGCTGATGCGCCTTCGTTTATTTCAAAGCGCTACTATCCGTGATGTCCATAAGCGTTTACCCACATGTCATGCTCATGTGATGTCATGCTCTTTTACCCACAACCCTGAAACCAAGCGTGTCTTCATGACTGAAGTTTCCAATTTTCAAGTGTGCGGTTTGGAATTATCACGTTTGTGTGGTTCAGCGTTCTAGTGACTGGTTTGTAATTTAAATGTGTGACAAGTGTGAACTTTAAAATGTAACGTCTTCAAGTTTTTTACCATGAATTTTGAATAGCTCCTCTCATGGTCGTAATATTATGGACATAAAATGAAACAGGTCTGCATCTGAGTGACTGCACCTGCTTCTTCTGTGGTAGATTTCATTTCTTCAATTCTCTGTCATTTAGTCCTGGGCGATATTCTAATGGACCTGCGGCAGTATTTTGTGGTTTCAACACCTTTTTATGTGTGTTCTCTTTTGTCAGTAAATTCTTGATCTGTTTCACCCTCCATACCCGACGTGTAACCCTTGTGACAGGATATACGCACTGTGTTCAGAAGCGTGCAACAACTCATATACTATAACGTTTATTGTTTACTGTTATGAGTGGTGTTCGTAGACGAGGAGTTTCCAGAGTAGAATACCGGATCAGCCGACGTGATGTCGAAAGGACCTCTTCATGAACCTTGATGAACAAAAACATAATCCCAGGCACATATATACACAGCGAAATAAAGCTCTTATGATAGCGCAAACTGTTGAGAATAAATTAAGTAACCCCGAACCGGTTTGATTCCTAAAGATCAATGCAAGAGTGAATAGGAAAGGCGGCCTTTCATATGCAAATTGTGGCAGGAGTGTCGAATTATCAAGGGAGCGATGCGTGGTGGGATTGAAATCTAACGATGCCGTGTATATGGTGAACATGCGAACTGCTAGGACTCATTTTTACGTCAGCCACGTGGATATCGAATTAAGTATGAGAAATAAATGACTATAGTTTGATGTCTGCTGTTCTTGCTGTACTGATCATATGTGAAGGCACCTATTTTCTTTCTTCAAGCATGATGCGTTATGCACACGCAGTGTTTTCTGGAGCACTAGACAATGCGACAACCCGTTAAATAGTGCATGCCGATTCCTGTGTCAATAAAGTGTGCCCATTTGCTTTGCGTTCAGTGTCAATATGTTCAGAGGTGTTCTACTTGCGATAACTACAATGTATATGTGCTGAATAAAGCTTGCTTGCTCTTTGCTCCTGTCTCACGAGAACTGATTTTCGTTTCAGTATCAGCCTCGTGACTCAAAATTAGTTGCGTTTACTGCAGCAGCTTCGCACAAAAACATGGCAAGAGGGGGAGAGGGGGGGGAGATGAAGTGCACACATACAAAAAAAGAACGTCAGATTTGCGCAGCATCAGCGCTTATGGTCAACTTACTGAAATAGTAAAAGAGCTGACGCTTAAATTTAGATATTATCTATTTCAAACGCCCTTATTTCAGCGAGACCTTTGTCATTTTTCCGTGATAGGGAAACGGTCACATGTCACTGAAAAGCAGACATCGCCAGCTTGGGACGTGGATGGCCATGAATGAATATTTAATCCATATTTTGTAGGGAGAGTTATGACCTGCCACCACATGGCCTCGAGTGCGAAATTTGAATTGCCACACAGTGTCCCATCATGCACTGAATGAAAGAGGAAAAAAACGTGGCATATGCTGTAAAATCAAGCGTACAGCATGCCACAAATCATTTATGTTGTCAAGACAAATGTATCATAAACACTCTAGACTCCCTACGTGCAATATTGGAAAGAGTTGTAATAATACCGGTGTATTGTTTTCAAGTCAGGTTTTCAAGATGTAAGATATTTCTGCTGGCATTGTGTTCTGTGTGGATACTTGCGTATTCGACGTGGACTCTCATTTTATACGCGCTTAGTGGGAGGCTTCCTCGCTAAAACAATTCAAAATATACAGTTAGAGCTAAAATGTCATCACTTCGAATCTCTGAATGGAATTAGCTTCCCAAATGTTATGTGCACAGAGAACACTATATGAGTAGAGAAATAGTACGACTTCACTAGGAAGAATTTCGAGACGAATGTAAGGAACATTATAGTAAAATGGGGTTGCTTCAGTGGTAGGTAAATTAATATACCTATTTATGAACGACGCGTACGGGATCATCTGGAGGGGATCTAGCCTCGGTAGCAGACGGGCGTGCGTGTCTCATGATTATGACATCATAGGTTTTACGCCAACTGGCTGCTTGGTGACGTTATGTTTCCAACCATTTTTTGGGCGCAACAATAAGCTCTGGTTTTGGGAGGCAATGAAACATGTAATAACCTCGCATAAAAATGATGTCGTGAAAAAAACTTCACGAGCTATCTTGGCGAAGCTACATTTTTTTTTTTGGCAGCCTGGTAGAAGGTTGGTAGATGGTTGGCAGATGGTAGCCTGGCAGCCTCCCATCTACGCCAATCAAAGCGCGCTTGCGATGGTCAGGCAGAAGTAGAATCCACAAGTATGCCGTGTGGTGTTACACGGTAAGTTGCGACTTTAAGCTAACGATCATGCGGGGAACGAGAAAGGTACAATTACAGTCGTAATATTTAGGTGAGTAGCATAGTCCATACAGCCGGCTCTATGTTGTCATATCTGGCAGTATAAGGGTGCCCGCATATAAGTCAGATATCGGAACTCCGATATATATGATGTACGTCGCTGTACATTATACACTGAGGAACTTTTTGTTCTGCGCACAATGCAGAGGCTGCCATATTGCTATAACATTAATGCGGGAGTAAAGTTTCTCCTTAATTTTACTTAAGGGCCACTTTACACTCAAATCCACCAAAAGATCTCAAATGATTTTGTAAATGCTACTCAGGAAGAGATCATCAGCACGTTATCGACCACGTGATATAGAAATGCGCATTATGAAACGATCAACTCCACATAGCCTTCACAGATTATCAGAAGGCCTTCGGACCAATCGAGATGGTAGTAGTTATGTGGCGTTTGTCACAAGTTTGTCTGCACGATTGCTTTGGAATGAAACGAGTTATAAGAAAAAGAATGGTTGCATAGATAGAGGATGAAAAAAAAAATCGCGCTGAGGAAAACGTTGGTGCATGTGGCTGGACCTCGCATATGGACCTGGTGCTTATCTCACATCCTGATAATATTTTACCGCCCACGCATCTATCAGGCCTCAGCGACCAGTCTGTAATCCACGGCACTTATACCCTGACACCGCACGCTCAAAAAGTAACGAAAACATTAACGCTCTATGATAAAGGCGGCTTCGATACCAAAAGCAGCAAATTGACGGAATTTAGCCATTTTTTTTTCCTTGCTAATTTCTAGCATCGCACTGCTGAATCAAACTGGTCATTGTTCAAACACAAAATAGAGAAACGTATCCACCTGCACATTCCTACAAAAGCAGTAATCATGCGATCGTCATCCTCATGGTTGAACCAAACATTAAAAAGAATACTGAATAAAAAGAAAAGGCTCTTCCGTTATGCAAAACGCACCAACAGTTCCTGCGCATGGCAACATTACCACTATGCGCAAAAGGTTTTTAATTATCTTGCCGCTCACGCTAAAAAATATTTTACTCAACCACTTTACAGTCAATGCTTCACAATAGCCTTAGACAGTTTTGGAAAGCGATAAGTCCTAAGCCACTCAACTCAGTATCTCTGTGTGGCGACCTAGATTCACCCATATCGCAAAATCTTGTGAGCGAATCATTGAATCATGTCTTTTCTTCCAACTTTACTAATGAACCCGATGATTGCATGCCTCACTATCTACATTTTGATTACCAACCTATGCCAGACATACAATTCGAGCCTTACCGAATAAAATTGCTAATCGAATCTCTGAAACTGTCATCATCAGCCGGAGTTGATAAAATTAACGCTAAAGTACTTCGCAATAATAAAGATACTGTCGCCATTCCACATTTTCCAGCAATTACTTGAACACAACGCCATACCTCATGACTGGAAAGTGAGAAAAATTATTCCAGTGCACAGAAAAGGATCAACATCGTCCCCTAAAAATTACCGCCCCATTTCTTTAACCAGTGTTTCCTCCAAATTAATAAAGCATGTATTTTACTCACACATAATGAAATTCCTGCAGTCCGTCAACTTCTTCCATACCAGTTAGCACGGGTTTCTAAAAAAAACATTCTGCTCTACCCAACTAGCAATATTCACTAACGACATCAGATCTAGCTTGGACACTAACACACCAGTGGATACGCTGTTTTTAGATTTTGAAAATGCCTTTGACAAAGTTGTCCACCGAAAACTACTACATAAACTCTCACAACTAAACTTAAACCCACTAGTGTTTGAATGGCTGCAAAAGTTTTTGACTAATCGCCAACAGTTCGTATGGGCCAACAACTGCGCATATTCCTTGTTTCCAGTCACTTCTGGCGCACCGTAAGGTACTGTTTTAGGACCATTACTATAGTTAATATACATTAATGATCAAAGTTTTTGACTTATCACCAACAGTTCGTATGGGCCAATAACTGCGCATATTCCTTGTCTCCAGTCACTTCTGGCGTACCGCAAGGTACTGTTTTAGGACCATTACTATAGTTAATATACATTAAAGATCTTCCTAATACCCTGTCTTCTACCATTCGCTTGTTTGCCGACGACTGTGTTATTTACAGACAAATAACAAACAGCATAGGCTCATATACACTTCAGTATGATTTGAAACTTGTTGAAACATGGTGCAGTTATTGGTTAATGAAGCTAAATGTAAACAAAACTACTTTAGCCTCATTTCATCGTCGTGCATCATATCACACCGAAGACTATACTTTATGTGGTGACGAAATATTGCATGCAACTACATATAAATACCTGGCCATGTAATTTACTCAAGATATTACCTGGACCTCTCATAAAAATAACATCACTAACGAAGCTAACCGTGTTTTAGGTTATCTTAGGCGAGCACTACGACTTGCTCCCCCTCACGTAAAACTGTCCACTTATTTAACCGTTGTCCGCCCTAAACTAGAATATGCTTGCTCGATCTGGGAACCACACCAGACTAACCTTACAAAAACACTCGAATCCGTCCAAAACGGGAGCGGTAAGTTTTGCCTTTTCAGACTATTCATAATGTAGCATGCGCTGACGACGAAGACGCACAGAGGTGTGCACAAGTGTTTCATCATTAAAATATAAAGCTAACCTTGCAAGTCTAGAATCCCGCCGTAAAACCACCAGGCTCTGCCCTGCTCAACGCCGTTATCACCCCTACGCATCGCCACTCAGCCCGGATAAACCATCAACAAGCCGTCCAACCCCCTCGGGCATTTACGTCATCTCATCTGAAGTCATTTTTTGTTCTAACAGAAAAAGATTGGAACTGTTTGCCGGCTGAAGCTGTGACTCATTTCGACAACGCGCGCTTCAAATCATTAATTGAAAATATAATAACTTGATGTTAGCCCACCCCTCATGAGATCCCTCTCGTGGGCCTTTGAGGTACTAATAAATAAAAAAATAAAATAAAAATTATGTAATTACTTAGAGCCGGTTAAGGCAATCAGATGTTGAAATAGTAGGGAGAGGTAATGGCGACGTCCAAATGGGTCACGTGGTACTCGAATTCCGGTGAAGTAGGCCTAACGTCCGGTGACTGGAAGTTTGAAATGTTTAAGCATAAACGAGTGAGAAAGGACGGGATTTGTGTGTACAAATTGGTAAGGAATGTTTAGAAAATGTGTGAACGGAGGTAATCGATTGAATGCAGTCTGAAAAATTCCGAGAGAACTGCAGAATCTGCACTGGAGAACTGCGAAAGACTGAGCATTGCTGCTGCACACGGTACATCGCGGGCCCCTTGTCGAACACAACCAGCGTTCCGTTGAACGCATCAAAGATCATCGTTTCATAACTGGTTTACAAGAAAGGAAGGGCGTGGTATCTGTCACTCGCAAAACGATCAGGCTTACGCATTTCTCCAGTGCAGATTCTACAGTGTTCTCACAGAGAAGTGGTTCTTGTAGTTGTTGTGGCTGTAGGAAGAAGGAAAAAGTGTTTGCTATCGGCACAGTGGCTGTAGAGAGAGGAGTATTTTATTTATTTTATTTATTTATTGAATACTCAAAGGCCCCATTTAAGGGGTATTACATGAGGGGTGGGCTTGGAGTACGGCGGTTACAATAAAAAATGTGTTTCGATGGCAGTCTTGAAACGATGAATGTCGGTTAGTGAGGCGATGTAGTCGGGAAGGGCGTTCCAATCCAGGGCAGTGCGGAGAAAAGACTTTTGGAATGTTGTCGTATGGGCGCGCTGGGGGTAGACGGCATTGGAGTGGAGATGACGAGATGGCCAATGAGCTGGACGGATGAACACGTTGTCAGGTGGCAAGCTGTGATAAAACTTATGATAAACAGAAAGGCTGGTGGGGAAGGAGTCAGCTCTAGCGCTGTACGAAAATGTGAATGTCGGTGCGATGAAGGACGCTTTCCGTGTAGAGACCGATGCTTCTTGTGTCGAGGCAGATGTTTCCCGAGTCGAGGCGAACGCGGACACCGCAGTAACAAACGTTCGTGTCAGCTCTTATGATTCATATTCCATATCAATAAACGCATTAAACCAACGCCTCCTTCGTAAAAGTAGAGGAGGCGTTGATTTAACTTATGCCACTCTGTGCACTTTTTTCTGCTTAGTGTACTCTGTTGTCTTCGTACAGGGTTTCTGAAGCTACTTGAGCCATGGATTAAAGAAGAGCGGTGCACTGCAGATGCGACAAACCATCGACATTTTGTTTGCTGTGATGCGTGACTGTAAATATTGTAAAATACACATTTCGTTCACCACATCATGTAGATTCGGATCCTTAATAGTCGGACACGGACCAGAATCCTGACAAGGGCAAGAACAGGAAGAACCGTCTTATCGACGCTTTGAAAGGCATTTCTAGCTCGTCTAAAGTTTGAGTATACGGCGTAGGTTAGCAGTTCCTGTAAACAGAGAAAGCACGGCACAGATGTTTTAGATGTTTATATCGACAGAGGCACAGTACTGATCGATCGAGACTATGTGAAATAAATCTAAAAAGGATAAAAAACATCTGTAATGAATCACGTCCTCAAGAAGGGACACCGTGAGAGATAATAATAATTGGTTCATAGGAGAGGAAAGGCGCAGTGCCTGTCACACTTGCGAAACTCTATCTGCGAGTAAGGGTTTAAAATTGCCGCTAGAGGTGGGAAGAAGCAATCTCTAGAACATGGTTCGACGCCCTTCCATCAACACAATGTTAGCTGCGAGCCTTAGCTGTGTTGTTAGCAACGGCGCTACATTCTATTGACCTGCCAAAACGCGTTGGCATGACAACGGCATGGCAGTTCGATGAAAGCGCACTAGAGCGACCGTGACAACTATCACAGTGATTTAATGGGTATTGTAGAAAAACGAAAACAAAGCTTTTGGGTGATTTTCCTTCGTCTGAAGTCTACGATGCTTAATTAAAAAGGGAGAAAACCTTGCTATCTAGTACGCAACATTGGCTTAATTACAGGGACCACTTCTTTTTCGTCTGGGCATGACTGTACTAGTTAATCTAATTTTACAGAAAAAGGTGCGGATTTGATAACGTCCTTGGTTATTTCCTCCACTCACGGTTTCACGTTTCAAACTCAGGATGTCTGGCTTAATAAGGAGTGTAGGTAATCTGAACAAATTAATTTTTTTTTCTCTCGTCATTCCGCTTCTCAGTGCTGGGGCATCTTCAGTGAAACCGTGTCGTCCAGGCTGGCCAGAAGCAAACATTTCACTCGCTACACATCTCAGGGAGTACACAGCTTAAACAGACCAATGTACCATGTATCGCTGAAAGTATTTTGTAGCCTGTAAATGAGGTTTCCAGACAACTACACATCTTTCATCGGCCACATTGCATTCTGTGTAAGGAGGGTAAGTTAATGAGTGCCTCTGGACCACAGCCCCATAGAGTAGCAGTATGCGCAGCCATTCGTGAAGTAGATTCATGAGTGTTTGAGTTACGGTACTGTTTTTATTTTCGCAAGAAGACTTCGTTTTGTTACTATTGTATTTAGTCGCACCTGACAGGCCTCTGCTCATAATTGCTTGTTATGGCCTGCTTTAAATAATTATGAGACCGTTACAATGTCGCCCAATCAAAGTACGTTACCTGCATTGAGGCAGTGTTTCAAACTTGTCGATCTTTTGGGGGAAAATCCCCTGTGACCAGTCTACCACAAGCGTTAACCTGCGACTTTTCGGGCACTTATTTCGTAGCGCATAGCTATTTAACACAATTCATATTTCCACAATTAGCCAATATAGGATTGGGCCCGCTAAGCCTATAACGAATTACTGAAATACAGGTTAAAGCTGGAATTCCCGGTTGAGGTGGTAATAATAATAATAATAATAATAATAATAATAATAATAATAATAATAATAATAATAATAATAATAATAATAATAATAATAATAATAATAATAATAATAATAATAATAATAATAATTGGTTCACAGAAAAGAAAAGACGCAGTATCTGTCGCACTTGCTTCTGTGGGCACCTGAACCGCGCCGTAAGGGAAGGAAGGAAGGTGAGAGTTAAAGTAGAAAGAGAGAAAGAAGAGTGAAGAGGAGTTCATTGGGGGTTATTCGAAGGACTAGAGACGGCGACCGGTGACACAAGACGATCGTAGAGCGAAGCACAATCTCGTCCGAACAAGACAGTCCGAGCTCTCCGTGCGCGCTCCAGCTGATCGGCGTCTTCATCGTCGTTAGCGTCGGCGCTGTATCATCTTCTTCCTTACAATTGCTTCGGCGGAAAGAGGAAGCCATTCTGGAGACTCAGGGTGAGGGTATGACAAGGAGATCGTAGTATGGCTTAAGTCGACTGACGTGAACAACTTCTCGCCCGCGGCGACGGTGGTCTGAAGAAGGCGTTGCCGGCTCCACGACGTAGTTAACTGGTGATGTACGCTTTAATACGCGATAAGGGCCATAATACTTTGCAGAGAATTTGGAATCAGCCAGAACAAAGAGCCAAACGAGGGTGTTGGTAGGAAAGTCAGCAGCGGGCTTTTCGTGATCGCTCTCATGGCGGCGAAGATCTTGAATGTCCGACGTGAATGAACGAGCCAGCTGACGGCACTGCTCAGCATTACGGGCCACAGCAGAAAGAGAAGTGTACTCTGAACTGTCAGGGTGGTAAGGAAGTATGGTGTCCAGTAGACAGGAAGGCTCACTGCCGTATAGAAGTAAGAATGGGGAAAATCCAGTCGTTGCCTGAGACGCTGTGTTATAGGCATTGGTGACGTACGGAAGCACCTGATCCCCATTGGATGCGTCAGAAGAAACGTACATGGTGAGCATGTCACCAAGAGTTCGGTTAAACCTTTCTGTGAGGCCGTTGGTTTGAGGATGGTAAGCTGTGGTGGTTCGGTGTATTATTTGGCAAGCTTCCAACAGCTCATTGACCTCTTGAGATAGGAAGACGCGGCCGCGGTCACTGAGGAGTTCACGAGGAGCCCCGTGACGTAGACGAAGTGACGCAGGATGAAGGAGGCGACGTCGCGAGCACTAGCCGTAGGCAGGGCTGCAGTCTCCGCGTAGAGTGAGGTGATCCATGGCGACTATTATCCAGCGGTTGCCTGATGTCGAAGATGGAAGGAGGCCATAGAGGTCGATGCCGACACGATCAAAGGGTCGCGCTGGACAAAGCAATGGCTGCAATGGGCCGGCGGAGGGGCGCGGAGACGACTTCCGCTGCTGGCAAGCAGTACAGGAGCGAATATAGCGGCGGACAAAGTCGTACATCCCCCGCCAGTAGTACCACTGGCGGAGACGCTCGTATGTCTTCAACAGGCCAGCATGTGCGCTTTGCGGGTCGGCATGGTGATGGGCACAAATTTCTGTGCGAAGATGGCGAGGAATGACCAAAATTCATTTGCGACCATCCGGGCGATAGCTTTTGCGATACAGCAGACCACCCCGGATCGTAAAATGGGAAGCTTGGCGACGAACGACTCGCGGGAATGCAGACGTTGAGGACGCGGTGAGGACGTCTAGGAGCGAAGATGTCCAGGGATCCCGGCGTTGTTCAAAAGGCAGGTCGTCGGAAGTGAGGGCTGCAACGGAGGGTTCGGATATCGAGTGCGAGGGTGCAGGAGAAGGCAGCGGCGAGCGCGACAAGGCGCAAGGGTCGGAGTGTTTGCGTCCTGATCGATATATCACGTCAAAGTCAAAGTCTTGAAGGCGAAGAGCCCAGCGGCCGAGGCGTCCAGAAGGGCCTTTCAGGGAAGCCAACCAGCAGAGGGCATGGTGGTCGGTGATGACGCTGAAGCGGCGGCCATATAAGTAAGGGCGAAACTGTGTTAAGGCCCACACGATTGCAAGACACTCCTTTTCTGTGACGGTATAGCTAGATTCAGCTTTCGTTAGCGCTCGGCTAGCGTAAGCAACCACATATTCGGAAAAGCCTTGTTTGCCTTGAGCGAGGAAAGCACCGAGGCCGATTCCGCTGGCGTCAGTGTGCACCTCTGTAGGAGCGGATGGGTCGTAATGGCGGAGAATGGGCGGTGAAGTTAGTAGACGTCGGAGCGTAGTGAAAGCATCGTCGCAGAGTGGGGTCCATGTAGACAAGTCGGCGGGACCATTCAGCAATTTTGTAAGCGGTGCAATGATGGTAGCGAAATTGCGGACAAAACGGCGAAAATATGAGCATAGGCCGACGAAGCTGCGCAGCTCTTTTACAGACGTTGGTTTCGGGAATTCAGTGACCGCACGTAGTTTGTCCGGATCGGGCAGGACGCCATCTTTGGGCACGACATGACCCAATATTGTCAGCTTGCGGGCGCCAAAACGACATTTCTTCAGGTTAAGTTGGAGACTGGCGCCAGTGAGACAGCTCATGATTTGGTGCAAGCGCACGAGGTGCGTCGTAAAATCGGGAGAGAAAACGACGATGTCATCCAAATAACAAAGAAAAATGTTCCACTTGAGGCCGCGTAATATGTTGTCCATCATTCGCTCAAACGTAGCAGGAGCGTTGAAAAGACCAAACGGCATCAGAGTAGGGGTAACAAAGGCTGTCTTGGGTCGGTCAGACTCAGCCATAGGGACTTGCCAATAGCCAGAACGCAGGTTCAGGAACGAAAAGAACTCGGCTCCTTGTAAACAATTGATGGCGTCGTCAATGCGGGGTAGTGGGTATACGTCTTTACGAGTAATGTTGTTAAGACGGCGGTAGTCAACGCAAAATCGTATGGAGCGATCCTTCTTTTTCACAAGTACCATGGGAGACGACCACGGACTAGATAAAGGCTGAATTACACCATGTTGTAGCATGTCGTCGACTTGCTCAGCAATAACATGGCGCTCCGTAGGCGAAACACGGTAAGGGCGCTGGCGAAGAGGGGCATGACTGCCGGTGTCGATGTGGTGAACAACCTCGGTCGCACGGCCCAAGGAAGTCGTCTGAGCGTCAAACGAAGAACGGAATTGGTTGAGGAGAGCAAACAGTTGCTCATGGTGAGTCGGGCCGAGGCCACTGGACACAGACGATTGAAAAATGTCCCAACTCGGTATATCGGAAGACTCAGTAATCGGCGTTAGGGAGGCTATGTGGGCACTCTGTGGTAAATACCCATCAACCTCGAACGGCGAGATGAGGTCAGCAACTTCAATATGGCCAAGGCATTCTCCACCAAGTGGCGAGACCACAGCGGTGGAGGCATTCGCAACAACAATGTCAGCGGCACCGCAGTTAGTATCGATGACAGCAAAGGGGAGAAGAGTGGAGGGCTACGAAAAAATTTCCACCACCTGGGGATCTTTAACGTGCGCTGACATCGCACAGCACACGGACGCCTCTTCGTTTCGCCTCCATCAATGTTTTTACTTTTGTATTCGGTTTCAAACACTCTGGGAGATGCGCTATTTTAAGAGCGTCACTAGCTGAGGTTAACGCAGTTTTAAATTTCTGAAGCGATAATGCAATGCAAAATACTGAAAGTAAAAAAATACTCAGTTGTTGGGTTAACTCTCCGGCCCTGCATATTTTGCCAGTGATGCCGCTATGGGTACCACCGTCACCGAGGTCACACTGACATTTTGAACGTTATTTTATACCTGACCAAAATTGCATTTGCCCCAAAATATAAATAACGCACCATAATCGAAATCGGTAACGCGGAAATGGCGACTCTGCTAGCTTTATTAAATTCACCAATTTTTTTCACGTAACATTTCGAATCATATTTTCAAAGAAGAGAATTTAAATCTCCGCTCACCTTTGAAGACAAAGCATCCAAATTTTTGTTAAAATGTTGCCCCTCAAAAACTGCAACTTTTTATGATAAATATTTTTAAAAGATCTCAATACTGAGCTCCTGCGGGAGCGTAAAAATTCTAGGGGCACCAAGATGGCGATTGTGTGTTGATACCCTTTTTCAGAGTAGACGCTGCGTGCAGGCTTCGCGCACTTGCATGGGAGCTCACGCTCGCATTGTGGAATTCTTGGCAGTTTGCGAGTGCTCGCAAAGTTCTAGGTTCTAGGCCACTAGCTGCGATGACCTTCGACGGTATAGGTCTCCCAGGCACTGTTCCGCTTCATGATAACCACGAGCCTGATTGAGAGGCTATGATTCAGGGACTATACGGACTTCACTGATTTACTGACTTCATATTTTGTAAACCTGTTATACCCACCCCTTTTGTATCCATTCAGCATCTTCCCCCAGTGCAGAGTAGCAAACTGGTTTCTTTTTCAGGTTAACCACCTGCATTTCCTCCTCCTCCTCGTCGGGCGCATTATGTGCATCTAAAATTCTCAAGCTTGATGTGGAAAAGAAATGTAAGGTATAGGTTTTTGTATCTCCCTAATGTGTGCTCTTTAGGCATTGTGAGCCACATGGGCAGGTTTTTGTAATGTAAAAGCGCCAAGTCACCACAAAGCTTTGAAGCGTTTCATGTACAAAATCTCCTAAGAGCATACAGTGAAAAATTACCGACGATTACGTTACTTCCTAATGCGAAATTTGAGCGCAGCAACTAAGCTGTTTCACCTTTTCGATAGATTGAGGCAAAGAAATCGAGCAACACATGTATGCGCTATCACAGATTTTTTTTTTATTTTTCACACGTATTCCTTTAACAAAGACTCCACTAACAGTTATTGACAGTCATGAAGGAAGCTTTGTGGTCAGAGAAATAGACTGATATATGTTCGGCTTGGTACACCAATGCTTGATTCTCAAAGACGAGATCTATACAAGTGCCTCGCGAGGTTGTCACAGCCGTGGGACGCGTTACGAGCGAGAGGAACGGGATGTTCTCCCGCATAAGTGTGAAGAAATTCCTGTTTGTCTTTATGTCAACATTCGTCTCGCTCATGGCTCAGAAAGAACTGGCAGATAATTTCGCAGTGGCGAACGGCAGCGGCAATTTCGGCTCGGGCGGTGCACATATACAGATCCGCCGCCACCGATCTGGCTCTCTGATTGCCACCGCACAGGGGTTGCATTGGAGGAGGAGCGAAGAAAGGAATTAAGTTCGAGCCGGCGCTTTGACAACCGGAGACTCGCAGGAAGAGGGGGGCGGGGGGCGGCGTGTACACCCAGCGGCAAACGATGGAGGCAGAAGCGCGCGCAGCAAGCTGACAACGCGATAAAGGGAGGAGGGAAGAGATAGCAGCGACTGACTGATGCTGCTGACGCCTATAGTGAGTCAACCCCAGCTGCGGAGTTGGTTTCAGGGACAACGCCGCCGATGCCGACGCAAACAATATGATACCCTCGCTTCCGCAGCGCCAAGAACCAGGTCTAGCCGTGGGAAGGTGGTCACGTATTCGTCGACGTGCCGGGGCCTACGTGAAATAACCGGCGCGTCGGCAACTGAAGAGCACCCTATCCGCCACACAGGAACAGGGGGGGGGGGGGGGACCCTCCCCTCCTCTTCCTGCATGGCGGCGACGGTGTTCTATGCAGTCACGTTATCTTGACTCTCTATAGCGGCGTCAGCGGCATCCAGCGGTATCAGTTGGTCGCTGCTAGCGCTGGGGGGATGAAAGGGGGGCGGAGCTGGTTACGAGGCCGACGCCGACGCCGACGCGAAACCCAGGAACGGACGCCAAAGAGCTGCGCTCTAAAATAGGCTGTGTACTTTACGTGATTATCAGCATGTGCCCACCGCAGGTGTCGTGACGTAATGAATTCATGTTACTCCCTTAGAAGGCGGCCCACCACCTTCAAGGGAATAAAAACCGATTGATTTATAGGAAGGGAAAGGCGCGGTAACTGTCTCGCTTGTTTTCTGTTGACGCCTCAACCGGGCCGTAAGGGAAGGGGGGGGGGAAGGTGGGAGTGAAAGTGGAAAGGGAGAAGGAGGAGCCGTAGTGGAGGGCTACGGAGTAATTTCGACCACCTGGGGATCTTTAACGGGCGCTGACATCGCACAGCACACGGAGGCCTCTTCATTTCGCCTCCATCGAGACGCAGCCGCCGAGGTCGGGTTCGAACCCGGGTACTCCGGCACAGTAGTCGGGCGTCTTATTACCACTTCACCACCCCGGCGGGGCACCGAAGAGGCTACAAGAATAAAATATATCTATAGAAATATAGGAACAGAAGTTAAACCTATGGCAAGGGCATTGAAAGTAAAGAGCGAGGAAAGGAAAAAGTTTTCTATTGTTCCGTCGTTCACGGCGTTTCTCATAGAGAAGGACTTTCTTATGACGTGGACATGATGCTTTCGGCAAAAAACAAACTCGGCCTGACATCGCACAGCACAAGGACGCCACTTCGATGGAGGCGAAACGAAGAGCGATCGTGTGCTGTGCGATGTCACCGCGCTTTAAAGATCCCCAAGTGGTCGAAATTACTTTGTAGCCTTCCACTATGGCTCCCCTTTCTCTCTTTTCACTTTCACTTCTACCTTCCTCCCTTCCCTTACGGCGCTGTTCAGGTATCCACAGAGAAAGTGTGACAGATACTGCGCCTTTCCCTTCCTGTGAACCAATTATTATTATTATTATTATTAATCTGTGCTGCCATTGAAAGGAATAACACACAGCGGGAGAGAAGAAGTAGGTGCGCTGGAATGTGCTTCCGGGGTTGAGGTGTCCACAGAATACAAGTGAGACAGTTACCGCGCCTTTCCCTTCCTATAAATCAATCCTTGCTTCCGGGGTAGTTTACACCATTCCTTTATCCGGTGAGCTGGTTTCTACGGAGCGCCTTCATACGGAGCGCCTTTTATCGGGCGCAAACGTGCTCTTTCGTGAGTATGCCAGGTCTCTTGATGGCGGTTCCGGGACGCACCTTACAAGTTATCAGTCATAAATGCACTCCAATGTTACAAGAGACGCGTGTTCTGTGGAGATCCAGAGATAAAACAACAGAGCAGATTATGTAGGCCTTTAGAATAAGTTCAGCCGATAAATGCGTGAACGTGCCTTCGTTTTTATTACTTGACTCAGAGTATAAATTTCTTGAAGATGCACTTTCCCTTGATAAGGTTTGTTGTTTCACGTGCCTTTTTGACTCGACCGTTCTGACATGAACTGGACTGCGCATGTCACACGTTTTTGTTCTTTATGTTCGTTTTTTTTTGCTTTCCATCCAATTTTCATGTCCCAATAAAATATATAAGTTGATACTGAGCACATGTTTTATCCTTCCTTGAGGTGCCACAACAAAATGGATTCGGAACAACTCGCCCAGTTTTCGACCCCTTTGTAAAATACCTTATTAACTGGAGAGCGCATTGGAAGTGAACGAGTCTTTTGCCTTTCCAGATCAATGCAGTTCTCAGCGGTGAGAGTATTGCTGACGTGGGCCTTCGGCGCTTGACGGCTTCACCAGCTGCAGCAGGAAGAAGCGCTACTTGAATACGTATTACTCACCATCCGAGAGTGGAACGTGGCACTGTGTTGTGAAAGGTGCCTGGAGTTTTGCACCCGAAGATTCTCACCTTTGTTGCACTTTTTTTTTAGAGTTCCGGTTTCTTAGGTCACATACGTTTTTGAATTTGTGAATTTGGAATGACTATATGAACGTCGATCGTCCAACAGAGATCGTAGTAGCGGGTTCTTGAGCTAAGAACTACGCAAACACCATAAAAATTGTTGGGGTTTAATTACGGCTTGAACCTAGTGATAAAGCGAAATCTGTAATTGTTGCAGTGGCAGCCTCTATAGCAAGCCTTTCAATCTGCGGATTTTCATAGTTTTTAAGTTCGGTTTAGGAAAGGGAGGCGCCTTATACTTTAGGGTGAACAGCACAAAATGATGGACACCTCCTAATCATCATTATCACCAGTCTCACTATACCTACTCCAGGGCGAAACCTCTCCCATCTTCCTCCAATTAACCCGGTCCTGTGCTAGCTGCATCCACTTGACCCCTGCGAACCTCGCAGACGACCAACAAATTAGCTGAAATACTTAGCATAGTACAAATAAGATGGTTAACCTTTTCAGGCATGTCATTAAACTTGGAGTCATGCTTGTGAGCATGCGTGGATTTGCGGGCGAAGTGTGCGAGAGGGAATTTTTCGAATTTTCTTTTCTAGAGTCTTCTACTCAACAGATTAGACGGGTGGCTGCCTATTTTGAGGACATGATCTGGCACAAAGAGGCTGTGGCCTTTATTTCATGGGGGGACCGCAGAGAGGCATTTAGAAATTCTATTCCGCAGGCATGCCCTGGAAACGTTACGTGGTGGTCATTCTCCGAGAAAGGGTTCGGGCATGATCTTACTACGGAAGGGCAAGTAAGCATGCTGGACGTGGCTGTAGCCGTTGGCTACCCTTCAGACAAAGACTCCTGCATACGAAAATTTTTACCGAAGCACTGTTTGTCTTATATCACCGAATGCATTGCTTTTGACGGCACGATACGAGTGCGTAAGGCCAACGACTTGGCAGCGCTGAATAATTCTTTCTCACTGTGCGGGCGCCGTCCGATTTTCTTCGGCTTCGCGACACCCGAGACAGGAAACTCAGATATGCGAGGAGTCATGGTGTTCTCCAAAATGTGCTCTCTGAGATACGGAAGCGGAAGGACACGGCACACTCTCCCACCAGCAGGCAAAGACATTACATTTGCCTGTTTTGTTAAAAAAGACCAGTTTGACAGTCGGCATTCGTCGTGTAATAAGTGGATCTACAAGCCAATATTTGCAGCTCTAAGGGCACAGAATGCAACGCTGAAGTTTAAGGAATATCAAGGCATCAGCAAAGCTCGGGAGGCATTATATTGTGATGGAGGAGACCTCCTAATGGCGAAAATAAGGCCAAAACCAGATTTCTTCACCTACTTGCAAGTTCCACCAATATTAGATTACCACGAAGAAACATACTACACTTGGAGATACGCATATAGGTCCCATATTTCATACTTTGGAGTGTTGACAAATTCACATGCACTTTTTCTACTGATTTCAATTTCGTTCTTTGTTTCCTGGCTTGTTTGTGTTGTAGGGAAGCGTTTTGAATCTGGGCAAATGTCGCTCGAAGCACGTACTGCGCTGTTCCTTTTCGCCTCCTTTTTATCAACCTCCGCACCGCAGAACAGTGGTCTTGGAGGACGGACATCTCGTCGAACGTGGTTGTTTAGAAATGTTTTCTTACTATCCTTGATGCTAGCCACTTTGCCCCTTTCAGCCTACCTTCGAGGAGAACTGACATCTCGTCTCTGCATAATTGTGCAACCTGACTATATAGACACTTTACAAGAGGTGGAAAGTGCGCTAGATCGCGATGAGCTTTTGCCGTGTATGATCGAAAAATACGCAGAGTACGAGGTTTTAAACTCGACATCAAGGCTATTTAGACTCGACTTCTATGCTAAACTTAGACGTGCACTACAAGTCAGGAAGCAAGGCATCACCCTGTTGTTCAATACATCAGAAGATTGTCTTCTGTGTTCGAGACGGCCGGGTTTCGCTTGTTTTACGTGGGGTTTTTCGTATTGCTATCGACTATTACTCAAACGAGAGTACGTCGAATCCCGCGAGAATTTGGGAACTGTGTTGAGCACTACACTTGCTCGCAAAGATTACGCCCACGCGCAAGTCTATGGGAACCTCTTGCGTCGGATGCAGGAAACTGCACTGTATCCAACGTCGCCAGTGTGGAGAATGTGCAGCTACCTTAAAGATTTCGCTGAGGTTAAAGACGATGAGACGTTAAAATATAAACCTATTCAGCTTTATGAATTTTCTGCATTATTTTTCTGCTGCGGAGGACTTCTGCTAATCTCTACTCTTGTATTTTGTTTGGAGCTGGCAATACGTAAACATGATCCTCTTCGTGGTCTGAGAGCCTAAATCTTGAAACTGTTATCTTCTATACTGAAACGGTCATTTGAATTCTGCTAAAACTTGGATTCAGCATGATACTAAGTGGTATTTTAAATTATCAATTAGGAAACCAAATTTGTTCATCCTATAGTTCTAGCATATGAGCCAAGCCAGTCGAAAAAAAAAACTACAGAAACGTGTCAAAAATACGACAAAAAATTCTGTAGCTCTGTCGTAAACGTCAGATTTTTCTGTATTTCTGTAGTACTTTTCTGTAGTTCTCTAGTTTTTCTGTAATATATTTCTGTTGTCTGTAGTTCTGTACCACTTTCCTGTTGTAACTACAGAAATTTCTGATGTTACTACAGAACATTCTGTTGTAACAGACGGTTTGCCGTCAAAAACCGCACAAAAATTCTGTCGTAAAAACAAAAAAAATTTCTGTAGTTCTTTCCGACTGGGAAGGGGAGGTGAATAGGTAACTAAATTTGTTAATCGTGTAGTTCTAGCATATGAGCCAAGCCAGTCGAAAAAAAAAAACTACAGAAACGTGTCAAAAATACGACAAAAAATTCAGTAGTTCCGTCGTAAACGTCAGATTTTTCTGTAGTTCTGTAGTACTTTTCTGTAGTTCTATAGTTTTTCTGTAATATATTTTTGTTGTCTGTAGTTCTGTACCACTTTCCTGTTGTAACTACAGAAATTTCTGATGTTACTACAGAACATTCTGTTGCAACAAACGGTTTGCCGTCAAAAACCGCACAGAAATTCTGTCGTAAAAACAAAAAACTTTTCTGTAGTTTTTTCCGACTGGGAAGGGGAGGTGAATAGGTAACTAAATTTGTTAATTGTGTAGTTCTAGCATATGAGCCAAGCCAGTCGAAAAAAAACTACAGAAACGTGTCAAAAATACGACAAAAATTCTGTAGTTCTGTCGTAAACGTCAGATTTTTCTGTAGTTCTGTAGTACTTTTCTGTAGTTCTGTAGTTTTTCCTTAATATATTTCTGTTGTCTGTACTTCTGTACCACTTTCCTGTTGTAACTACAGAAATTTCTGATGTTACTACAGAACATTCTGTTGTAACAAACGGTTTGCCGTCAAAAACCGCACAGAAATTCTGTCGTAAAAACAAAGAACTTTTCTGTAGCTTTTTCCGACTGGGAAGGGGAGGTGAATAGGTAACTAAATTTGTTAATCGTGTAGTTCTAGCATATGAGCCAAGCCAGTCGAAAAAAAACTACAGAAACGTGTCAAAAAAACGACAAAAAATTCTGTAGTTGTGTCGTAAACGTCAGATTTTTCTGTAGTTCTGTAGTACTTTTCTGTAGTTCTATAGTTTTTCTGTAATATATTTCTGTTGTCTGTAGTTCTGTACCACTTTCCTGTTGTAACTACAGAAATTTCTGATGTTACTACAGAACATTCTGTTGTAACAACCGGTTTGCCGTCAAAAACCGCACAGAAATTCTGTCGTAAAAACAAAAAAAAATTTCTGTAGTTTTTTCCGACTGGGAAGGGGAGGTGAATAGGTAACTAAATTTGTTAATCGTGTAGTTCTAGCATATGAGCCAAGGGGAGGGGAATTACTGAATGCTTGCATTTTTTGTCTTTGCTGACTAAGCGTTGCGCATAGGTATTTGGGACGATTGGTCGATTCACACGGTGGAGATATGTGTTACCACTACAGCAGACTTCCTGTTAACAATTAGGAATGCATCCGCATACAACGGACGACTCATTTACATCTTCTAGTTTCATTACCCTCAGATATTCGTAGCACGGGGAAGTATATCTAGACGCGTATGCAGACACTGGTAGGTGGGCCACAGATTTTTTGTCGCCGAGTACCCGGAAGTGCTCCAGTCAGCTTTGCTACTGTTTTTCGACATTCCACTCAAAGACATAACTCGTGAGTGACTAATTTTGAAAATGGGATTGGTAGTATAGATAAGCATAACTGATTTACTTCCAAAATTGACATCTCCTGCCCAGATGGTCCAGGGATTCCACAATTACATTTTTATTTCCTTAACCCTCGTAACGGCGTCTTACATAATGCATTTCTTTTTCAGTGTTTCAGCTAGTGTTTGAGTAGATTTCCTGACGTTTCGTAGCCACAGTAATTGTTTTTATCTAAGGTACAATGACATTGCAAAGATACTTTCTTTTAGAGTAGAATTGCATTAGGCGACCTTTAATTGCAATCACCTAGGAAATGCATGGACGGCATTAAATTTCGACTGTTGCGGTTCTGAGTTCTCATCGCACTACCTTTTCATAGTCATCGTAGATGTTTGAAAAGAATTAGTTTTTCTAATCGCCAAGACGACTTCTACTTTAGGACATGTGCGCCCTATAAGTTAGTCGTTTGAACAAGCTCCCATTAGTAATATGAATGACTAAATATATGAGCAGCACTTGCTGCATCCTCGCTTCATTTCCCTGTAGTATGCCTGAAAATCTTAGTGCGGTATTTCTAAAGAGGCTATACTAAACATTACGTAAATAAAGGGGCGAAATAACATACTCTATCGCCAATGAAAAAATAAGAGATCATTAAAAGTGGGCACATTACTAAGCGAAAGAGCTCACAATCGTATCGCGTTACTGCAGCTAAATAAATTTTAACATCCGAAGAGGGCCATGCTACCTCGCCAGCAAAACACTACAGCAAACCTCTGATGCGTCAACTACGCTGGTACGATACGATACGATAAGCTTTATTTTCCATCAAAGATGGAGGGAGGCGAGGCTAAAAGCTGCGGCCGCAGCTTGACTGGTCCTCGCTCCCCCTACATATAAGAGCGACAGAGCGACAGGTGGCACTTGACAGCAAGGCATACAATACCAATGGAAAATACTGGTTACACAAAAGATATTGGCGTGGACACTGACAAGGACGACAGCAATGTGCAGTGGCAAACAAAAATTCTAGGCCCATAGTGGAGTCTAAGAAATCGAAAAATTAGGTAACCTTGAAAAAGGAGATAATATATGCAACTCTCTTGCATTTGAAATCAGTTTAGCCACATGCACACACAGCATTCCAAAACAAAGAGAAAAAAAAAAGGAGTATACTAATGCATCAGAAATGATGCACAAACGTAACAGTGAAAATCATAACACGACTGTATTGAGCGAATGCATACTGCATTAGGGGCTACGGCCACACGCAGTGCGCCCTGTAATTACTAACAGTGACCTTCCAATATAGCTGTGTTGTCACAGTAGAGTGTGCTCTCACTGAAGCAGTGCTAGTCTGAGAGTCTGGGCAATGAGACGTATACTGCACATCTTTCAAAGGAGACAGGCGGTACATCCTGGTGGTCAAATCACAGGAAAATAACCTCTTATAATTACGCCATAATTCACCAGCCTAGGCTTCAGCTCCAACAGCTTCTATAGCAGTTACATTAAATCCAATTGGCGGGTCATATTGTTGTAATAGTAATAGTAAAAACAAAAGGAAACCGCATTCTCGAGCAGGTTTCGATCCAGCGTACACGACAACAGAAAAGCTTCGTTTCCAGATGTTACATATGACTTGCCCATCTCCCCTTCTTCGCTTGGAGCATGGATGCACAAAATTTGTTTATTATCAAAGATAAATTTTGAGCATGCTGAAATATTTCAAGCCGAATTTGTGCGGTCATGCCTAAGCCTGTCCAATTAGTAATCTTAGGATGCCTCGATCATCAGAAGTCATAAAAAATTTAGAATGTTTGTCCAAAGAATATTTGACTAGACGAGCGCGATCACGACTAACTCAATGTTACTTGTTGACAATCGCACCACTCTGCACAACAGCGTATCTGTCACATTGATATATGTTCAGTGTAAGGTACGGATACGCCAAGAAACGCGTTTTTGCCACAAGAGAGCGCATATTCTAACGGCTTTAAACCACTTCGCTCTAAGATTGAAACCGAGTGACTACTGCAGCATGGATACGAGGTTGTTGCATACAGAGATGATGAGCGGGATTGCTTCACCGCTGGCAACGCGAGCGAATAGACATTGATGTAGTCCTACCAAAGAACATTTCCCTAATGCACGTTAGCTACACTCAACTTGGTATTGCCTTGTGCAGGAAATACAGGCAGGAGCGCCAGCAGTGAGTGATTGTTGGGCGAGCACTTCAATTCAATCAAGGCTTCCCCAAAAGAAACCTGATAAATATTGCGTCGCCACAGTTTAAAACGCTTCGTAATTCAAGAAAATGTCTCAAATACCAATCTATCTGCACAGGCGCCTTATACTACTCAGATTTGATCATGTTTGAGGGTACCTAATGCTTAATAGGAAACAGAATTATGAAATTCTGAAAACATCATGCAGAATTAAGAGGCGCACCATGCGCATAGCAAGGTAGCGCCTCACTTTTAGTCATAGCACTGAGTCTGACCGATATCTGGGACTAATCATATTTTCTTGTTACCATTATTCGGAGTATGATAATCTCAATTTAGCACCACCACTTTCGTCCGGGAAATATACATTTACGAGATAGAAGCTTTTGGAATATAGACATATACTGCTGTGTATTCTTGAATATTGGGTCGGCATTCAAAGCGCGCACACAGATTTTCACGGAAAGGCCAGAAAGAAAAGTGTGTTTCTTGACGGTACCTCCGCATCATTTTGCAGTACATATGATGACTGAATTTTTTAATGAACGCTATTTCGAGGCTGCAATATACAAAAGTGGACGTGTAACCGTTGTGATAGAATGTAAGCACAGTGTTCAGAAATCTGCAACAAACAATTTACTATAACGTTCATTGTTTATTACTATGACTGGTATTCGTTGAAAAGGGGTTTTCAAGATTAGAATGCTGAATCAGTGGACGTGACGACGAAAGCCCCTCTTAAAAAACCTCATGAACTAGAACTCGTTTGTTTCTTAAAGATGAATGCAAGAGTGTAATCGGAAACACAGCTTTTCTTATGCAAAGTGTAGTATGAGTGTCTACTTCATCAATGCAGCGATGCGTAGTGTGAATAAAAAAATAGCAATGCCGTGTATATGGTAAAAATGCAAGTTGCTAGGACGCATTTTTACGTCAGCCACGCGGATATCGACGTAAGCATGAAAACCAAATGACTATATTTTGTTTTCTACTATTCTTGTTGTATTGATCATATGTCAGTGTACCTACTCTGTCTTCAACCATGGTAACGTATGTACACTCAGTGTTTTCTGGAGCACTAGACAATGCGACATCCTGTTAAATAGCGCATGACAATTTCTGTGTCAGTAAAGTGTGTCGATTTGCCTTGCCTACAGTGTCAGTGTGTTTAGAAGGGTTCTTTCTACTTGTGATAACTACCATTACCATGTACATGTGCGAAATAAAGCTTGCTTGTTCAATGCACGTGCCTCAGGAGAAGTGATTACCCTTTCAGTGTCAGCCTCATGACTCTAATTTTGTTTTGTTTACATGGAGAAGCTTCGCACAAAAATATGGCAAATGGAAGAGAGAGGGGAGGGAGATGTGATCACTGATATCGTTCCCGAAAACTTCATTGTAATAATAAATCCACAGGGGATGCATACTGTGCTATATAATATATATAATATAATAATATAACTATATAATAATATTAAATCTCACGCTGTCTTTATTCGGCAGTAAATATACTCCAGATAAGGTATCAGCTGGCCGTATTCATGTTCTCCATATTTTTAACCATTAAAAACAATATTTCCTACGTATTATTTTGACGGAAAGGCTGGATTTAATTTTTTTTGTGAACAATTGCAGGCAGGCAATATGATGTTATCTTCTACAAAAATAATTCAGAGGAGCACTTAGAGGACGACGAAATTCGAAATCCTTCAGTATGCGCAATATCATATGCGTGCCTATCTTTTCTGGACATTTTGTACCATAGGAACACGTCATTTTCTTTCTGACCTTTTTCTTACCGCATCACATCTCAACTGGGATCGGTCGCTCGTACAATATAGACCCAGTATTTGCTCATACCAAATGGTGCCGGAATTCACCTCTCGTACCAGCAAAATTGCAATATATTTCATTACCATCAAGCTGTCCAGCATAAACAATTTTCAATGTTTTCAATAGGTGCTCCTCACGTTCTTGGTTTCTGTGTTGTACGGTTTCTGTGAGTAACCACGGTTTTTCGATGATCCAGGGTAGTACGAGTGGAAGGAGACCGCCACACTGTACGAAAGAGCACTGAAAAAGGGTTGAGGGGGAGGCTCAGTTCGCTGGCAGAGCCTAAGTTTCGTTGCTGGCAAGGTTTAAATACGCTTTTGTTTTCGAAGAAAAACTGGTGAGGGGGAGGGAGGAAGATGGGGGAAAAGAAAGTAGGTGAAGGAGTGCAAAAATGTTTCTTCTGTATATGAATCTTTCAGCTTAGAAGTGGTGATCCTGTGGCCTGAAAAAGGAAATAAAAAGTAGCAGCGGCTGGAAAAACTACAATGCGAGGTAGACGTTGAGTCAACATTTAAAACAGGTTCAATGCTGATACGTGTTTCTTGAAGGAAACAGGCACTGCTGTTTCATCTACCTCACGTTGTAGTTTTTCCTGCTTCTGCCTCCTTTTATTTTCCTTTTGAGGTCACGGGATCTCCGATTTCAGGCTTAGAAATACGCTTAGAAACTCGCCCTACAACTGACCTTGTCGAGGCTTAGACACACTTTCACTCACTGCCCTGCTTCTTTCTTTCTTTCTTTCTTTCTTTCTTTCTTTCTTTCTTTCTTTCTTTCTTTCTTTCTTTCTTTCTTTCTTTCTTTCTTTCTTTCTTTCTTTCTTTCTTTCTTTCTTTCTTTCTTTCTTTCTTTCTTTCTTTCTTTCTTTCTTTCCCCTCCCTCCTTGGCTTTTCTTTTTCGGAAGCAAAAGTGCATTTAAACCACGCCAGTGATGATCGCACTGCCCAGATGTAGAGACGCCTACTTGTCGAAACGTTGGCTCGGCTTGCGAACTGAGGCTTCCCCTAAACCCTTTTTTAGTGCTATTTCATACTGTTGTTCGAGTTACTGGCACCTCATGCTCTGGGATCAATTGCCTGTTATCTGAAGACAGCATTTTAAAGAAAAAGTGTGAAAAAAAATGTGTCAGCACGTAATTTTATCAAGCCTTACCGTGAACTGTAAATGTTCGTGTTGTGTCTTGGTGGTGGTCTGTTAGGCCCTATGACAGCTTTGCATATACGCTGCAATTATTTGTCTCCTCTCAGACAGAAAATTTAGATTAGCGGGAACATTCTAGAGATGGTGCTACTTTTAATGATATTAAAGCATAAAATAATTCAGCGCTTCACTCCCACTGAAAAGCACAAAAAAATAAAAAGGGTACGGCAGAATGGGAAGAAATGGAGATAAGATGCATGTTCAGCCTCCACAGCCGGACCTCCCCATCACCTATGGTTGTATTATAAGTGCCGGTACGTAGTAGGTAAACCAGCTTTTGACTTCATCGTGTTTATTTTTAGTGATGCTGTTTTTCTTCACGTTAGTAGTTTGGTTAACGTTATGCTGGCGCAGGTAGACTGCTCCGTAATTGTTGGCGCTGTCTACAGTATGGTGACGTCATCTGCGTAAATTACATATTCAGCGTGTCTAACCCAGGGCGCCCAGTGGGTAATTTACATCCCCCGGCCATCTTAAAGAACAATCGATGTCGGTAACGGCTTCTAATTTGGTCATGCCATGGGGTTTCGTAATGTCACGCATACGCCGACAAGTGAGTGTCCACCTATACCGACTACAAGGTCAGAGGCGTGCTTTGGATCTTGCGCTCACAACGACGACGTAGCTGCAGCTTCAAGCTATCACGCGAAAAAGGAATATTCACGCCCTTTTGATGTTTTCGCCACCTGGATTTTGCAGTGCCTGCGGCAAAATGCTTTCTAGTGCCTATCGTCAGCAGTTGATTAAACCAACGCGTCCTCCTGTGTATTGCCGAACAAAGGTTCTGCATATAGAGAACCTTACTATTAAGGCGAAAGCATGTAATGCCTCTTTTTTTTCTTTATTGCCTGTTTTGAGTTCACATCAATTCAAAAAAAAAATTACAATAATGGTAAAACTCGCAACAACCATACTTCGGCTGTCACGAATGGTTTAAAATTTCTTGAGGACAGCCAGTTCATCAAGCACACTGATCCACTCAGGTGGATCAGAAAGCACCCGGTACGTTTCTCTAAGGAGCAGCACACTCTGGATAAAGTTCTCGCGTACAGGACGCGTGTTGACATCTGCATGTTGCACTTGCATCCTTCGTTTCCACAGGCTGTGGTGGCCCAAGACCATGACTAAATCCAAAGGAATACCCTCGCTCTTGACTGGAAGGAACCGTATGCCATACGGATCTAACGGAAGGTCTCTCTTTGATGTTCTCTGGAGAACATCACAGTGAAAGACTGGGTCCCAGCAATCTAGAAAGACGTGCTCGATTGTCGTCATCATTGTCGACAGAAGGTTCTCAGGAGGGTGCCACGCTTTCGAGACCATAGAGTTCCTTACACTAACTAGAGGGAAAGCTGAGGGCGCTGCACTTCAGCCACCATGGGCGCGCTAAGAATCATGGGCCGGTGTGCTACTTGTTGCGGGACAGTCGGTTTTTCTCGAGTACGTGGAGTGGCGTTACTACGATGTTTCTTTTTCGTCATCATCATCATTTGAAGGTGCGTACATAGACCGCGAAAGCCATAGTAGCGAAGGCGCAAAAGCAGACGTCGCCAATAAATGGTTTCTGTTTCCCGAAATGCACTAAAAACTTCCTTAAGTGGTTGCACAACCATAAATATTTTCATAACGTTTTTTTTTATTTTAAAGTTTGCCTATTAAGTGCGAAATTTTGGTATTTGTGCTGCTCAAAACTAAGCCAATAGGAGGAAGAGCCATCGCTTATATTGGATAAATCTCGCACTGGCATTCGGTTTCTCTCCCTTTTTGTAATTTATAGTCACAATATTCAATCTTAGGACATTATTTACGGTAGAACAACGTTTATCTTTGCATTAGTTTTGGCCAAAAGTTGTAGTTCTGCACTCGGTAGCTCTCCGGCCCATGATGCTTTGAGCGCCCATGGTGGCTGAACTGGCTGTCTGGTAACTCCATGTAAACGCCCATAGACGGCAGCACAGCTTTCCCTCTAGGTAAGAGTAAGAAACTCTATGTTCGAGACCGAAAGTTAAAAACAAACTAATCAACCTGTCTGCATCGGGAATCGAACCTCCATCCCTTGGATCCCCAGCCCAGCGCTTTACCAACTGCGCTACGCCCGAGATTTTTTTTTATTTATTGCCTGGCTTTGGCGAGGCGCTGGTCTTGGGTTCACGCTAGGGGCGGCCCCTATTTTTCGGAAATAGCGTTCGCCCCAAGCCGCCGTTGGGTCGCTTGGGTTACGGCAACATGGCGGCGACCGGCCAAGCGGCGGCCGCTCGCCTCGGCACACATTCGTCGTCACCGCTCCATGGTGTCACGCGTTCATGGCAAACGAAATGCCAAGCTTATGCTATGTCTCATGATGCCCGCACCACCAAATTTTAGCAATAAAACGCCCTAACTGTTCTGATTGCTTCCGGATTTACCGAGCTGCTAAGCCTAGCGAGTTCGCCTCGTTTGGTTGCCATGGGGACCAGACGGCGGAAAGCGCGGAAGGTTCAAATGAGTTTTCCCGGCCTCGGCCTGGATTGACAATTGACCGATTCGTCTTGTATGACAAAAACAGTTTATATAACTGGTAGTTTTAATATAGTTTTGTGCAATAGTATCACTTTTTGATTAACAAAACAGCGTTGTTGGCTCTTATATATTTAAATGATTTTTCTTGGTTTACCGTTGTGGCGCTGCAATCGACGAACGCAAGCCCGGCTCCGCTGCGTCGGGAAAACCCCTATTCTAAAGCTCGCCGCTCGGCTAGCATGTTGCGCCGCCGCACGCTATTTCCTTGGGGGCCCCAAGCCTTGGGTCCCCCTATTCTAAAACTCCCTATTGTCGATATTCCAGCAGCGCGAGCTACTCCGGGTGCAGTAGAAGCAGAAAGTGAAGACGCGTTTTAATGAGGCGCGCCGCATGCTACAAGGCGCTGCTGTGACCCGGCTTCTTTTGTGTAGGACGCGACAAATTGAGTAATGGGGTACGTCAACGTGGTGAATGTATGCCACCAAAAAGAGTGGAGGGTACCCGACCTTTCTGTGTGTGTCTCATCGCCGAATTAGCCTGATTCACTTTGCCGCTTATATAGGGCTTTCGGCTTTGTTTGTACCTTATTTTATGAACGTCACCGGCCCATGCAGTCGCAGCTTTGACACTGCCTCTATTAACGACTGTTTGCCGGAGGCTCCGACGAGTGGTCGTGACTCACGGACCCCGTTTATGCCTGAGCGAGACTGAATTGTTTCGCTATATTGCGTCGTAGTTGTGCGCAGTTTCGATCTGGACTAGTTTGACTCGTATCGAACAGGTTATCACAGAAGTACTATGTGGGTCGTACAAGGAGAGTAAGTGAGTGGCTTAAGAGGGGCGAGTGCTTTACGCAGATGGCTTTGTGTGTGGATATGTATAAATAACGAAACATGGTACACAATGAGAAGAAGATGACGATGATGAATGCTGTGGCTGACTCGTTAGTGGACATCGTCGTGTCAAAGCGTCATTTCCCCTAACATTTCACCCACCCATCGGAAACAGAGCAGCCAGTGCCCAATAGAGAACCAGTTGATGCCCTGCTCAGTTTGGACAGTGCTCGCATCGGTGAGAATTGCTTGGAGCGGTGGGCTGCTTAGCACTACACGCAAGCCTTCCAACGTGGTGACCCCGGAAACTGCAGGAGTTGGTGGGCGCACGTTTCCCTTCTAGATGTTGTCCGCCCGTGTTTGCATTGTCACCGTATACGCGAATTCCAGAGACGCCGCTCGGCGTGTGCGCCAATCTACGGGATGGCAGTTGCGCGACATGTTTGCACATCGCACGGCCGATCGCTTATCACTCCTTGCGTGGCATGCGCCTCTCGCGTGCACCGATCGAACTGCGGCGGTGCGACGCGAATTCGCGCTGCGAGCCAGCGTAGGGAAGTGAGCACACACACTTCGCGCAGTTTCCGCGTCCGCGAGTGTCGCCTGACCAAGGCTGCGGCGGCGTGGGAAGCAGCGGAGCGAAAGCGCGGCTTTGGCATTCATCCTCGGGTGCTTCGGCGGCGACAGCGATGGTGTCGGGTTTGTTATAGACCTCTCTGCGGCTGCCGGCATAAGCATGCGAGGCTGCTGAGAACACACGCTCTCTGCTGTCGGACCAGTGCTTTTGCTGGCGTAAAGAGCGGACATTCTGTCGTTGGTTTGCCTCGATCGGGCATTCAGCCGCTACTAGACGCTGGCGCTGACTTCGACTGAGCCTGGGAAACTGCAGAGCATTACAAAATAAGAATTTGGTTCACAGGAAGGGAAAGGAGGAGTTTCTGTTACACTGGTTTGTGTGGACACCTGAACGGCGCCGTAAGGGAAGAGAGGCAGGTGGGAGTGAAAGTGGAAAAAATTAAAGGCTTTGGCGCACGACAAAACATGTGCGAAAGCCACGCCCTGGATTGTGAAACGCTCTTCATAATCCGCCTTGTCTACCATGGGGATGGTAGCGGAATTCCGCAAGAGCCTGATACTGCGCCTTTCCTTTCCTGTAATTGAATTATACAACGCCGGTGAACATTGATGCTTTCAATGAAATGCTGGTTGTGTTTGACAAGAGGCCTGCGATGTATCGTCATGATAGGTTATGACGTCACCAGGCGATTCAATCAATCGATCAATCAATCAATCAATCAATCAATCAATCAATCAATCAATCAATCAATCAATCAATCAATCAATCAATCAATCAATCATGTATGTAAGAAGCTGACCCCGCCGGGCGTCCGATCCAGGCATCCATGCGGCGCCTTTCTTTGCCGCTTCCTCAAACGCCGCACCACACAGCAAACAGAAGCAGACCCAGATGTCTAGGAGGCGTTAGTACAGCAGGTATCAGCGGCGTTTGCGATTGATTTACAGCATACAAAAGGCGCAGTATCTGTCACAATTCTCCGCGGACACATGTACAGCCTTTGTCAAAAGGTTAGAACACAGGGGTCTAGTTTGGAGCCATAATATTCGGCTCGTAATGCATTGCCAGGCTGAAGGTAAGAAGCTTTTTCGTCCTACACTCTCCAATAGCTAGGACTTCGACGATTGTTAAAGAAGTCATAATATTGTTACGGAAAGCAGGTCTACAACTTCACAAAAAGGGCAGGCGAGGCTTTATCAATAAGCAGCGTTTAGCCAATAGCGCTCAAAACAATTTCAACATCCTTTTCTTTCAGGCGCCACCGGAGAACACCAGATGGCAATATATGGCTGTACAGCAAAACCTATGGGCTTTAAACTTTTGACAAAGGCTGTACGACGCCCTAAAGGAAAGGAGGAAGGTGGAAGTGAAAGAAGAGAGGGAGATAGAGGTGCCGTAGTGGAGGGCTAGGATCCACCACGCTATAATGGGCTGGGGCAGGTAGGTCACCGCTGCTTGCGGCGGGGGCTAGCCTGCCACCAAATTTTATCTGTTGTAGGCCGTCATTGCACCCGCCACCGCTTCGGTGGTGGATGACGGCTGTTGTTGCGGCGCGCGTCTTTCTTTCTCTCTTTCTTTTCTTTCTTCTCTGTTTTCTCTTATGTCTGCTCGAGGCAGCGGAGGTGGCTCAGCTACAGAGCCAGTAGCAAGCCAGTGCACTTTCTTTTCCTTCTTCCTACAGCCAAAACAACAACAACTATAATGACTTCGCCTCATCGCACTTTAGTGGTACAAAGCGCCCTCTAGAATTGCTTAATTTTCCAATACGTTGGTGTCAATGACGATGCCATTCTCGTCGCTATTGATACTTCCTTGCCTGTCCTATATTGTACTTGGAGCTTGCCTTTTGTATACAAACACGTTTTTCTCGATCAAAGAAACTGGTCGGCAGGCACCCATTTTTTGTCAGTAGTTTGGATCCTATCAAAGTTCTACTTATTATTGCTAATCGCATAGTTTCCAGTCATGCCATTTTTTTCTGGGAGTCGTTTCTTGCTACCACCAAGCTTTATGAAGGCATCTGTACAGTTTCGCATTAATTGAGACAGGATCTTTATATTGTGACTAATTTTCTCTGAGGAAACGCACTTTTCTGGGCAGTGCTTAATGTACGAAAAAGGAAACTGATGTGTAGCACCGTCCATGGTGTTCGCGCTGTGTATTGTATGCATCAAGCGCCCCTGAAAACAGACAAAGCAACCCCTCCGAACGCTCTGCCCAACGACAGGTGCGTTGTTTTCCTGCCACACGTTCCATAGTGGCCTAGAGTTATCTGAAAAAGTACATATGTTTGATGGTCTACAATATCCAAGATGTACATGAAATTTTTCTCTTTTTACAGTTAGGTTTTAGAACACACATCTGCATGGCCTGAACAAGATATATATGAAGATGTATATGAAAGTGTAGTGGTGGAGACTTTATTAGTGGCGGCGTTTCTGCGTGTTTCACGTTAGGGGCGTCCCGTGGTTTTGTCACCATGGCACCTTTACCGCTGTGGCACACCAGTCTCTAGACCATCGTCGACGCGGCGGCCTCAATAGTGGGTTTGCCCGAAGTTTACTGCGTCCAGCATATGGGCGCCCAGTCTTTTCAAGTTACAGTGAAGAGCATGGCATCCATGTCTTTAATCATTGACGCCGGCTGCCTCGTCATTGGCAGCGAGCGTATACCAATCGTCCCTGCTCGGCCTCAAGTTACCACCGTGGCCTGCCTTTTCCTACCGTCTTACATCTCAACCGAAACGCTCATACAGGTACTGAGCCAGCATGGCAAATTCCTGTCCGTCACTGCTGGTCAGATGGGCTCCCGTAAGGATGTTCTCACTGGGACGCGGTAGGTTCGGATGGAGATGTCTGCGTCGTCACCAGTACCCAACTACCTACGTTTCGCTGGGCATCGCGCAACCTTTGACTACAAAGGTATGCATCGTGTTTGCCGGCGATGTGGCTCCTCGGTGCACTTTCGG
Source organism: Amblyomma maculatum (assembly GCF_055883805.1). Taxonomy (NCBI): domain Eukaryota; kingdom Metazoa; phylum Arthropoda; class Arachnida; order Ixodida; family Ixodidae; genus Amblyomma; species Amblyomma maculatum. The sequence goes on from NC_139353.1 coordinate 28,721,410, forward strand.
GCGCAGTGTTCAGAGCCTTTTTGTGGGCGCTGTGGTACCCACGGTCACCAAGGTGAAGGCTGCGCCCTGCCCTGCTGACACTGCAGTGATGACCACCCGACGGTGACGTGCCCGGTGCGCCGTTCCTACTCGGACGCAGCGGCAAGTGCGTTTCCTCCGCTTACACCCATGAAGCCTACAGTGCCCGCCCCATCTGCCAAGCCAGCTGAGTTGGCTAAAGGCAAGGAGGCACTACAAATAGACTCTGTAGAGGGCACGACATCAAAAACGTTGCCGAATCAGACTACTGGTACACTGGCGGAAGGAACGGCCAGCAGTGATAACGTACCGTTGGACAAGCATACGACTGGTCTATCCCAGCCTGAGATTGCTTGCGCGAACGCGGCTGACACCGCGGGGGTCCCCGAATCATCGTGGGATATTTTTTCGATTCCGCTGGACCAGCGCCTTGAAATTGGAATAGGTCTGAAGAGCAACTAAGCATCAAAACCCAAAATCTTGGTGCTCTAAAATGTCCCCTGACAGCGCAGGCCACCATCATCAAGACAATGCTGATTTCCACCCTCAGCTTTGTGGCCAGCATTCTTGACATCCCCCCAGACAAGAAAAAAGAGCTCCAGAAACATATATACCGCTTTTTGTGGCAAGGAGCCCCCGATAAGGTAAAGCGAGCCATTGTCTGCCTGCCCAGATTCAAAGGTGGCCTGGGGCTGCCCGATCTGGATATCCTTGCAAGGGCTCTGCACATCAAATGGACATTCAGAGCCGTCGAATGCGACATGCCGCTAACAAAAACGATGGCTTCATACTATCTGTCGAAACGGCTGCGAAAGTTCACTGAGAAGGCCCTTCACCATAACACCCCACATGCAGGGTCACCCCTATTATTTTACCGAACCGCAGTCACGGACTTAGAGTACCTGAAAGAAAACTCGTTTGACGTTGACCCATGAACCATGCACCTGAAAGATATTATCAATATGATCACCCCTCCGCTCCCTGCCCGCCTATCAAGCTACATGCTACGTGCAGAAAGACCCAGTTGGCAGTACATAACCGCCCACTTCCTCGATGCACGCCGAGCCACCCTGATGTGGAGGTTCGCAAGACACATCTTACCAATCAGAAGGCGTGCCTTCGTCCCTGCAACATCGAGAATTATTGACCTGTGTCCCTTCTGCATGGCCCGATAGACAGCGGAGCACATCTTTCTTGACTGCCTAATTCTCGCAGCACTTCTAGGGCCTCCCGGGATCCCATACCTCACCGCGCGCTACTTCAACCCGCTTCCAAAGGAAGGGCGCAAGCAGTTTGTCTTGACACTGGCAGAGGTCAATTATCAGGTGTGGTTGGCCTGCTGCAAAGCGGTCTACTCGAACAAGACTCCGAGCCTCCATGAAGTGAAGGCCAAAATCAGAAAAGAACTATGGTTCCACCTGGAGAGAGAGAGAGACGCAACTTAGGGAGAAAGAAGTTTTTGAAGAATGGGGACACCCCATGGTGATCTTCAAAGAAGACAACGAAAAACTAGATCTGAGATATTAGAAGACTTGCTCGCGTCAGGCTTCGACCCACCGGGGTGGTGCGGACGTGGAGCGTAAACACTGCGACCCCGCCCCGGTGGGAACAGGCCGGATCGCATGAGCCCCTTGGCTGGGAAAAGTCCGCTCCCCGAAGCAAAAAAACCCCCCAAACCTTATGGTGCGGGAGGCCTTGCCTGGGGTAGCCGTAGGATGATGATGGTCGCAGGTTGAGGTCTGTACCCTCGCAGGAGGATCGCACCTAGTGCATCCTTCCTTCCATCTGACAAGGCAAGCCTTCAGCTATCGAGGCAGCTCCTGCCACATCATCACCGGAACCTCAGTGCACGTCTAAAGTTCGCGGCGTCCAGGCCAAGCATGGAGTTCACGGAAAGAAGGTGCAGTCGGCATCTAAGGCTTTGGCCCCACCGAAAACCCGCGGTGCCCTCGGAACGCAGGCTGGTCGTACTTTGAAGCTGGCGGCGACGCCGGCCACTGCTGGCGTGTCTAAGATTCGCGGAGCCTTGGAGAAGCAAACGGGGAGCGTGAAAAAACTGCCGGCAAAAGACCTAAAGGAGTCATCTGAGGTTGTGAGCCATAAAATAGGATGTGGACGATTTCAGCAGCTCTTTCAGCCTTGGTTTCGGACACTCCCCGTCGCTTTCAACGCTCAGTGAGTGTGATATGGACTTCGAGCTCCAGCGAGAAGGGAATAAACGGTGTGTTTCCTCGCCGACCTCAGGATCGGATGCGGCACAAAGTCGCCCGGAGGAACACCCTCCCAAGAAGCCCCGTCCTTCTTCAGAAGGGCCAGGGAGCTCCACCTAATGTGAGTGCAAAGCACTTTCGTGGTGCCACCTCAGGGCGCGCATCTGCCTTAATGGCGTTCCGAACTCAATACCTGATATTTCCTGATACCTGATATTCTGTCTTTTTCCACTTGCCCCGAAACTCTTGGGAATTTAAAGAATGAATTTTCAGTCCTAATGCCATATCGGGTATTGAGTTCAGGAAGCCATTAAGGCAGATGCGCGACTTGAGCCGGTAGCACGAAGGCACTTTGCACTCGCAGTAAGCGAGGCTTCCCTGCCCTCCTGAAGAAGGATGGGATTTTAGAGGATGTTCTTCTAGGCGATCGTCCCATGTCATATCCAATCCTGATGTCAACGACAAAATACACCGCTTACTCCACATTCGCTGAGTTCGGAAAGCATCGGGGAGTGTTCGATGCAAAGGCTGGAAGAGCTGCTGAACTTATTCGTATTCCGTTCCTCACTCACAATCACAGATGTCTCCTGTAAGTCCATTCGTAATGCCGGCAACTTCTTCACGCGCCCCTTTTGATTCTCCAAAGCTCTGCGAATCTTAGAGACGCCAGCAGTGCCAGGCATCGCCGTAAGCTTCCTGACACGAGTAGTCTGCGTTCCGAGGGCACCGAGGGTTTTCGGTGCGGTCAGTGCCTTAAATGCCGACTGCAGCTTCTTTCCGTGAACTCCATGCTTGACCTGGACGCCGCGAAATTCAGACATGCATGGCGATTCCGGTGACAATGTGGCCGGAGCAGCCTCTGTATAGAAGGCTCACACGGATCCGCTAGGCTACAGCGGCGTCAGCCATGGACAGCGTCGATTGGACCAAACGTATGCTTCTCAAACGCCCCATCACCACTGCTGGCCGTTCCTTCCGCCGGTGTACCAGCAGTCGAACGCTGCAATATTTCTGGTGTAGTGCTCTTCACGGAGTCTACTTCTTCCTTCGTGCCTTTAGCCGACTCAGCTGGCCTGGTACAGGGGGCCGGCGCTGTAGATTTTCCAGGTGTAAGCGGGAGAAACACACTTGCCGCGGCGTGCGAGTAGGAACGGCCCACCGGGCATGTCTACGTCGGGTGGTCATCACCACAGCATTGGCAGGGCAGGAGACAACCTTCGTCTTGGTGACCTGAGACACCACAGCGTCCAAAACAAGGCATTGAGCACTGCTCCCGAAAGTGGTGCGAGGAGCCACACCTCCGGCAAACACGCTGCGTACCTAGGTAGTTGAAGGTTACGCGATGACCAGCGACGCGAATGTAGTTGGGTACTGGTGACGTGGCAGTCATCTCTATCCGTACATACTGCGTTTCAGTCAGAACACCCTTGCGTGAGCCCATCTGGCCCGCAGTGACGGACGAAGAGCGTTAGTTGCAAATGTAGGATGGCAGGACAAGGCAGGCCAAGGTGGTTACCTGAAGCCCAACAGGAGAAAAGAGGAGACGCTCGCTGTTGTTGACGAGGCAGCCGGCGTCAACGATTATAGTCATGGAAGCCATGCTCTTCACTGTTACTTGGAAGGGAAGGGCGCCCATATGGTGGAGAGAGTAAACTAGGGATATACAGTTTTTTATAGCCACCTTAAACAGATTATATGGCTTGCAGACTGCTTCAAAGGCATTCATATTTCTATAGACCGGTAACGTATTACTACCGGTCTATAGACTTAGGAGCCTACAGTTTTCTTTAGCTTACTAAAACATGTTCTATGGCTCGCAGTCTGCAGCTTTTAGAGCCATTCCCACCTCTATAGACGGCTAAGGATAACTGTATGACTAAAAATCTAAAACTTAAGGTTTTCTACAACCACCTAAATAATTTTGTTTGGTTCAGAAGCTATGGACAAACCGGTACGCAAATTTCTATAGCTACTTTTGGATATTCCAATGGAACTAGATGACCAGAAAATTCCATATATAGACATAGTTGACCATAATATTTTACATTGAAGAACGTAGACTACTTTTGTATGGGTAAGCTGTGTTGTTAGCAACGGCGCCACATTCTATTGACCTGGCAAAACGAGTTGGAAAGACAACGGCAAGGCCGCTCGATTGAAGCGCATCATCGAGCGGTCGTGACAACGTTAACGGAGTGCTGTAGTAAAAGAAAAGAAAAACAATCTTATGTGTGATTTCCCTTCGTCTCACCTGTATGTTACCTAATTAAAAAGGGTAGAAACCTTGCCATCTAGTACATTACATAGGCTTAATTGCAGGGACCACTTCTTTTTCGTGTGCGCGTGGCTGTACTAGTCAATTTAATTTTACAGAAAAAGGTGCAGATTTGATATTGTCGTAGGGCATTTCTCCACTCACAGTTTCACGTTTCAAACGTAGGAAGTCTACATAACAAAGAGTGCATGTTACCTCAGCAAATGATTTTTTTCTTTTCATTCCGCTTCTTTGTGTTCGGACATCTTCAGTCAAATCGTGTCGTGCAGGCTGGCCAGAATCAAATATTTCACTCGCTACACATCTCAGGGAGTACACAACTTAAACAGACCAATGTACCATGTACCGCTGAAAGTAGTTTGTAGCATATAGCATGCAAATGAGGTTTCAAGGCAACTACAAATCTTTGATCGGCCACATTGCATTCGGTGTGAAGAGGGTAAGTTATTGAGCGGCACGGACGGAAAGGAGCAGTACGGACGCCTTGATCGAATTCCCGGCGAAGTCAGCGTCGTATATGTGTAAATCGGAATCCCTTGGTATACAGCGAAATCTCGTGAAGTCTGACACTTCTCGCGGACGCACGCGTGCACGGATGGACACTAATGAGCCTAAAAATGCTTTCACCTCGATACGCAGGTTGATTTTGAATACCGTCGCACAGTCCGCACGGAATTATCCTTCATAGGTATACATTTTATTAATTAATATATCAGCCCGTGTGATCCTGTAGCCGGTCACTTCCGCTATTGTGATATACACTCAAATTAAAATGCGTAGTGAAAGTTTCTTGCCTTTTTAGTTGCTTGTTTTATATTGCCGCTCTCGTTTGCTTTGAAGCGTTATTAAAAAGGACGGCATGCGTGTAAAAAATACGTATCTTTTGAAAAGACAAACGTTTTTGTGGATAATCATTGCCTTCACCTATCTAAGCGTGGTAATGAGTGCGCAGAGGTCACAGAATATACTACAGGGGAAGAAAAAGAAAGACCAATGAATAATATAGTTAGATATAGGCACTGAGTATTAAATGTGGCTCATGCAATATTGCGGTGGTAACTGAGTATTCTACTGAGATTCAGAATATCAAGAATTGTTTTACATTGTATGCAAGGGTCTTTTTGCCGCGGCAGTCGATCGCTTCAGATATTGCAGAATTAGGTTGAGGCTGAGGGCCCATTCGCTGCGTTTCTTAGGACTGAAATTTCCCTTTGTGAAGCAACGAATTTTTGGGAGGGTTACAATAAGTTCGAATATGCGCTACAGTCATGTGCAGCTGTCTATTGTTCTGGCGCTGTAGATTTCGTGATGCAAATGTTTTCCAGTTTCCAGGAAAGCTTGCTTTTTTTATACTTAGAAGAACTGCACCGTATTCTGTTGAACAGTTTGTCGAGCACATTCGGTGCATCTAAAATGTGCAACCTTGATGTGGAATAGAAATATTAGGTGTAGGTATTTCCCTAATTTCTGCACTTTATGCGCATCATGTGAATGACATTCAGAGTTTTCTCTAATGTATCAGCACAACGTCGCTACACCTTATAGCTGTGAAGCGTTTTTTGTTTTGTACAAAATGTACAGTGCACTTCCCATGCTCATCAGTGCATGCCAACCGCAGGCTTCGTGACTTAATGAGTTCATGTTACTCCCCTAGAACCCCCCCCCCCCCCCCCCCCCCCCTTCAAGAAAGAAGAAGCTACAAGAGTAATATATATCTTATTAACGGGAGAAAAATATTGCATCTGAACGTGCCTTTTGTCTTTCCAGATCGCTGCAGTTTTCAGCGGGGAGAGTATTGCTAACGTGTGCCTTCGACGCTTGACGGCTTAACCAGCTGCAGCAAGAAGAAGCGCTACTTGAATCCAAAAGGTTTTCCATCCGAGGGCGGAACGTCACACTCTGTTGTGACAGATCTCTGGCCTGTTGCGCCCGAAGCTTTTCACCTTTGTCGCACCTTTCTTTGAGAGTTCCGGTTTCTTAGTTGATATGCGTTTTTAAATTAGTCAATGTGGAATGGCTATATGAACGTCGATCGTCCAACATAGACATCGTAGTAGCGGGTTTTTCAGATAAGAACTATAGAAACGCTCTATAAACTTGTGGGGGTTTAAGCATGGCTTGAACCTATAGTGATAGAGCGAAATCTGTGATGGTTGCACCGAAAGCCTCTCCAGTATCGCCTTTTTAATTCGCAGACTTTTCATAGTTCTTAAGTTAGGTTTGACAAACGAAGGCGCCTGATACCTTTGGGTGGACACTTATACCTTACTAGGTTAACGTAGTGTTTTCATATTTCTTGCCTTGAGGAAAGGAAGACAACATGTACTTTTAATGGACACCTCGAAATCATGGACGTCAGCACTTAATTAGGTCAATGTCACCTGAAGGTGAAATTGGGAGCCGTGTGGAGATTGGCTTTACCAAGCGGAATAAAGCTTTCGTTTCAGTTGCAAATTGGTTTATACGAGAAAAAATGCGCAGTATCTGTTAAGGTTCCTTAGACGTCAAACTGAGGCTTGCACGACGACTGCTGTATCTAGCGTAGTGAAGCTTTCGTTTTAAAAAGCAGCGAAGTTAAAGTGATTAGTAATGGTTCCAACCTTTTCACTTCTCTGGTCCAGAAATGAAATCTGTACAAACACTGACAAAACAAGACTGCTTTTTGGGCGTTTCTGTACGTATAATTACACTTTGTGACGTCCAGAAGATAGGTTTAGGCCTGTGGCGGAGCGTGTTGAAGCGTTGCTTGCGGTTTACTAAGAATATTTGAGCATGTCTACATGCGCACTTGGTGGAGGAAACGCGCCTCTTTCTGGGGTTAGGAAATAGGCTTCAGAAACCAGCAACGCTCACTACGAATAATTGTACTGTATCGAGAGGGCTTGGACGGTGAAGCACATTCTGTTCTTTATGTCCACGTTAACCCTAACAAAAGGAGCAGGCGACGAACACTGGCTTAAATACGTCAACAATGGTTAACCTTTTCAGATGTTTCATGAAACTTGGAGTCATGCTTCTTAGCATGCGTGGATTTGCGGATGAAGTGTGCGAGTGCAAAGTTTTGGAATGTTCTTTTCCGGAGTCCTCTCCTCAGGTGATTAGACGGAGGGCTGCCTATTTCGAGCGAATGATCTCGCACAAAGAGGCCGTGGCCTTCTTTTCGTGGGGGGACCGGATACATGACTTTAGAGCTTCTATTCTGCAAGCATGCCCTGGAAAAGTGACGTGGTGGTCGTACTTCGAGAAAGGGGACGGATATGACCTCGCCACAGAGGGGCAGTTAAACATGCCGGATGTGGCTGTAGTCTTTGGCTCTCTCTCTGAAAAGGAATCTTGCATACTAAAAGTTTTACCGAAGCACTGTTTTCCTTATTTCACCGAATGCATTGCTTTTAATGGCACGATACGAGTGCCTAAGGCCGATGACTTGTCAGCGCTAAATAGGTCTTCGTCATTTTGTGGGAGTCGTCCGAATTTCTTCGGCTTCACGACACCCGAAGCAGGCAACTCAGATGTGCGAGGAGTGTTGGTGTTCTTCAAAATGTGCTCTTCGAGAAATGGAAGCGGAAGGACACGGCACACCCTCCCACCAGCAGGTAAAGAAATAACAGTTGGCTGTTTTGTTCATAAAGACCAGTTTGACAATCGGCATTCGTCGTGTACTAAGTCGTACTCCAAGCCAATATTTGCAGCTCTGAGGGCACAGAATGCAACGCTGAAGTTCAAGACATATGAAGGTATCAGCGAAGCTGAAAAGGCATTACAACGCGGTGAAGCAGACGTATTGATGGCGCAGATAAGGCCGAAACCACATTACTTCGCCTACTTCCAAGTTCCACCAATATTAGATTACCATGAAGAAACGTACTACACTGGGAGAAACGCATATAAGTCATATATTTCATACTTTGGAGTGTTGACAAATTCACATGGGCCTTATCTACTGATTGTGATTTCCTTCTTTGTCTATTGGCTTGTCCTTGTTGTAGGGAAGCGTTTTGAATCTGGGAAACTCTCTCTCGAAACGCGTACAGCGCTGTTCCTCTTGGCCTCCTTTTTGTCCACCTTCACACCGCAGGACCGAGCTCGCGGAGGACGAACACGTCGCCGAAAATGGTTGCTTAGAAATCTCTTCCTACTCTCCTGGATGATGGCCATTTTCCCCCTCTCAGCGTACCTTCGAGGAGAATTGACATCTCATCTCTGCGTGTTTTTACCACCGAACTACATAGACACTTTGCAAGAGCTGGAAAGTGCGCTAGATCGCGATGAGCTTTCACCGTGTATGATTGAAAAATACGCAGAGTACGAGGTTTTAAACTCGACATCACGCCTTTTTAGAGTCAGCCTCTACGCCAAACTTAGACGCGCATTACAAAGCAGGAATCAAGGCATCACCCTGTTGTTCAATACATCAGAAGACTGTCTTCTCTGTTCAAGACGGCCGGGTTTCGCTTGTTTTACGTGGGGATATCCGAATTGCGATCGGCTATTACTCAGACGAGAGTACGTCGAATCGCGCGAGAGTTTGGGAACTGTGATGAGCACAACACTTGCTCGGAAAGATTACGCCCACGCGCAAGTCTACGGGAACCTTTTGCGCCGGATGGAAGAAACTGCGCTGTATCCAATATCGCCAGTGCGGAGAATGTGCGGTTGCCCTGAAAATTGTGCGGTGGTTAAAGACGAGGAGACGGTGAAATATAAACCTATTCAGCTATACGAATTTTCTGCTCTCTTTTTCTGCAGTGGAGGCATTCTGGTAATTTCTACTTTTGTATTTTGTTTGGAGTTGGCAATAGGCAAACGTGATCGTCTTCGCGGGCTGGGAGTCTAAATCTTGAAACTGTAAACGTCTCTACTGGAGCGGTCTTTTGAATGCTGCTTAAACGTGGAAACAACATGATAATAAATAAATGGTAGAATAAATTAGCAAATAGGAAAGCAAATATTTATTCCTGAACTTTTAGCATATGAACCAAGGGTAGGTGAATTACTAGAATGTTTGCATTTTTTTCTCGGGTGACTAAGTATCGCTCATAGGTATTTCTGACGGTCAGTCAATTTATATGGTGGAGTATGTGTTACCAATACAGTAGATTTCCCTTTCACAATTATCAATTCAATCGCATACAACGGACGACTCATTTACATCTTCCAGTTTCTTTTTCCCCCAGAAGTTCGTTGCACGGGGAAATGTCAAGACGTGTATTTAGACGCTCGTAAAGGGGCGCCGCAGATTGTCGCTAAGTACCCAGAAGTGCTCCGATGTGATTTGACACTTTTGTCATCTTTCTGTTCAAAGCCATAACTCGGGAGCGACTAAGTATGAAAATATGATTGTTAGTATAGATTAAGTATAACTGATTTGCTTCCACATTGTCATGTCCCATCGAGATGGTCCAAAGATTCCACAACTACATTTTTCACGGCGTTTATATAACGGCATTTTAGATAATTAGTTCTTTCTCAGCGTTTCAACCAGTGGCCTTTTAGGCATATTTCTGCACTGAATTCAATTTTATTCCAAAATGGTCGTCGGAAAATGTTTGCGCATTTTTATCTCCTGCTTCAGAAGCCTGTGCTGCCGGTTAGCTGGTCGGCAGTGCCGACAAATGTTTTAAGACTCCGTACAAACTTTTGCCCCTTTTGAATTAAATATAGAGACAGCTTCGGCAGGTGAGACAAATACCACAACTTTACAAATGGCATGGTTCTACCAAATGTGCAGTCGGCTGACTGCTCTTGTATGTGTATACCGTAACTGATATAAACCCAGACGTCAAAGCTTGCCTAAGGGCATTGGCGGCAGCTTTTGGTCGCCGCATTGATAGCGACCGCCTTAATAACTGAATAACATATTACCTTGGAAGGGAAGTGTAGCGATGTCGGCACCTCGGCACTATCAGATTTGCTCCCCCTTCTCCCCCGCGGAGCGGACCCTTATGCGCACTTCCAGCCCATATACAACAGCCGTGTTGCTCCGGAGACAGAGCACCGGGTTGGTGGTAATGCATCGCTCTCAGGTTCCAACGCACGGAATCTTCTCGGAAGATCCCGCCAGACTAAACATTGACAGCGACGGGCAATGCCCCCGCAGAGAGAGTGGATGGTCTCGGCTCTCTGGCGCGTGAAAGTAAAGCGTACACGAGTGACACGGCTCGTGAAACAGACGGAGGGTGCGCTGCATGTCGGGGGGCTACGCTCCGGACCCTCAACACTAGAAGAGGCCCTTGCTGGCGCAGTCCAGACAGGATCATGGACGCCACCTTGCCTTTTGCGTAGAAGTTGACGGCGGCGACCAGGAAGAGAAGAGAAGATAACGGGACCGACATGGTCAATCATCGTGTGGTGCAGTCGGAATGATGGTAGCTCCTTGTTGAGAGCAGAAGCCGCCGAAGGCAATCGATCACCAGAAGCAGCATAAGATCTTTTAGGTGAGTGGTCCACATCTGCTGCTTTAATTAAGAGAATTTCTCATCGCCAGAGTGGGCAGAATTCTAGAGTCGGGAATGATAGAAAATCAGAGAGGCAGCGCCATTTCCCCTCACAACAGCACATGGGCTGGCAAGAATGTGTCGGTAGCGCTAGTGATCGCGCGTAAGAAAACGCTGCAGCTCGAGAGTCTCGTGAGACTTTCAGAGATAGAGGACGCGGCGTGGTACGCCGGAAAGAATTATTTGCGAAGCGAGGAGGAAAGACGGTATTCAAATATTGCCGGAATCGGTGTTACGACGAAGGGATGTTGTCATGTACGCTGTGTGTTCCTCCAAGCACCGGGAGAACGAACGATCGGCCTTTGTGTATTTGTGTATGCCGTGCGCCTCGCGAAGCGTTGGCGGACTAAACACATTCCCGAAAGCAGAGCAGCGACGCGGCGTTGGGACCGGAGAATCGGCGCCGGGAGGACTGCAAGGAGGAGAAATTTTTGGGCTCCCGCAAGGCGCACTGCCCGTGTCATCCGAGCTGGCCGCTGTCCGCGGCTGGGAGCGGGAGCCTGCAACGGTCGCCGGCTTCTGGGAAGCGTTCGAACCTCCGAGGTGTTGGGAGCTTGGGACGCGATGACAGCCGTGGACCTGGCGAGGAGGACTCTCGGAGGGAGCACGGTGGACGCAACGACGAGAGAGACGACAGAGGGGCTGAACCGGAGTGTCGTGCGGAGAGGACGCAGTCCGAGTGATACGTATCATATGCGCGCAATATGTAAATAAATTCCTAATAATCAAGATATGCCAAGTGTGGTCGAGCTTCGTCGGGGAATGCCAGAGGGACAGAGCAAGGGACCTGCCTGACTGATGTCAACTTCTTTTTCAGCAAAACCAAACAGCCCTGCAGAAGAACCGTCCCAGATTCGAAATATAGCACCGTTTGCTTTTGCACTCTTTTCTCAGAGGTATACAAAGTAGTGCCCGTTAACCTGAACTGCGAGGCCAGCACCGGCGTATATTCACCTCCAGACAAGAATGTCTCCGCCTACTGCTTGCGCAAGTTGAAGGTAACTACTCGGAGCAATCGCACTCTGAAATGAGTGATGCGAAAACCTTTTGTGATAGGGAAGTAGCAGGAACTGCAGTACAAGCGGGCCGTGACATGCCAGTCATAAAGGAAAGCAGTGTACCCATTACGCCTAACTCTGAAAACCTCTTCACCAAGGCGCCCACCGTTTTCCAGGAAGCTAGATCAAAATTGCTGAATTTGACGGCTAACCCGAACAGCGAGCATTCTGGGTTGAGGCAAAGCAGCAGAAATGGGACACTTTCCTGCCGTGTTCTAGCATACACATGACGCCGCCCTGCATAAGTCGATGGCCTCCATTACAGAGTGGTGTCGGATGTACGAATACCGGTGGCAGAAAGGTCCAGCTTTTTCCTATAGAGCCGAGTAAAGAGTGCAACAGCGGATTTTTTGATGGTGAGAACCGCTCTGGACTGACAACCTTAAGCTTTGCGCGGGAGAGTGTGCTTTTTCCCAGCCTCAAAGTAAATAACAGTGGAAGTGCAGGCGACACAGAAAATACAGCATCTGCAAGCTGCAATGGGTACAAGATCAGAGAGGCAGGGGTGTTGTCACGTCGCAATGCAGGTATTTCTAAAAAAAATTTGGTATTTCTGTTGGCGGTCACTCTGGCGTTGTGAGTTCCTGAAAAGGGAGCAGGATCGGACTACTTGCCGCAGCGGCTTTCGAGGTTATGCTCGCTAATGTTATTCGTATGTGTGTGCGTGCAGTGCGTGAAGTAGCACCTGACCTGCAGCTTCCCACACAGAAGGATACGATGAGGTGAACTTTTTACATCTGATGTATATTAGCTATGTACCTTTGTCGCAGTCAAGTTTTGTTTTTAGCAGGGTTAAGCATGGCATATCACTTTTGCGCGTTTTACTGTTTTTCACACATTACATCTTATGTCATCTTTTGGTTTTTGTTGTTTTATGAGCCCGGTTGCTTTTATCACATGACTTCAAGTCACGTAATGAAGTCAAAGAGCTCTCAACGGATTTTTGGTGGGGTCTGTAAGGATGTCGGCACCTCGGCAATGGCAGCTGCGGAGTGGACCCCGATGCGCGCACTCGCAGCCCATATACAACAGCCGTGTTTCTCCGGATAGAGAGTAGCGGGGCTGTGGGAATATATCGCTCCCCGGTTTCCCATGTATCTGCTGCATCCCAAAAACGGGATCTTCAGGGAAGCCCTGAAGATTCCACCATATTAAACTTGATAACGACGGGCAATGCACCCCGCGTAGAGAGGCGATGATCTCGGCTGTCTGTGGCGTCAAAGTAAAGCGTACACGAGTGACACGGCTCCTAAAACAGGAGGAGGGTGCACTGCGTATCGGGGGGCTACGCTCTGGCGTGGGGCAAACTCAAGGTTGGGCAGAGCCGCGACTGTGAGCAGTCACGTGGTTTGAAGCTCCCGCGGTTTCCCGAGGCTCCTCGTAATTAAGGGCAGTCTTGCGCGCCTGGCCCGGTTTTTGACGGCTTGCGAGCTTTAAGCGTGCCGTTCGCGGTGCGACCAGTACGTTGCGGCGTACTGTGTAATAGCTAGAGTATTATTTTGTGTGTGTTGTTTTGTACTGGAGACAAGCAAATACACACCTTTTGTGCTACATTGATCCGCAGCGTCTGCTGAGTGCCTTCCTGGAAGCCGCTCTCATCTACGAGCGGACCCTGGACACTAGAAGAGACCATTACTGGGAGGAATAACGAACATAGAGTAGCTATCTTCACGACAGCGATGTTAAAGATGTAGAATGGCGTTAGCGAATGTTAACCTGCCCGCAGGGTATGTTTCTCTTTCATGTTGTGCATACAAAATATGTATTGAACATCTGAAACTGTGTAAAAGCGACTTCTATATTTGTACGGCTGGCAGGGTGCACTCACAGTAAGGGCTGGAGCGCTTCAGTCTTTCATTTCAAAGCGCAACTACCCGTGATGTCTACACGCGTTTCCCATCCTCCTCTACCCGGAATCCTGAAAACAAGCATGACTTCTTTAGTGAAGTTTCCAATTTTCAGTTTTGAGGGTTGGAATTTGCACGTTCATGGCGCTCAACTTTCAAGTAACTGGTTTATAATAAACTGTGATGCTTTCAAGGTTTCTACCGTGAAGGTGTAATATTTTTTTTTCATGGTCCCCATATTATGGACATAAAATGAGACACGTTCGCATCTGGGAGCTGTACGTGCTTGTGGTTTCTCCACTGTGGCAAATTTTATTCTTTCAATCCTCTGTCATTGAGTCCTAGGCGCTATTTTACTGAACTTCGCTGGTGTAAAAAAGTTCTGTGAGGCAAGAACCTCATATTTCTCACACACCAAATAGCCAAAATGATCACATGAAGGTCGCATATAATCTCATGGAATCTCGCACATTATGATAAATTATCGAATTTATTTTATGCGAATGATGGCATCGTATGAGATTCTATAAGATTTTTATAATATTCTTTGAGGTTATTGCTTCGTAGAACGTTTGATTTTTCTGTAGGGTTGCGCCAGCCCTTCGTGGTTTCTTCACCTTTCTCGACGTGTGCTCTTGTGTTAATAAATTCTTGATCTGTTTCGTACCCCATACATTATCACGAGGAGCTCTTTGGAAGCCGCGTTCAGTGTTAGAATTCTGTAGTGCTCTATTTACCACAGATGCATGGGGCTCTTGGATGGACAAGAATACTGGGTCTTGATGAATGGTCGAGGCGTGGTTTTTCAGCCCTCAGTGGAGGCTATGGCGTTTACGATAAAGTTTAAATACTTCGAGTAGAAGGCAGCAGATTGCAGTCTTGTTAAAGAAGGACATTAAAAAAAATACTGCGCAATAATCCGAGTGTTCCATCAGAGTATCCGGAACTGAAGAAACAGCTTCTTTTATACGGCGGAGAGTTCCGTGATCAGACTCCAGAACAGGTACAGTTCGAGAAATCGAGCTGCAAGTTTTCACTTGATGACTACTGGACCTGGCAGAAGCGTAACAGATTTTAGTGCAGCACGCTAAATACCTGGTAATTTTGAGAATATCAGAGCTAGTTTAGAGGGCACCCGAGTAGTTGGGAGGCGTAAGTGCCGTACAGTCAATGCAACAACTGATTTATGAAGTGGACTGCTTTTGTGGCTTCCTGATATCAAGCGTTAACCCCCGCAGTAATATCAGTTGACTCAAAAACTTAACAACGTAGACGTGAAGTTAAATTCAGCTTTATGATTAATAGGTGCAGAAGAACTAGGTACAAGTATAGCAGTACACTCCAGCTCACTTCTAACATACTTAACTTGCTGTGTGAAAAGCATTCTTTCTGGCAGAGCTTCTTAATTAGCAAGTTCACTTCCAAAGTTAAAGCAAAAAGAAATGCGACAGTGGAAGCCTTTTACGCTTTCGCGTATTGAAAATAGGACATATTACAAGTTTATAAATCTCTCATATGAAATACACACTTTTTGGCCAACATGCAAGCATGTTAGGATGCCGTTTTACCTCAGCCACGCCGATATAAAACTAAGAAAGCACGACCGGTAATGACTATATTAAGTTATCTGCTATTCTTGTTAAGAGTAAGCAGCTATTTTTGAGGTTTCAACCATGATAAAATATGCACACTCTATGCTTTTCGGAGCACTGCGCAGTGAGAGTTCCTGTTAAGTAGTGCATGGCAATTGCTGTGTCAGTAAGTGCGTGTCCATTTGCCTTGCGTTTATTGTGGATGTGCTCAGAAGCGTTTTCCTTGCAATAACTACCATGTACGCGTCTCTCATAGCCTTAGTCGCTTTGGGATGTTAAACCCCACAAACCAAAGCGAACTACTATGTACATCTGCTGAATAAAACTTGCTTTTTCATTGCACGTCTCGCACGAGAAGCGATTGTCTTTACGGTATCAGCCCCGTGACTGCAATGGAGCAGCTTCGAACAAAGGTATTTCAGGAGAGGCGGAATGCACGAACAAAATGCGAGATCAGCGCATTATCGACGCATGTGGTCTAAGGTAATAAAATAGTAAAATATCTCACGCAAACATTTTGATATAAGCTATTTTAATCTCCGTGATTTCAGTAAAACATTTGTTTTTGCGGGATAGTGAAACCATCCCACATCGGCGAAGAGAAGCCATTGTCAAACTGAGGGTGGATGACCCTGAACGAATATTTCATTCATTTTTGTAGGTAGTATCGTGACGTCACAAACACTGAATCTCGATCGGGAATTTCAAAAGCCACTGAGCACTCGGTTAAAGATGCCTTCATGCACTGAACGAAAGTAAAAAAAAAACAACAAACATGACTTCTGCGGTTAAAAAAAAAAGGTTATCGCCTATCAGAAATCATTTATGCTATAAAGATAAATTCACCAGAAACACTTCAAACAACATACGTGCAATAGTGTAAAAATTGTAATACTGCCGGTGAAATGCTTTCAAGTCAGGTTTTCACGAGGTAATAAAGATCTTTTTGCTTGTATTGTGTTCGGTGGGGATACTTGCGTAATCGACGTAGACTGCCATCATTTACGCGACAAGTTGGAGGCGTCATTGCTAAAACCTTTGAAAGTATACAATTCGAGGTACAGATGCCGTCAGTTCAAATCCTTAATGGGAAGTAGCTTACCAAACTTTATGCTCACAGGGTACACTACATATGACTAGAAATCATATAACGTCACCAGGAAGAGTTTTGATACGAATGTCGGCAACATTGCCGTTCATGGAGGTCCACCTGTAGTCAGTAAATTCATATATCTGTATATGAACGACACGTAGGACATAGTCTGCAGGGGATGTATCCAATGTTGGAGGTGGGCGTATATGTCTCGTGAATATGACGTAATAGGTTTTGGGCCACACGGCTGTATGATGACGTGCAATTAATTGCAAGCCATTTTTGATGCGAAACAATGACAAGCTCTGACTTTTTGCAGCAATATGGGACATATAACAAATAACCGAGAAATAAATTCACAGGCTTTCTCGGAGAAGTGACAGCCCGTTTTTTGAGCCGGGCAGCCTAGCTCAAGCTAAAGCGCGCTTGTGGTTGTCGGATCAAAGTAAAATCTGTAACTATGCCGTGTGGTGTCGCACGCAAGATGGTAATTAAATCTTTACGCTGACGATCATGTGTGTAATGAGAAAAGTAACAATAACAATCCTAGTAGTTCAGCGAGTAGCATGCTGCATGCTGCCGTGTCTATGTTATTATTTCTAGTAGCACACGAGTGACCGCTTATGCTAGATACAGGAACTACGGGAGACATTATGTAAGATGCTGTCCAAGCAAATGGCGAGCTAGCATTTACATTGGAGTGCTTGTTATTGTGCGCACAGATTATAGGCTATCATTGTGTAATAACATTGATTCGGATCATAAATGTCTAATCTGTTTTTGAGGACAACTTTACAAGCAAATCCCTGCAAAAATGCAGTTTATAAAAAAATTCTTTCTTGTAGTGTGCTGAGGACTACATCGTGATCTTATTGCTCATAGGCAGGAGTAGAAAATCAGTTATGATGCCATCTGCTAAATATAGATCCAAAAGGCTTTCTGCTGTTATTCCTTGGTGTGGTGTCTACCATGAGTTATACTTCTCCTATCATGTCGAAATTCAATGAGAGCAGTAAATGTTCGGATGGAGTAAACAGAGCGTGTGACTTACCTGTCATAAAATTAGCACGCAAGTTTTTATATCTGACATTTTCTCCACCACTATCCCACAACGACAAGCACAGGGCCTAGCTTTAATAATCTGCTTTATCTGTGAGCGGTCATGAAACATTTAGGGCTCCATGAGCAATTCGTAGTCTTCTCTCGAGAAGCCCCTGTTACAAGGTTGTCGAAGCGACCCCTCCGTGCTCGGAATAAGAAAAAGCCGCAATTAGTATTCGGCGGGCATGTTTTTAGTGAAAGATGGAGAGCATATACTGTTACAGCTGTTTACACTGGCTACCTAATAAAATATTGTATTGAAATCTTTTCCGCATTCATCCATTAATATACCGCGTACCCATCGCAGAATGTATATACGGCAGGTCCCGTAAATTTATCGTATATATGAACACTTAACTTGATACATAACGTTAATGTGTATCATGTGAGCTATAATAACGAAATAGCAATAAAGGCTGTTGTCTAGAAAGTCGTGCTTTGGCGCAGGTTTTGCGATTAAAAATTAGGTACACTCTTCTGGTTTGTGACATGACCGGGCAAGGATTAGCCAGCAGGTTGTGCAATGTCGTAAGAGCTGCAGTGACAGTAGGTTCCTCAAGCACATAAATAAAAAGTTAGTTAATATTCCTAGCGATTTATTATAACTTGCTGAAAAAATGCAATTTAGACCACGTGATTCTCCACGGATGCTATTTTTATTATCTGCTACACAGTCCTTTTTAAAACATTTGTTGCATTTAGCTAGGACATACGGCTACTCCCTTCTGCTGTGCAATGCAATACAACTAAGTGCACGTATATATTTCTTGCTAGCTTTAAAAGAAGTACTAAGGGTTGAACAAAATCGTGAAGCATTTTCAGATAGAATGAAGTCCCTATTCCTGTGTTTCTTACGGAAAACTTTCGCGCTCTTTTTGATAGAGCTCCAGGCTATTTTGGCCAGCTAGCAAATGACACCCATTATCATGATAGCAGGTCCTGTCGGAAACAGTTTTAAATAATAATGGCTTTCTACGCACGCTACAGAGAAGTGTGTATTGCAATGATTAAAGAAGACATAGATCCTCGACAGTCGACATTATGGAACACTGTACGCCATTATTGCTGCGGCCAGATTTTGCTTTTCCTTAAAGGTCGATGGAGGCGGAGGTGGACATGAGGCCAAGAACAGTTCGATTGATTAAAATGTCGGATTGATTTAATAGTGATAAACCGTGTCCGAGGAGCTTACCCGCTCGCTAAACAGAGAAGGAATCTTCATCGCAGGTCACCGGCGCCCATCCAGCACGTTATGTATATGGTATGGAAACTGTGCGCCCCAGGGAAAGTGATCGCAGAAAGTCGGCGCCGGGACGAAAAAAGAGCGCCTGTCCGTCAGATACACACTCTTTATGCTCTCCGAGTTTTCTTTCGAGGGAATTGTTTGATTCTACCTCCTTGTTTCGCTTAAGGTTAGAGCTTAGAAAGTATTGGCGAAATCGAGACTAAAGCATAACTTTTCAATTAGGAAAACGATCCTCAGACGGTTGTAGTAACATAGACGTTACTTCCGAAGGCAAAAATACGTTCATAGTGCGTTAATTTTGCTAAGTGAATATAAGAAATTTCCAACCGATACGTTCTCATTGTAACTCTCAAGGCTACGGGATCGTGCTCTTGTGTATGTGTGCAACAATATAGCTGCTACAGCATCATGGCTTACTGCGTGCAACTGTGTAGCCAGCAAAAACAGGTTTGTCACGTAGTGCTACTCAACCCTGGATGAAAGGGAAACCACGCATGTCTTCAGCACACCTTACTATTTTAGTGGGAAAGCACTGCACTGAAAGGGTTCATAACTACTGGTCAAGATAGGGGACTACACATTATCAAATATATTCAATAGAATTATTCGCGATGGTTTGCGGCAAGTGTGAACAGCTTAACGTCACATTCTGAGATGGCACTCGCAGTATGGCCAGTGTTGCCTTCAAGTATTTTGGCTTCAAGATGTCCGGCTACCTTCACTCAGCCTCCCGCCAGTGTCTGTTTCTAAAATGGTACGAAGCCATGCTGAAAGTTAGATGACAAATGTATTGTGTGACATGTTTATATCTCCCTAGAAGAGACTTTGCAAGGTATATGAGCTACGCGCTTGTCATGCTCGTTCACACCTTCAAGAAATTCGTGAGATGGGGCACAAATCCTCGATTTACAATGGGTTCTTGGCTTATGAAAGTGTGAGGAGGAAGTATTCATCTTTTCATTTTGCGTTGCAGGACAAAAACGTTAAATTCTACTTATTTTAGATTTTTATCATTTGCTTTCTCTTTTCATATGCCGCACTCGATCGCCAAGCTATTAGAATAATATGCTGGAGACGAGCGTTGAATCTGCTCAGCGCTTCATTTTATTGGCAGCAGTCATGAAACAAAACTTGCATTGCTCGCGTGCCAGTTTCACCTTTAAAGCCAAACTGTTCTTATATTACGAGACATGAGAATCAACTAGAATAAGAGGAAAAAAAAATAATGCAGCTAGCCTCAACGCAAAAGCAAACCGCTTTTTAGCCGTCATGGCTGTCGATTCAAGCTACATTAATCGGCAACAGCCAGCTATGCATATATTCTAAAGCCATATCCTGTCACTTCTGGTGCTGCCTGTTTTAAAGTTGTTTTCAGCAACGCGTATCATAATCGACAGGAATATCCTTCCAGAGGCTCATTACATCGCTTGTCGCGGTTTTCAGAGCTATGTACCTCTTCATTTTCGCAATTTGCACACTGTTGAAGGTTTGTTTCCAGTCACCCACAACTCCTTTGCGTGCAAAGTCGCCTTTCATCGGTTTGGCAAAGAAGGTTTTGAACGCTTCGATCCCTTTAAGTTGAGCGGGGTTCATAATCTGCGCCCATGCCTTTTCATTGTCAATACTCTGCGGTTTCGAAGTGTCACCCTGGCTTCCTGGCGCATCATATTTGGCGTTGAGCTTGTCTTTCATGTTTTCAAAGGAAACCGCCTTCACTATCTTCTCCAGAAGGGCATGGTCTTCGTGAAGCTTTTTTCCGTAGGGCTTGCCCATGAACTCTGCGACACGGAGCACACAAGCCTTGGTGTCATGCTTGATCTCCTCAAAGGTAAGGAACAGCACATTTGCATCGTTTCGGTGTTCATACCAGGACAACAGGTGGTCGAAGTAGTCACCGAAATCAACCTTGCCTGACACAAACTTGTCAACAAACTCATCAAGCGTGCCATTCTCGAAGTGATAGATAGGGAAGTTCCTCGTGTGGTGGTAGAATGAGACGCAGCAGTCGTAAGGGTTCCGTGCCACGTAGATGTACTTAGCATCTGGCGAGTAAGGATGCTTATGGAAGGGCAGATGCGTCTTGTAAGCCCCTGGCTTGAGCCCATACTTAGCGGCATCCGCTCCTTGAATCTCTAAGAATGGTAAGCGCAGGATTGCGTCGGTTTTATCCTCTGGTAAGTCTCCATCCATGAGAATGTTGTAGACGATCTGTTGCATCCAAGAGGTGCCGCATTTAGGATAAGTGACAATGAACAAATCTCCGGGTTGCGGTTTGTACGCTAACGTGGAGAGAACGGCATCCTCGGGGAAGTTCTTGCAGATATGCAGACCATCAATCTCCCTGAACGCGTCGCTAGCCATTCCTGCTTTGACCTACTTCAGGCTTTAGTAAGGGCGAGCGGCTTAGGCGGTACCGTTTCACTGAAATGAAATAGAAAAAAGGAAATGTCGTAAGGAAGGTGTCGTGTCTTTTCAGGCTAGACGATTAGCCTGTTTGAGGCACCAAAATGAAAACAGCACATGAATTTTTTTTTCTGTACAATTAAGCAATTATTCAGTGAACCCCTGAGAAAAAGCAATTGGCCTTTCTTTATTGAAAGTTTCGTCGCATCTTTCGGTTGAGAATTTTCGTGCACTACGCGCATAGTACTCAAGCAATTCCTTACTTTGATGCGTTTTTGTAACCCTTTAGTAATGAGCACTACTATGAAAAATGCGCATAACTTATTTTTCTCATACATTACGCAAACATTTCCATAATTACGAGTTTTAACGTCCTAAAAGCTTGTCGACTACGAGAGTGCGCAGCATAATGTCTACAAACCTGATTTTCAGCGCGCGCTAATGTCGCACTGTACATTGTTGCTCTGGATTTCGCCACCATGAAAATGCTACCGTGGTCGAACTCGCATCGTTGGATGTAGAAATCGAGAATCGTAACCGCTGAGACATTGCGGGGTGTACTAAACCAGCTTCAATATATGCAGAGCTAAGTATTGTACAGTATGCCGCTTATAAATTAACTATAGATAACCTTATTACCGGCTTCAATTTATTTCGTTAAAAGAATTAATCAGTGAATCAGGCCGCATGAGAAGCCCTGACAGGGAAACTAAGGATGGTTGTTAGCAAGAGTAGTTCACTGTAGAGGCAAATATATATTTTGCAAATTCCTACAGATAATAAAATGAGGTGAATGCACCATCTGCATAGGATATAATTGGCTTGCGAGAGCGAGTTTAAAAAGAGGGTGAAACATTCTGGGTAAAGTGTTCTGTGCGCAATTTCAATAAGGTAAATTTCTGTCAAGAATATATTTATGTTCCGCTGCGCAATAATATTCAACGGATCCGAAAGAAGTTCAATTAGATAATCTCAGGTGTATCTAATGGATGGAATAGGAAGGAAAATAATCAAATAATGTTTGCAAACATCACAAAATGTAACGCGCTAGGCCTGTAAAACTACAGAGAATTTCCGGCTTCAACACAGTCAAGAGCGCTAGGCAGAGCATGAATGATGATGACGTCAACAGGGTAATATATTCATAAAGGAGAAACATTTGCTTATAAAGGCGTAACCAACAAAACGGAATGTAACTCCTGCATAGTTTCATTTTGGTAGCACGGGAAAGCATGACAGAGTGGGGGCGAACGAGGGATAAATTTGATATTTCAAACTTAATGAAGTATATTCACCAGCTTCCTACACATCGGCGATTTCTTATGGAGCTCAAAATTATGCGGTGATTATGCAACCACTTTTTAATGCCGCATCAGATTTCATTGACAGTCTTTATCTAGAGATTTCCCACATTCGAATCCTTAACTATTAGCATCATAAATATTTGAGCTACTTCTTAAAGCGCTGTGTGCTTGAACAGCAAGGGTAAATTTGGCCAATAAATGATTGCCTGGTTGTATCCTTTCACCGAGACACGTTGGCTATAACCTTAACAGTTTTTGAAGATTGGCTTCTCTTCCCGTGGCTCTGGTTCTAAAAGCGTTTTTTTTGCAATGGAGGAATTAATGAATATTTACGAAATTATATTTGGATAGAAGGACGAAACAGCACTGGCAGACGGGACAGGAGAGAGGAAGAGACGGACACTTGTTCAGAATTAATAGTTCCCAAAAGTGCGCGAAACGTTGGATGGGTTAATAAGTAGACGAGTGTGACAAATTAAAGCTACAACAGCGCACGATAAGCTGGGACGCACAGGCTGCTCTAAAAATTGAATATCCAAAACTTGGGCAGAGCTGTTATTGATAGTTCTTAACTTTACCAGACGTTAAAAAATAAAGTACGCTGAATTGTCAGGCTACTTTTTGGTGTGTATTAAAACGCTTAATGTAGCATCGAAGAGCGACTTCGGTTGGTTTACTTCGGGAGCATTTAATCTCTTAAGTGCCACAATACATAATGTAGCTTAAAGTGGAAGGCGAATAAAGAGTAAAATCACCAAATAAACTAAATTTCGTTGGCAACAGGGTGGTATACTATAGTGTGACGTGGAAAAACGTCCACTTGAAATCGAGCCTAGTGTTGGAAGGTTTGTAAATTGCTATTGCAGCTAAAAACATCGATGGTGAAAACAGGCTTTTGAATAGTTGTGATCTTGATCTCTCAGGGTAAACGTTGATAGAATCACTACTCCGCATTTCAGTGCTTGAAATAGTGAGGTAGGTCGAGCATGTAATTCAACCGTACATTTTAACGTAGTCTCAGCAGCAATACTGTGTACATCGGCGGCGTTTTAAATTTTGTCAGAGCAGGAACAATCAGCTAACCAAGTCTGAGATCCACATCTCTGAATCTAGATATTTCAAGCCGACATCCAGTCGTCAAATAACTTTTACCTTAGCTTGACGTCGCTTTTTTCAGTGATAAATTTTAAACGCCATCTGGCTGCCTACAAAAACATGAAGAGACCAATACTCTTTATTGAGCTAATTGGTTTCGTTACATGCTTGCAGGACTCGGCGCACAAAAGCCAAGCACAGCAATAAGTCTTTCTTGCTCTTCTTCGTTTTCGTGTGCTGAGTCCTTCAATCATGAAGTGACTGCATCTGTGGATCTTTGATTAGATGCATGAATTAAAATTCTGTAAGACAAGAGCTAAATGTGCCACACACATATATGTGAGAGCACAGCAGTGACTGCTAATTCATCACCTAGTTAGATGAGCTGTTAATTGTAGTTAGTTTATCCAATATTTTGTCTGTAACCATACAGTCTGTTTTGGTCTAGCTCATACATAAATATTGCATCGATTCTGTGAGGGCAAACCTCGGGTGAACACAAAAACTTGAATTACACGAAACAATTTAGACCTGTTGGCATTTGCTCAACATCGTTTAGTCCTTTCTACCAACTGGAATGACCTTTTTCGCCTAAAAGAAAAATGCTTCAGCTTTAGGAGCAAATCAATCAACACATGCTAAAGCTCTAGTAGGTCATGATGAGAAAAACAGGGATATTTTTGTGTATGCTGTGAGAATGCATCCCTCTAAAAATACTGCAGCGCTCTCAGTATATCTGTTTATAGCTTGTGCAATATTCATCCAAGATTCTTAATTCCAGGTACTCGCATCTGAAATTTGAAATCGGCATTATATTGAGAAGACCATGTGCATTCCACTTCCTAGCGCAGTTTAAGGAACGCTCAGCTTTCACGTTACCTGAAACGTCGAAGTTATTGTGTATGCACTGACCTTTGGTTCAGGTATCAGAGTTCCTACTGTAGCTGGGCTGCGTGCTCTTTCAGCCACTTCTTCTGTTGCACTGCTCAAATCCCTTGTTGTGGTCAGTCCCGTCCTGGAGTAAGAAACTTGAACGTATAGCCCTCAATTGAGGAAAACTGAAACCCACGGAGCTAGGGGGCATCATTTTGATAAGTAGAAGCGCAGCTGTTGTTTTTGAGGCCGGAAAGCTGTTCAGACTCATATGCAGGCTTATTGCTATAAAAGAAGCGATTCCTATCAGGCGAATCGATGCCATGTGTGGGCTGCCTTGAGTAATTTTAGGCCTGGAATCTGAGTAAAGATGACAAAACAGGAAAACCACATGCTTCTCGTGCAAGGGCCGCACCTGTTTTTGACCAGGGCAGGCTTGTTGATATAATCCTTCAAGCGTTGGGGACAAGATTGTAAGCTTTTTGTTCTTTTCTGCCTTTTGCCCTACTTGCTGCAGCACACCGCATTTTTTTATAGCGTAAGTTATCAGTGATACTGATGTGAATCTGTCGAGGTCGTGGACGTGAGCTTCCATTGATAAAGGGAGAAAATAAATTTAAAGCCACGCCCTAGATTTAAACAGTGGCTAGGAAAACAACAGTACAGTTGAGAGTTCTGCTCATTGCAATAATATTGGAGATCAATATTTTTAAACTTTAAGCAACAATGCCTGGAAGTTCACTTCTGGCTATAGCTTAGGAACATTATAATCGCTCAGAAATGGACATTTATTTGGGGCATAAGGTAACCTGATTATCGCTGACTGTGCGGCATTTTGTTTTTACTGCTTGTTTGAAATTGCTCCTGTTAACCGCTTTATTCGCTTTAAATGTGCAATTATATTGTTAAGGTTATGAGGTGCAAATTTGGCTAATAATTGTCGTTCTCGCCAATCCTGGGCTTCTGACACCATTTTTGTGTTGCAAAGAACGTATGAAATAAATCTTCGTTCCCTTTACCCCCTATACATGACGTAGGCTTGTTCTCTCACGTATCAAAAGTTGGTGCCCACTTGGTGCCCACACTGTCAAATTTCAAACTCACCTTGTTAAATAGTTATAAAATAATAAAGAAAATACCTTTCTTGCCTTATCATTGCTATATACAGGTCATTTCACTTGGAGCTGCCGTAATAGGAAAACAAATTGTTTCTATGCCAAGACTCTAGGCACTATCTTTCCGTGTTCCACCAGAGGGCGCTAACCGCTACGTCGTTTTTTTTTCTATTCACTGCCTTGATATAAGCGCGGCACAATTTAGAATAGAGACACGTACCAAAAATCCATTTTCGCATTGAACTAGATACTTCTTCAATACAGCTAATTTGGCTAAGAGTACAGCCATTCGGGCGGCTCGGGCTGACCTCAGTAGACGTCCCCCACACACCTGACACTGTCAATGAAATTTGTACGTGTAGAGCAAACAAATTCATCAGCGTGAGTGACCTGCATTCTTGCCCTACAGTACCCCACCATGGTTTGTTTGACCGTTAGATAGCGAACGCCATGAGGGGTGACTGGTAAATATTTTTTAAGATTCTCTAAGGGCGTCCAAGTGAAAAATAGCGTCCCAAAATTATGTGAAAGCATGGTCCATATTTTCAGGTTCAGAACGAAGATACGCTTCTTATGAATCTACGTTTTTAGTGAGATAGTGTTTGAGTAGAGTTTAAAGGAAAATAATGGCTTTAGAAAGGGTTTTCTGGCATTTCTTTACCTTGTTAATAAAATGTTGTCCTGAGCAATGCCTGGAAGTCATCTTGTACAATGCATCCGGCATCAAGATATCAACTAAGCCATTGTACAGTTTATTTCGTTTCGAACTGCTTAAATATTCCGAAGAGAAGCGTACCTTAAGCATGTGGAATAAGATTAAAACTTCTGACAAATACCCTTTCAAGGCTCTAGACAAAACATTACTGCAGGAAACAACAAATTTTAGCAAAACATTCCTTAGACGCACTTATATGACTGTGCGCAAAAACAAGTCTTTCTGGTAGCGCAAAAAATATGAAACACGCGACAATTTGCCAAACAAACAGGTGAAACAGACCGAGAACCTAGCTGAAGATCTACTGGAAAAGGTGTGTGCGCAGAAACCTTTGCCAACTTGTAGCCACAAATCAAAAAAACTACAACAGTGTTACGGCGATCGTGTCCATAATTATTCCTGGAGTCAGCTTCCGAGGGCAGGCCGTGGTGACTGAATCCCCAATGAGCCTTTGGAGAAAACAATTGACCGTCATAAACATCGACACCAAGGGTTTGTCTCTGAGGGCGGGGCACGTTTTAAATGTGCATTTCTTATATTGAGTGCAGGGAGGACTCGTCACCCCTCATTTCGCCGAGATCTCCCTCTGGAGGCACCTGTTAATCATCGGCATTTTAAACGTGCAAGTTCCCCTAACCTCTAAACCAACATTACACTTATCCTTACTCCAACATGCAGCTTTTTTTCCACCCTCTCGCATTGTACTACTTGATGTGAAAATGCGCCAGCAATATGACACTAATCTAAAGTCTAGTGGGATAACTGGCTGTTCCTGTCTTCTCCTGGACACCACCTTTGGTTAACCGCCGTGAACAAGACATTTCAGCAGGAGCTGGTATGTTGAAAGAATAGGCCCGTTCAGAGGGTGTTAACTTCCCAATTTTTATTTTCCTGCTTTAATAAAGTCTCCTCTCTTTCCTCATTTCGATGTAGAATTGTATGCTTTACTAACACCACAAGTCTACGAAATGTGTGTCACTGATTAAGGCTTATTAAATTCCAAACGGTGCGATCAAGCAATTACTTCTGGTAAAGCTGTGGATACGAAGTCATATTTTTAACGTATACGATGCTTATATAGGATGCAACGGGTGATGAAAGTTACATTTCATGAGAATTAAGATTGTTGTACTATCTGTCGGAGGTATGGTGAGTAAGAACCAGCTCACAACGTTAACTTTGGACTTGGATTTTCACTGCGCTGTATGCTCTCCGACGCCTCGTACGAACGTATCCTTGGTCTGGCAGCGTACGTGGAGTTAGTTCTGCCCTGCCATCAGCGCGCGCCGTTAGAACACTCATTACAGACTGGAAGACCCACAGAAGCATAAAAGTGGTCATAATTGTACGAGCCTGCACAAAGAAAAAGCAGCGTCGAACTGATAGTGACCGGCGGGACGACGGTGGCAGAACCGACAACATAGCGCAATCTGTGTTATTATACCGTTGATATCTACATTAAATTGTCGTTCATATGATTGAGCTTGCGAGCGTGTTATACGTAGATGGTCGAAGTCATGACGGTAGCAGGTATGGCTTCTGGAGTCCAGGTCGCAGCTGACAACGAGTAGCGGGCAGCAGTCAGGTCCTGTCTCTCTACATATGAAGCTGTTTATTACGACCATATGCACCGCAGTAGGTAAAAAAAAAAAGGAATCTTTTTTTTTTATTCAAACGCTCTTCATATCTTGTATCTTGTAAGTTTTGTTATGTGAAGATTCAATCTAATCTCAATCTCAATCTTGCCCTTCCGCAAGGCAAGGGAGGGAAACACTTCGTCCCCCTGTCTTCTCGTAACAGTATAGCTAAGAACAACTTTAATTACGTTTAAAATTACCGGGTGAGCAGTATGTAAAATGGGAATTATGTATGAAAAATAATAGTTTAGGAGCCTAAGCCACGAATAGTCCATGTGTGCTAGGCTACGTTTTTCCTTCAGTTATATAACACTTTGCACATCACGTAAAACAATTTTGGCTTCTTGTAATGTCGTGGGTATACTGAGAATGGAACTGAGCACACTTTTATTACTGTTGATTGAATACGTACAAAATTATCGATTCAAATCTTCACACCACAGTCCAAATCAAGGTTCCCAAAGGCGCCGAGATATTGTTTTTTCACTAAAGCGTTGTAGGTGATGCCAGGTGTCCATTTAACGTTGCATTTGAGGTGAGAGATTTACATAGATTATCCTGAAGTTGTCTTCAACGAATATACTTTTTGTTCGTGATGACGATCACCGTCAAATTATGAATAACTAAACACACACTCAGAAAAAGTTCTTGGTTGCAAGAGGTCCCACCATACGTACTCACGGAAGGTCAAAGTCCTTCCAAAGAGTCATGAGATCGCTTCCTCCTTTTGCTGTATCTATCTTCTCTTTCATTCGTCGTATCTGTTCTGGCGAGAAGTGATTTCTCCAATCACCAATTTCCCCTTTCCGCACAAAGTCACCGCTCATCGGCACTTTAATGAAGTCAATCAAGGTTTGAAGCCCTTTCTGCAGCTCCGGCCTTACATTCGTTAGTACCAACCGTTCAAGTAAACTGTTTCGGCGCATACTATAATTGAGTGCCTTCTTCATGTTTACTAAATTTGTGTTCTCGAGGACACGTTCGACGAGTTCATGGTTTTCCTCAAGCTGCTTCTTCTTTTCATGACCAAGAAATGCCGCAATTTTGTGCACGTGACCACGCGTATCTTTCTTCATTTCTTCGTAAGTCAAGAAGAGTACATTAGGTTCGTTGCGGTGTTTGTACCAGGACGTCACGTGCTCAAAGTAATCCCCGTAATCAACTCGACCCTGCAGAAACAGCTCGAAGAACTCATCAAAGGTGCCACTTCCAAATTTGTATGCTGGCATGTGTTTGGTATGGTAGTAGAAAGAGACGCAGGTGTCATACGGGTTTCTTGCTATGTAGATATACTTTGCCTCTGGCGAGTAAGGATTCTTGTGGAAGGGTAAGTGCGTTTTGAAAGCTGAAGGGTGCGGAGCGTAACGAGCGGCATCGGCTCCTTGCATTGCTAGGCATGGCAGTCGGATGAAGTAGTCAAGGGGATCCTTGGGGTCTTCAGCATTCATCAGGATGTTATAGATGATGCGGTGAGTCCAGGTCGACCCGGATTTCGGGTAACCTACAAGAAATACGTCTCCTGCTTTTGGCTTGTACCATATGGTGGAAAGAATGGCGTCGTCAGGGAAGTGCTTGCCCAGGTGGAGTCCTTCAATAGTCCGGAAAACGTCAGCCGCCATGGTAGTACCCTTAAATGGCACACTGTCGGAAAACAAAGGAGCACGTGAGTTGTCTCAGGCGCCTCAGGTTTTGGAGAACGCTTAAAGTAATACACCTCAGTAATAACCTTGAGCCAATTACGCTCAAAACTTATATAAATATTAAGCGACATTTGGAAGACAAGGATATGGCTAGCTCAAGCAGGGCCCTTGTATACACATATTCCAGATATCGAAAACATTTATGAGTTTGATGTTATCACCAGACAGAGGTCGTGCTTGTTAAAACTGCGGTTCTGGATATAACAGCGTGTTTCAGCCATCTTGGACGAGTAAAACGCATCACGAGAGCGGTAAACTTTACGACACAAATGATTTGTAGCTCTCACAGCGGCTAGAGCACCTTCTATGTTGTTGAATCTACAGTTAGACTGTTCAGAACGTCCAACTAACAATGACCACTTGCGTTTGTAGCACGCATTCAAAACGAAAGACGACATTGTTCTATACTCGAAAGAAGTTACCAGGTTCTCTATAACTGAATAAGAGGAAGATTATCTGATGTCTAAGGAGGAACCCTAGAATTTTAAGTTTAGATTTTCCTTTTGGGATGCAAAATTTATTACTGCATCCGTTTGCATTAGCTTGTAAGGACTACCGTTTGTGACGTCACAGGTTCCTTCATAAAATATTGTAGGTGAAACTTCCTTCGATTCGTTAACTCTGGTACTAAGTGAAGTGTATTTGTGAGAAGGTTATATACGTGCGACAGTGCAACCACTGTCATTGTGAGGCGGTATTCTCAATGGAGATATGCCAATACTAACACTTCACAACGGCTTTGTTAGTTGAATGGAATTTCACTAGCGATTGTGCCTGTTGATTTCCGCCAAACTTTAGTAGGTGGAGAGAAGGTAGTAGAAGGATATAGATGGCAGTCCGTGAGATCAATTGCAGTAGCAGAGGTTTGCCGAGTAAAACCTTTGAGAACGGTGAACGCCAGTGCTAGTATACCTCGAAGTTTGAGAGAAAACCCTGGTGAAAGGAAACGTGTTTTGCGCGCGAGCAATGTTGGAAAGGGAAGAGCTGTGCTTGAGAAAGGAGACTTCTGAGCAGATGGTGCTCCTGTTACGGAGCCTTATTAGTGTTTCAGAGATTTCAACAAACGCTCCGTACTATGGAAGTGCGTTTGGACCTCGACGGGGCGCGCCTCGCTAAGAGTGGTTGGTCGTCATCTATACTGGTCTGAATATGAGTTAGAATATATATCAATCAGTTTAGAGATTGAACCCTTTCCTCACGTCTGTCAATACTTGATTACCTGAAAAACAGGCTCCCCTTCCCGAATCCCATTCCACCCAAATATTTCATTATCTTCCCCGGGCCCGATGCCCTGTAGTGTGGCTTTGCTTTTGCAGCTTCTGTTTTAATCATTTATACTATCATCCATGGTGCATCAAAATTCATTTGTCCACCATTAGCTATAATAATTTGTGTCTGTCTTAGTTCAAGCCTGTCGTTCTATAGTGGCGCAGGGAGGGGCTTTTTATTTTATAACTTTGAGTGTCCCTAACGTTACAGCTCATGCTGAACAGGATCTGACGGTTTGCTCTCTAGCAGTAAAACTCGACGAGGAGAGGCGCTTATGCGCTAAGCAACTTTAAGAAAAACGTTTCTAAACGAATGAAGAATAAGACGGACAGGGTCATATGTTTTATTGTCAGTGTGCTTGTTTTATTCTCATTCTCATTAAATATATATGCATGGCAATGCTCCTGGTCAGCAAAAAAAGAAAAACACTCTGTAAACGGACATATTGCTCACCCATTCTAAGTGGAAAAATTAACCCCTTTTATATCAATACACAAAGCGTTCTTACAACTAGCCGCAGTGCTTCAGCTACTACTACCAGCGGTATGTTGCGATCAGCGCATGGCGTGTTTTCTGTGTAAAAAGGTGGACGTTCCATTGAGGTTGCAGTCGCGGTTTCCAGATAACTCGTATGTGTTGCCACGAAAAGATTGATATTCTCAGACAATGGCATTTCATCAGGCCCTTGTTTTTGACCGATACACAGTAAGTGGTGCGTACACACTGGCTCGTTGGGGAGATTAGTTCTATAATTGCATCGATATCACTTGGGGATACGAACAGGATAGCAACTGGGCGTCGAAGCGGATACGCGTTTTTATTAGTCACTACAGAACGTATTAAATATTCTGTGCCCATAACAAAAGCTGTCGTTAACAGGTTTTTAACGGCCGCACGGCAAGCCGTCACGTTCTGTCGGACTACAATGCCAATTCAAGCTTTGCCAACGTCATCTAGTGCTTTAGGAGCTGGACGGAATGTCACCGTTGGATCATGTGGAACGTTAGCATTTCAAGTCAGCTGTAATTATAGTAGCCGAACTTCCAAGTGAAGCAGCCTACCTCCGAACTAATCGACTAAGAATGTGGCAAACGTCCGCTTCCATCAATTCCATGTCACTGTAGCTAAGGAGAAAATATTGCCGGGTTACAGAGGCATAATGCAGTTTGGTGAGGCTTTTCATGACATTTCAAAAAATATTTGCTACAGAACGAGGGGTATACAAATCATACTGAAGCCCGAACGGCGCATTATTGCTTTTGAAAAGTGGAATTTCATTAACGTTACAGTGTGCAAATAAAACTGGTGTGGCTGAGAGAGTTTATGGGATGTTTCTTATAAATCCGCCTTCTCAATTCAAGCCTCGATCCTGAAAGGATTAGAGATAGCCACTTGATTTGTTTTTCTTTACTGCGGCTTTTGTCGGTGAGAGAAAATAAACTACAAAAGTTACTTTATACGTAAAAGATAATTCGGTACATATTAGAAGAAAAAAGCTTACATGCCACCAGTTGCATTCCAGCTGACGACCTCCGGGACACTCTTAAGTTTTTCAGCCAAGTCAGACTCTAGTAAAGGCTGTTTGCCGTGAACCTTTGAATTCATTTGCCCTGTGTGAAGGGTAACCTCAAACGTCTACATGCAGTGCTAATGACACTTGTCTAGAGGGTACGAGTGGTGCCTTGCTTCCCCTGAAGTCAGTTATGAATTGGGATTAAAGGCGGTTCTCAGCTATGAGTGAACCTGTTTGTTCTTTCTTAGGTATCAGTAATATTACTACACGGGATCTCGCGGGGCTACGAGCTGAAAAGGAGGTGCTTGAGGGTATATTAAAAAACAAGGGATATTCTTTGAGGCCACGATCATTACAATACAAAAATGTTATTTTGTGTGTCGGGCTAAATATTTTATAGAAAAGAGGCAAGGAAAGGTTCTGTTGCAAAGCAAATTTAAACTGAGTAGAAATCATCAGAAATGCTCGACCGCTAGACAGACATGGAAAACTGACGAATATTATTCCTACTAACCATTCGCACGTGCCAAAGATATGTAGTCACTAACCTTGATGAATGTCCTGGTGCTACTGGGGCTCCTTGCTGAGAACTGCTCTCTCAAGTGGGCTTAACCTATTCCGCCTCTATATCGAACTGACCTAAGAAAAAAACGTAAATGTGGCTGGCTTGTCAATGTTATCGACAGAGTGTGTGTGCTCAATCCTCTACGGCCGCGCACTCCTGACTAGCGCCCTCAACCGACAGTTCCTCATGTCGCGTAGGAAATGCTTGCTTTTTGTGTAGGAGAGTGAAACTTGAGAAGGTCACATTTTTTTCCGAGTTTCACTAATGGTGTTTTAGGCTTTTTAATAGGTTTACTCTGTCTTCATCCAACAAGGTCAGAGCTGAAATGTCCGCCATTGAGGTAGCGCCTAAGGCTCAAGTTGTCGACGAGAACCAGCTCGGGAGATCCTACAGTCCCAGTAGCATGCGGGCTTGGTGCATGTGTTTACGATTATAGCAATGGCATCGCAGCAGCAAAGCACTAGAATTTGGTAGTAATTGCTGTCCTGTCAGAACAACCCTGACATTCATCGCACAGAATTTCGGCACTTCTACCCCTCCATATGTATCAGCAGCGCGAACACAATCAGAGGAAAAGAAGAATAAGAAGAATCCTCTGATTGTGTTCGCGCTGCTGATACATATGGATCGTTACCAACTAGCCCGACAGATCGTGTTATTCTACCCCTCGTCGCTTGAAAAGAAGGTCTGGGCTCATCCTTTCCGCACAATGAATTTTCGGTCTGGCTGGCTGAGGCTGAAACCAAACAGTCAATAGCGTCACAGCTGTCACTCTATCTGTGCGGTACTCACCGTTAAAGTCACACAGGGTAAATAAAAATGTTATATAGCCGTGAATTTTTTAACTCAATCGTTTGTTACTACTACAATTGCACACGAAAGAGGTAGAAAGGTACGGAAAAGGGCAAAAATTAGTAAAAAAAGAAAAACGACACAAAAATAAACTGTAAATAACAAAACCTCCTTTAAACATTTAAAAGACTTCTGTGTTTTGCAGGATTTTCTTCTTTTGCATGCTGGTAGCTTATTTGGCTCTCTACTCTCCAGTGCTTCCTCTCTGGGGTCAATAAAGCCAGTAACGTTTTTTGAGCTCTCACCATTGAAGTCTCAGCGTTACGTGCCGGCTTTCACTAGCTTACACATGTCTTTATTTCTTCATTTTTTTTTTTACTTGCGTCTGCACATGGGGCTCATATTAATCTTCTTGCGAAAGCTAGTGTAGTCCTTATGTGGAAAAGATCTTTCAAATTCGCTAATATCCCTGCCTGTGGCACACAAATTTTTTAATGGTTTAATTTCTGGCATTGAAATCGCTCTAGATGGTCTCCGAATGCTCTTATGTAGAAAGAACGCATTTCTGCACTACGTTTTAGAAACCCTTACGCTGCAGATTGGTGTTCCATAATATTAACATGTGTTCCTCATCTTCGAACCCTCGTGTGATAAGGCACTTGGAAACGAGAACATTAAATTCCATTAATGCAGATTTTAAATTCGGCAAATAAACCTAATATATTGCCCACTCAAGGAAGGTCCACGTCTTTCCAGATACTCATAAGGTCACTTCCTTCTGTGGCCTTCGCTATTTTCTCCTTCATACGTAGAATCTGTTCCGGTGAGAAGTGATTCCTCCAGTCGCCAACTTGCCCTTTCCGTACGAAGTCGCCTGTCATGGGTTCTTTAATGAAGTCAAGTAAAGTTCGAAGCCCTTTGTGCA
The DNA here is from genome assembly GCF_055883805.1 of Amblyomma maculatum. Classification (NCBI taxonomy): domain Eukaryota; kingdom Metazoa; phylum Arthropoda; class Arachnida; order Ixodida; family Ixodidae; genus Amblyomma; species Amblyomma maculatum. The sequence goes on from NC_139353.1 coordinate 28,756,253, forward strand.
GTTCCGGCCTAACACCTTCAAGCAGTGACTCATCGAATAACATGTGTTTCTGCTGACTAACGTTCATTGTCTTCTTCATATTCTCTAAATTTGTTTTTTCCAGGATACGTTCGATGAGTTCAGGGTTTTCCTCAAGCTTCTTCGTTTTCTCGGGACCCAGAAAAGCCGCAATCTTGAGCACGTGACCACGTGTATCTTTCTTCAGTTCTTCGTAAGTCAAGAAGAGTACATTAGGTTTGTTGCGGTGTTTGTACCAGGACGTCACGTTTTCAAAGTAATCACCGTAATCAACTCGACCCTGCAGAAACAGCTCGAAGAACTCATCGAAGGTGCCAGTCCCGAATTTGTATGCTGGCATGTGTTTGGTATGGTAGTAGAAAGAAACGGAGGTATCATACGGGTTTCTTGCTATGTAGATATACTTCGCCTCTGGCGAGTAAGGATTCTTGTGGAAGGGTAAGTGCGTTTTGAAGGCTGAGGGGTGAGGAGCGTAAATAGCCGCCTCAGCTCCTTGCATCTCGAGGCATGGAAGTCGGATGAAGTAGTCAAGGGGATCCTTTGGGTCTTCAGCATCCATCAGGATGTTATAGATGATGCGATGAGTCCATGTAGATCCGGATTTCGGGTATCCAACGAGAAATATATCATTTGGTTTGGGTTTGTACGATATGGTGGAAAGAACAGCCTCGTCAGGGAAGTGCTTCCCCAGATGCAGTCCTTCAATAATCCGAAAAATTTCAGCCGCCATGGTAATGCTCTATCCCCGATTTCCTGTTTGGAAAAGAAAAGAAAGCCATAATTCAGAAAGATAAGCTTTTGAATTCGCAATTTAGGCACGTAAGGTTGTAATTTATTATTTTCCCCTTGAATGCCGATGATTTAGCGTGATTGGACCAAAAAAGGCTTAAAACAGAAACTGAATAACAGTATTTCGATCCTTTTGGTCAGCCTGCCCATAAATCGGAAATAGCGGCGCGTTCTTTATATATTCTGGACGAAGCTCGTATTCAACTAGGCTAGGCTTGGAATCTATGCGCAGCATAGTTAGCCTAATCCTTTGGCGAATACAATAATGATACAATAAAGTATGAAAGGCTAGGGTGGCAATTTGCATTTACACAAAATTCTTACACAAGGCACACTCGTACAAGAGGGTGATTCCAATATTTAGAGCTCTAGAAAGATAAATCCCTTCGTCTAATTGAGTATGATATACTGCACTCTGGTAAATATTAACAGTTAACAAATTAAATGGTAACACGAAACAAACAGAGTGGTGTTCGGAACCTGTCGGCAAATACCATGTCTTTTGCTTATTCTGAGCACCTTTTTTGATAAGCTTGCATCAAGTTAGGTGTGTCTGCGCGCAACCACGTATGGGCTAACTTTCTGTCAAAGGAAAGGCAATAACTTATTTTAAGCCACCAATGAAGTAACCTAACATCGGTTATGAAATAAGCAAAGCAGCTGAAGCACCTACAGCAACAAGACGCCTCTTGAAAGCTTCACTAGGAGCAAGGTGTCGTAAAAGAAAATTATTTCAAAAAGAAAAATGATTTGCGTTAAGAGAAGAGATAAGACCACAGTCACGTGCAAGTCATGCGTTCTTCTCTTGCTCTTTTCTATTGTGTTTGTTGGCGATGTTATTGTTTGTGTCAGAGTGAAACAACCCGCCTAAACCAGGCTTCTTGTAGGAAGCAAATACGGGATAATGTCTGCAATCCAAAAGCATTTGTGAACTGTTTCTTTCAGTATTACGCAAAGAGTACAGCGCTTGTTCCACCGAAAAGCTGCCGCTGTAGTTGTGGCTGTAGGAAGAAGAAAAAAAAAATGGACAGGCTTGCTACTCGCTCTGTAGCTGAGCCACCTTCGCTGCCTCGTAGCAGTAACCCAAATTGAGAAAAAACAGTGTCGCACAAATTAGGCATGTGATTCAATATCAATAGTAGGACGCAACTGACTTTGCGCAGTTCTCTTCGTATTTAGTATTCATCTGCCAGTCAAGTTACAGGCTAGTTAGCGATAGGAATTTGAACCGACGACACATGCACCTCCAACAAATGTGAATGTCAACTGAGAAGCGAGATATTGGGCCTTTTTTTGCCCTCAGTCCAATGCAAACAAAATATAGAAGTATCGGTGATGAAACGACGGGGATAAAGACGCAGAGAGAGGTAGTGCTCCTGCTTATCTCCGAAAAGCAACTTGCACAAAACGTATAACATTATACCGTGAATACAAAAAGGGGCGTTAAAAGCGCTTCGCGTCTAATCTTGAGGCGAAGTAAGAGCATCTCCCTATATTTCAAATCAATGATGGGTGACTAAGGAATCCCGGAAGGCTTAGTAACTTCCTGCAATTCCCCAAGGCGGTATTGGCGGGATCACATAAATGCGTATCATGAGATTTAAGCATAGTCGAAGAGGTCTAGTCCGAAAAAATTGTCCATAGGATATTTTAATTTTGCAATCAGCGTACATCTGGTCCATTATTCAGCAGGAGTATGCATGACCAGCTCTTTGATATTTCGCATTTTACTTTACAGCATCATGTGCTAAGACCTCTTAATAATGAGAATGAGTATACTGCGCGCAAGAGTCTGTAGTACAGAGGTTTATGGGATCGCTGCGAATGGGAAAGAAAAAGTACGGTCGACGACAGCAGAGAACCGTGGACAATGTCAGGTGAGGAATCAGTGTGCAATAAAATAAAGAAAAATAATAAGCAATTATCTCACTAATCTGAACCGTTTTCGCTACTTCTAATCGGTACATCATACGAGATTTGATGATACACGTGTGCAGGAAACAATCAATCATTTCATATCTCACAGAAAGTTCTGAGAGTTTGGCTTAAACTTTATAAGGAAGCAACCGAGAACGTCGACAAAGAAAGAAGAAAGCAAAAACATGCGTACGATTTGAATGTACTAGCCTACAGCATATGTAGCGAGAACGCTGTTGGTTTGCATATGCTATTTATGACATATGTACCATGTTTCAGTTCGCAAAAAGGGCTCTTGAAATAGAATGTATATTCGTTTCAGAATGATTTCCCGCGAAAGAAGCACTGTTTCGGAAAACGGCGTAAATTTACAACGGTTAGCAAGCAAGCGAGAGAGTAACCCATATCTAGCCGCACAGACTTGAAGAGGTAAACGAAAAGTATACGACTCCGCAACTGTCCCGTGCCAATAACAAGGCAATGCTACTTACCCCACCGAAGCAGTCTGCAGCGACGAGCTGGCGTGCACAGATTGCCCTCGTACCCGTGTTGTAATGAAGACCGGTGCGTTCAGAGAACCGATCCGAACGAAACACGTCAGTGGGGCCAGCTTGACAACGTTATCGAGAGCTATTTAAAGGCGTGTCTTTAAGTCCTCAGTTGCCGCACATGTTGACCACTCTCGCCGATGCGGCAACTGCGTATTATCAGTGCTGCTGGAAGACGTAAGGACAAAGAAAGCGCATACCTTTCTTATCGGCCAGCAGCACGCTTGTGGAGGTGAAAGTTGCAATTGAATTTATCTGGGTACGCTAGAGAAATTATGGAGTTTTTGTTTCAAATCGGGCTTGCAATCCGGGATCGACAGACGCATGTACCAGCCACTCTTATCCCCGATAGTACTTCCGAGAGAAAACGTACTTACAAGCAACGTTGCCGTTATGGGCTGCTCTGTCTTAAGCAAAAATCAACCCTTATATGGAAACAGCGCAGCATGCAATGTGGTTCGATATCTGTTCCTTTTGAAAGCATTGTGTTCATTAGCCTTCAATATGTACCGCGTTTCAATAATCGAAATTGTTGCGCTGTCAATGAAATTGCAGCTCTGTCAGCCCGCTATGACTGTCGATATCATAATGGGCGTTCTAGAAATTGGTGCCTTCTGTCTTTATAACGACCGCGGCGATTGCGATCATTTGGCGATAAAACTACTGCTCTGTCAGGTCTGTTTTCGCACACAACGAACATGCTGGTCGTCACGTTAAGAATGGTATTTCATATACACAAGACACGCTATGAAAATCTATTAATTTAATGAGCCTCGTAAATCCGCCCAACTTTCAAAGAAAGACACGTTAAAAATAACGCCAATGAAGAAAGCCATCGGCCAAAATTCAGCCACCGATTCATTTAAACATATGTTTGGCGACAAAAGTACACAGTTCGCTGCCGGAATATCTGTCCGCAAGAAAGATTTTGCTTTCGTAGCGAATAGTACAGAAAAAAAAAACGCATTAGTTTCTGTTGAACGAGTTTTTGCAAGGCAAGATGCATGGGGTGGTTTTCTAAAGCTACAATCCGCACTATTGGCTAAGTGGCTTAGGAGTTTGTCCTCTATTAGGTCCAACGTTTCAAGAGCCTTCGGTTAACATTGTGGCATAGTTTGCAATTTATTGATGCCTCCTGCGATAAGAGAGAGCAGGAGTGGTGATTAAACCGCGTTGTGCCCTTCTTGCTGGTTTCCAGATAAGATAACGAGCCCGCAAACGACTGTTTCAGTTCTGGAAGCTATCGCAGAGCCGTCAACGCAGCGCTAGCCCTGATACATCTACTCTCTCTGACCGAAGGTAGCGGTGAGTGCTTTTGGCGATGACGTCAAAAAGCTCCTAAGCGCCTAGTGGGTTGACATCTGGTCATAAAGGCCATTCTTCTAAGCTTATAACAGTTTTAAGTTATAACAACCGTTATAAATATACAGTTTCCCCCGTTGAACGTTCGAAATGCAGGCCTTTATACTCTAGCTAGTCGAGTGAAACTGCAGCACCTAAAGCTCTTGCTTCAATGACTCCATAACTCATTTATGGTAAATTGGCCAGATGTTCTTAAACTAAATTGTCCTCGCTCGATTCGACAGATACACCCGTATAGCATAAGGGAGAACATACACAGGGAAAACAAGAAGACCATAAGGGAAAACAGCGCGCGCTAGCAGATAAAGGACAAGGAAAAGGACACACAACTGCGCTAACTGCCAAATTTTGTGAATTGTTAGTTAGCACAGTTGTGTGTCCTCATTTTTCTTGTCCTTCCTCTGCTAGCGCTGTTTTCCGTCATCAAATTACTCGATAGCCCTCCCCTACGGCTCCTCTTTTTACTTTCTCTCCCCTTCTTTCCTTCCATTGCAGCGCGGTTCAGGTGTCCACAGAGCAAATGTGACAGATACTGCGCCTTTGATTTCCTGTTAACCAATTTATTATTATTAATAATATTATTACTATTATTATTATTATATTATCATTATTATTATCAATGCGATCTGCAGCTTGGCGTCTCCGCTTCGCAAGGCGTACTTCTCTTTGGGCTTCTAGGCTGCTCTGCATTTTGGCGCCTCCGCTTGGCAAGACGTTCTCTTTGTTCGGTGGTGGCGGTGAAATATTTTAATGAAAATGCTTAGGAAGTTGTAGCTGCGGTTCAATTCAATTCAATTTATTCAACACCGTGAAGACGTTAGGTGCGCCGACAAAAAGCCAGAAAAAGGCTTGACAGAGGTCGACGCACCCTACAAAGAGTTGGATGCTCAGTCCGCAACCCCATTGGCGCAGGCTGCTGTCCGCGCTCTTTCGACGAGTTCTTTTTGACTCCTTGCGTCCGAGCTTGTCAGAGCTGCCTCCCACCCCTCCTGCGTTGGCTGGTTGTTAATAGTGATAGTCTGATTTAGTTCGCAGACCCACGTCATATGGCACAGGCCCGCCTTCTCCCCACAGAACTTATATTGTGAATCAAATAACTCTGAATCTATTGCGTGTAGCCTCCGTGGATTGTTGAAAGAGTTGGTCTGTAGCTTGCAGAGGTGTAGCTCCTCCCCTTTGTTCAGTGTCTTAGCCATTGGAGGGTAGACCCGGCGAGATGATCTTACGTGCTGAATTACTTCAGTGTAAGTTAGCAATGCGTTAGGAGGTTTCACGAGATCCGTACTGGGTGTCCGGGGGAGAAATGCTCGGGCTGATGCGTTTGCGCTCTCGTTCGTTGGGGTGCACTGGTGACCTGGTACCCATATTAAGTGTTTATGTGAGGACTGGTAGCCACGGTTGTAACTATCTTGCAGTAGTTTAGCTGCTAGCGGTGCAGTCCTGCCCCTACGGTAATTGCGATATGCTGTCTGTGAATCTGTAAGAATGTATTTTGAGGTAATGTGTGTTGCAGCTAGGGCAATCGCCACATATTCCGCAGCCAGTGTGTCTTGACATGGGTAATATTATTCCGTCGACTGCTTGATTTTTGTAAACTACCACGACGGCCCCAATTCCCTTTTCAGGACCCGCAGCATCAACATAGAACATGCCCTCGCGCCCGCCGTAGTGCTTTTGTATAGCTTCCACTCACGCCTGTCGTCTTGACGGGGAAAATCGAGGAAATGAAGTTGCCTTGAATTGTCCTCTTTATAAGGCTGGTATGTCGCTTTTAGAGTCTTACTGCCGGGTGCATTTGATATTTTAACTGTTCAAGAAATTGTCAGCTCATCCGACCCGTGGAGAGCCGTACCACCTGCGCCGTGAGGTGTGCCTCTAACAGCTAGCTCGACCAACGTGTTGTGGACGCCAAGTCGTTAAAACCGGTCCGTCGATGTCGTAAGAGGAAGGCGCAGGGCCGTCTTGTGGGCTGTTTGGATTATGACGTTGAGGTTCTTGGTGTTAAGCTTCTTGAGCCGGAGGTAGGGTGCTGCATAGACGATCCGGCTCACGACGAAAACCTGCAGCAGTCGGAGAGTATCTTCCTTTCGCATCTCTGATTTCCACGTCGTTATCTTGGCGATTATCCTGGCTACTTATTCTTACAAGAGGCGGAATTTCCGGATGGCGAGGAGGTTGTTAGCTTTGTTTTTTATGCACAGACCCAGTATCTTGGGGGTCTGAACTTTCTAGTGGGTAAGTTGTCAACGTGGATGTCGATGATTGTCTGATTTTTTCGCTGGAGGAAGACTAATAATAATAAAAAAATAAAATATAATAATAATAATAATAATAATAATAATAATAATAATAATAATAATAATAATAATAATAATAATAATAATAATAATAATAATAATAATAATAATAATAATAATAATAATAATAATAATAATAATAATAATATTAATAATAATATTAATAATAATAATAATAATAATAATAATAATAATAATAATAATAATAATAATAATAATAATAATAATAATAATTGATTTATAGGAAGGGAAAGGCGCCGTATCTGTCACGCTTGTTTCTGTGGGCAACTAATAATAATAATAATTGGTTCACAGGAAGGGAAAGGCGCAGTATCTGTCACACTTGAGTCTGTGGACACCTGAACCGCGCCGTAAGGGAAGGGAGGAAGGTTGGAGTTAAAGCGGAAAGAGAGAAAGAGGAGCCGTAGTGGAGGGCTACGAAGTAATTTCGACCACCTGGGGATCTTTAACGTGCGCTGACATCGCACAGCACACGGACGCCTCTTCGTTTCGCTTCCATCGAAACGCAGCCGCCGTGTGGGCAACTAGGAGTTCGCATTTTTCGGGAGAGCAGTCTAGCCCACACGCTCGTGCAGTGGAAATTCCATGCCCTACGGGGCTAGGACGGTAGGTCAATGCCGATTGCGGCGGGGGCAAGCCAGCTACCGAATTTTTATTTGTTGTAGGCCGTCAATGCACCCGCCGACGCTTCGGTGGTGGACGACGGCTGTTGTTGCGGCGCGCGTCTTTCTACCCCTCTAATTCTTTCTGCTCTATTTTCTCTTCTATCCGCACGAGACAGCGGAGGTGGCTCATCTACTGAGCCAGTAGTAGGCCTGCGCACTTTCTTTTCCTTCTTCCTACAGCCACAACAACAACACACTCGTGCATAATTCTGAACTGTTATTGCCGCTGTTTGTAGTTCTTCTATCATTCCCATACTTCTCGTGGTTGTCCAGGTTGTTATACCGTTAGCGTACAGTGCGTGTCGTATGCCTTGTATCTGGTTTAGAAGGGTTGGGAGATTTCGGAGTGCAATGTTGAACAGAAGTGGGTATAATACTGCTCCTTGCGGAGTGCCACCCGTGTCCATTTTCGCTTGCGTGGTTTATTTTATGCCAATGTTGATGTTGATGGTTCTGTATTTAAGGAAATCGTAGATGTAAGAGTAGGCTCGCTGGCCACAATTCGTGCTCTGGAGGTTGTTAAAGATCGCGAAGTGCTTGAAGTTGTCAAACTCTCCTTTGATGTCGAGGGTTAGAAGCGCTCGGTCTCTGTTTTAGCGTGCTGGATTTATGACTTGGCGTTTGAGTTGCAGAAGCACATCATGGGTGGACAGGTGTGGTCTGAACCCAAACATTGTGTGTGGCAGTAGCTTGTTGTTCATTAGATATTTAGAGAGGCGAGCGTGGCCTGCCTTTTTCATCAGTTTGCCTGCGCGAGGGATATGGGACGCAGGTTTTCAATGCTTATTTTCTTACCGGGTTTGAGGATAAAGTGTACATTGCCTGTTTTTCATGCTTGTGGAAAGGTGCCGGTGCGTTAGCATTCGTTTACGTTGCTGCTGTGCCTCCGTGCCAAAGTTTGTTAGATGCCCGGCTGTAATTTTGTCTTGTCCCGGGGCTGTACCTCGGCGCATATCTGCTAGTGCTGCCATGATGTTTTGTAAAGTGAAGTCTTCATCTAGGTCTTCGTTCGGTTCCCCCTAATATTCTGGATTTGAGGTTCTGGGTCTCTCGTAGTGGAGATATAGCGCACGTTAGTTCATCCACGAGTTCGTTATCGAAAGCTGTGTAAGGCTCGATGCAAATTTTTATGCTGTTCACTCTTTCATGGCAGATAATCAATTAGGCATCGGAGAAGGTTCCACGTAGCCTTGGTGTCTAGGCAACCTTTGAGAGATTCGCACCTTGTTAGCCAATAGGTGCGAGCGAGGTTACATGCATATTGGGCGTATCTGCTGCGTCGGCAGTGGAGTTGGCACGCGGCCGCGAGCTCTGACGTTATGCACAGCGCACCTGTTGCTCCTCTCCGATTTCCGCGTATGTGGACTAGTGGCCTGTTTTACACGCGGCAAAATGCTCAGCTGGTTAGGGTAGTGTAACTCTCGCTACGAAAATTATCGACAAACTACCCTCTTTTTACCATTGTTATCAAGATATGAAGCTCAATTGGCCCCATCATAGTTGAAGCTCTCTTGTAGCGACACAACTGCTAATAGCTTCTGCTAGGCTGGCTTAGCAATATTTCTTGTTCGCAATGAGTGATACATGTGGAAAAGAAATAATACTCAGAGAAGTCTTCATGATCGCATAAGACACTAGTCAGATAACTTCACAAGTACTGTTTATTTTATATCGGTAGCTCTACTGCATTAATTTGTGAGTGTCGCGTTATTGAAACCGCCGTACCTCAGGGGTTCTGCTGATGCCATATACTTGCGCGCAGTGTGTTTCATTTAGCAGTGTGCAGAAAACATCGTCGTCATCATCACGTGCTGTGCAGTAAACTTCGTCGTTTTCATTATCGTGCCCAGACAACAGAGATTCATTGAAACATTTATTAATTCAGAGAAATTCTAGGAGCCTTCGGTGCTCCGCCTAGTCAGGCAGGCCAGGCGTTTGCTCCGTAGCGTGGGTCCTGCGAACCAGTCTACGTCACTGGTCTGAGTCCTCGGTATACAGAATGACCTCCCTCTGTTCCATATTGAGATTGGGATGTTTCTCAATAGCGGAATTGAATAGGCATGCCCACCAAGGGCTCTGCTATCGCTGCAGCCGATGGCGCCTCGCGCCGAAGGGCAACATATTCTCGCGACATACTATTGTAACAACTGCTACAATATAACAAACAGGTCAGCTCGCTTGAAGAGGCGCGTCATGTCCTCCACATACATACGGACGCTTTCGTTAGTCCGCTGGTTGCGGGAGTGAAGCGCAGCTTCCGCTTTCTCCCGGCGGCCTGCATTGGGGAATGTAGATAGGAGATTTTGGCGAAATGTCTCCCAGGTGGACAGATTGTTCTCGTGGTTCTCGAACCATGTCCTAGCGGAGCCTTCAAGCGGAAAACACACGTTATAAAGCTTACAGTCGTCGCTCCAGACGTTGTAGCCGGTGACCCGCTGAAATGTGTCCAGCCAGTCCTCCGCATCTTCGTATACATCGCCATAAAAAGATGGCGGTGTTCACGGCGTGTGGTAGAGAATGGGCGCCGGGGACCTACTATCTGTGGCCGTTTCCGGTGGTATCGTCGGAGGAGGATGCGTCGTCCTGGTCGGGGTGGCAAGAGGACCGAATTCAGGTGACTGGCCGTGGAGGCGGCGGCTAGGGCGCTGATGAACCGGTGTGAGCTCTGTGTTCTTATCTCGTAGGAGCAGGCAGGTCGGGAAGCGGATGTTCAGCACGACTCCAACAGATGTGTAACAGTTGTCACACGCAAAGACTACTGTGGCTGCTGAGCGAGGGCACCGCGACAGCTGAACCAGCGAACGAGCAACATTTATAGATCCTTCTATAAACGATGCGAACGAGGGCACCAGGAACGGCCCACACTTCAACGTTGCCTACTTCGACTGATTGCGCTCCTTTTTCCTCTACCTCTAATGCACGTGTCACTATTAAGATTGTTGTTTTCATCAAGCTGCTACTGCGAATCTCGCCGCGCTTTGTATAGAACATTTTTGTCTTCACGAAGTTCCATCACCTCCGCTCCGTCATTCAATCTAGGTAAATACGCCATACACCTGCCAAGGCCAGGATATTAATGCATGCGTTCGGTCTTAGCAGAGTCATTTACTCTACACCATATAATACGGTACCAAACTACTGATATAGGAAACTGACGAGCAGCGAAAGAGAATAAATGATTTTTTCGAATGCCACGGTCGTTAGGAGTGCACGCTAATTTACGCTCAATGATGTTAAAAGAAGTGCTTTTCCGCGGTGGCCGGCAGTGCCGAGAAAAGTCTGCCCACCTGCTTGCATGCTCTCGTGAACAACCCGTTTGAACTGATGTTTCACACAATTCCGAAAGGTCAAGGATATGAAGATGCCGGTGGCCGAGGGAGACACGAGACAAGGCCGAAAGCTATGCAATCGCAGAAGAGAAGGGGAATGCAGAGGCCGATGAATGTGTCGGCTGTGTGGGAGGGAGAGAGGCTACGCTCGTGAATGGGCGCGACAACCGGAAGTCTACAAACCGAACGTAACCTGATGACGGTTTCATAGGTGGGGTAGAGCCCCCGAGTTTATTTCTTAGCTTTTACTCTGGTGTCTCGCATATTGAATTGAGGGAGGGGGGCGAAAGGGAGTGGCACTTATATTCGAGTACATTGTAGTGTTAATGAAGCTAGCTTGTGGCAACGCGCGTGCCAGCACCGGCTACGCGCCAAAGTGGAGGCACTGCCGCCTCGAGCGCTACAGATCGCTCTCAACTTCGCCCCGGCTGGACGCTTGACCACCGCTCCTTCAACTCTGCCATAAAGGCGCACGTGGTCACACCTTCCCGGCTATCTACACAAGGGGTGACCCGGTGAGCCGCGCCTTCTACCCCAGCGCTTCCCATGATGGAAGGTTGGCAAAACCCGGCTTTCGACCACCCGTTCCGGCATTCCAGCCTGAAGCGTCTGTGAGTCGGTTCCAGCTTTGATGAGTGGTTCCTCCATCTGGAGGCTGCGATGTACTTGAACGGCATAAACATCCCCGTGTTCAAACACGCAGTCCTCAGCGAACGAATTGGCGGGCTAGTTGGTTTTGCATGGTGAAAGAACAGCGCAAGGTATGGGACACAGTGGCATGAGGAAGCACAAACACAAGGCGCCTTGTGTTTGCGCTTTCTTGTGTCACTGTGTTCCGTACCTTGCTCTGTTCCTTCACCACGCAGTCCTCAGCGACATCCTGCCGTCCTACCTCTTCTGCTGGCTAACCTGCCTTGGTTCAGGATGCTGGTCGTACGATGAGCTGCGCACTGCCGTTCTGGCTTACTACGACGCATCACACTGCCAGCTGTGGTTTATGACGCGCCGCCGCCAGTACCGACGCCCGCGTTAACTTTACACTCGTCTCTGGGTTCCTCGGTGCACAGCACGCCGCAGCTATCAATCTTTTGCCAGTTCCCTGCTACCCCTGTCAAGCGTCTCAATCTCGGCTACTTAAACAACAACCCCGCCAGAGGCTGTCTCATCGCTTCCGACAGCACATAATCCTAGCTGGGACACGCCAGCAACACTGTGCGATGGCTTCATGGTCAAGGCCCGCTCTCATACCCTGACGAGCTTAGTGAGGTGCCTGACTTACTACCGTGGGCCAAGTCATCAAAGGCAGTGGTGGACGCTTTTTGCACCACCCTGCTCAGCGCCGTAAACGTGCCCCCCTAACCAGCGCCTCGAGCCAGACCATCGCCAAAAATGACGAACCGACGGCAAAGCTATCACAGTCTACGGCCTTAGCACAGTCGCATCCCTCTGACGCTGACTCTCACGTCCCCAACGTGCGTCCAGTGCCCCAGCCACCATAAGCGAACGCAACGCAGCAGACAACCAACGTTTGCCCACTCCGGCTTCAACTATTTTATCTATGAACCTCCAGTACATTACAGACAGTGGCCAGCGTTCCAGGCATCGCATCCGCTTCTCTGCCCACTGCAGCCGTACACGAAACTTGCAATTATATATATAGGACAGCGCACCTCGCATATCGTCCTGTAATTTCATAGCTGGCTGCGACATTCAATCTCACTACCGGCCCCACCAACTACCCTCTTGAGAGCGCCAGGAACAGCCCGCCTGCGATTCTCCAGTTACACTTAATGCCTATCACTTCCATGTTCACGGTCGTCTTCTCCGTCTGAGCTGGTGCCCTCCACTTGACGGCTCTTCTTGCACATCTGGCCTCAACGCCTGAACTCCCCTGTGGTGACTTATACGTACTCTACTCCCTCTTACTTCTTATACTCTCTTCTTATTCCTCGCCTTTTTTTCTCTTTTACGGTCTAGGGGGAGGGAGGGCTGTAGCGATGCGCGTGCTATAGCACCACCCACCTTCCAAAGAAGAGGAGGTAGCGCCGGCTCTAGCGCTACAGCATGCCCTGGACGTCGCCTCGTCCGCACCCAAGGCCACCGCTTTTCAAATTCTGCAATAAATGCGGACGCGGTCGCTCATTCCCGGCCACCTCCACAAGCTCACAAAGCCTTACAATGAAGTAACTAGTAATGGAGTATCTACCTCTCGACCGCCTGTGTTTACATCACTTTAGGCGTTTCATAGTCCCTTTAAAGCTTATACACGTAAATACTGGTCCCATATTTAGGTGATGTCATAGAACATTTTGCGCTGTAATTTTTGCGCATATGCATGTATTGGCGTTAATGTTAATAATCAGCTTTACTGTTGGTCAAACTTAGCTGGTACTTTAGTTTCGAAAAGCGAGGATGATGATCCGAGGAAGCGGGTTTTACAAAACTTAGCAGGAAAACAAAAATGAAGCTAACTGTACCCTTGTCTGCTCTATATGATAATTCCGTAGTAGCCAGCAATCTTGAAATAGCAAAGTTCTCAACCATAACTTAGCACACTACACCTGCTAGGAGGTTTCTAATTTGATTGTTAAAATGAAGAAATGGAATTCTGCGCGTCTTTTTTTCTTGACGGTTTTTCTTCAGCTCTACCTCGCAGCCGAAGACACCGAATATGCTCACGTTCTTTTCAGGTATGAAAATCGAATTCGAACTTTCTATGCGTCGAGAAATGGCCTTCGTTGTCTACGCACTCTGACAGATAGTTCCTAAAACTAGGCTGTGAAGCCTATTCAGGACAAAACGGTGATATACTTTGCAGTTTGGTGATCAGAAAGAAAGCGAAAGTAGTAAGTTTGGCCTCTTTTCCGAATACGGGATGCTTTCTGTGAGGGCAGTTGAAAATCGGAGCCTCTTTAGGCGGCGCACTCTTGGAAGTGTGAAGAACGAATATTTTGTTTCGAAGCAGCATTTCCTGACACATGAGCAATGAAAGAAGTAATACATCTATTTAAAAACAAACAAATGACATTTATTGGTGACTGGGTATAAGGGTGGGCAGAGTTAACCGTAGAACTAGATAAGAGGAGAATATTGCTGAGTAACATATCCGGAAGAATATCTCATCATACTACCGCATGAAAAAAAAAAAACATTTTTGTTTAACTATAAGATATTAGCTGCTGCTCTCTGGATTTTTCTTACAGTCCGCATAATATATTTTCCTCGATGTTGTTCCTTGACGTTTCTCATCATAGAAATTCAAGCATTTCTGGTCTGGTCCACTGGCAATGCGGGTGTCGCTAAGTCGTATATCGTACCAGCTTTTTGGGGTATCTGAAAATGAAAAAGCTTTTTTTTTAAATATAGCCAAATAGTCTGCAGTAGGTGACCCTGTAACACCCGAAAAACATACACCAGTATGGGCCTTACGTAAAGTGACATAACGGCCCGTTTTGCAAGACCAAAACAGCACAGATCGACAGAACACGGCATGTCATTCTATGAACTAGCGCTTTCTTAGCGAAGGTTCTAAGCAAAAAGACTTACAGAAACCGTTTTGACAACTTTGCGTATTGTCCCTTTGTAGCCGTGCAGCTAGGCTCAGTATGATGGCGACAAGTGGGAGGAGGACTTCTAGAAAGAAGGCTATAAGGCGGACGCTAGATTTCCAGCTCATAACACGGAGTCATTTCAGCCAAAATGATGGCGACGAAGGCTGCTGTAATAATTGGCTTGCTTGTTATTATCTGTGACTTCTCTTCATGCTGGTGGCCACACTTAAGCGGCCGCAGTATGTGCAACCAATCGAAATGCCGGCTAATTTGTCCGCGTTGATTTTTACCTGCTTGCATCTTTTCCTACATCAACTTTCGTTAACGAATGGATGGTATCGTAGAAGATTGGCATAATCAGCTGTGCCCCCGCTTAGCCAATTTTGTTCTCCGCGACGTCCTTTTGGTTACAACTGCTTAAGGATCGAGACCATTACTTTATTCCTGAAGTGGTTCCCTAACTTCTCCGGTAAAGCTCTACCTTCACCAATTCACGATGGCCTATATTCCCAAACAAATAGCCCTAATGCATGCTTTAAGCTTAGACTGAAGGACATGCTGTCCATGTACGTCTCCGACCACAATTGATACTTTAGCATAAATTCTCCTTTCATGTGACTTGAGTAAAACTCGTTCAGCCGAAATTAGAGTGGTCGGTTTCTGTTTATCTGCTTTTTGTGCAATGACCCTTGGTTGCCCTTCCGCTGTTTTCTGCATCATGAAGAACCTGTCAACTTTCGTGTCAATGCCACCCGCAATATTTCCCGAAGTCGACTCAGTGCTTCTGAAATTGCCTCAAAACGCCGTTACAATTATCGCCATTGAGATGCTCATAATTCTCCTGGCTTTCTCAGACCTTTTGGCTCTCAACTCGCCTTGTGGGTCTTGCGGCAACTAAGCAAAGCGTCCAAAAAATCACGCTACTGTGCTGAAAGCGAGATTTTACTGCACCACCCGTCCAGTTATCCACATCGCTCATCTTAACTGCACAGTTCCCGCTAGCCGGGTCACAGCGCACCGAGATTATGCTTGTTTGTAGCGCTACTGGGCGCAATTGAGAGGCGAGGATGTTTTGGATGGTGTGTTGAACTACAACGACAGTGTAGCCTGATCGTTTGTATTGGTTTGTGTGCTGGTCTCTCCGGGGGTTCTTGACTGTGAAGTTTGGCTCTTGCTACTATTCACTGAAAGAGCATCATTACACGTCAAGATGGTTGTAGTGACTATTCCAACACTTTCTGCAGTTATTTTCCATGGCGACGAAGCTATATTCTGTGAAAAAGCCAACATGTCTCTTCAGCGACGCCTGGGGTGGCATTCTCCAGCGCAGTTTCTTCATCTTATCTGCCACAACCATAGCTTGAAAGCCGCTAATATTATCATTTATAGCATATAGGCTTTAGGTATTGCATTTTGTCACCTAGGTACGAGTGCGCAGAACATGTAGTTTGTGAGCTATACCAAGTGCTGGGGAAACTACTTAAGAGCTTGCACAGACGATTGCACTCTTATTCACAACAGAAGCTATAAGCACCACTGGATGATTCATTGTCTACACGAAACAAAATGGCTTCATTTCTACACTGGCTACATGAGAAAAATCATTTGGTCTCCCGAAAAACATAATAAAGAAGAAGGCAAGAAAGAGCAGCTGAAAATGTAATCTGCAGCACTTCGACTAATAGCACCTCGAAAGAAAATAAACAAAATCGACTTCGAAACATATGTCCACAAAGCTGTCGATATAACGGGTGTAGACCAAAACAGCTGTGCGTCTGCTTCTTCCTCTTTTCTTCACACGTAGGTGTCTCTCACAAAATCAGTACCAAGGAGGGGAGAAAAATAGCATGTGTAGGATTATCAACTTAGCGCAAAATATTTAGGAGGCACCTAAGACTCCTTAAGAGCGATAAGGCGAAAACCTTTCGGTCTAGTTATACTGTAGTGTTTATTTGCAAAAACCCCGCCGATGATACAGGGAACAAGGGCGGCTTCTTTGGTGCCGGGTTCGAGGTCAGCAGCTTCCCTCAGCCTCGATAGCGCGCTGTCGTTGCACCGCTTGGTCTCCAAATCTGCCGGACGATGGCATGCGGCGGTGCTCGACGCTAAAACTATTCAGACTTTCAGGGGCCTTATTTGACGCGCGTCTGCGGCTGGCCATGCTCCCCACGGGAGTTAAGCTGTCGTCGCGCACCCTACTTAGCCATAGAGATGACAGGTATGCTCGACAAGGAGAATAAAAATATGTTGCTTACGTGGGGTACTATGCCTTCGGTGGGTTTTCGCTGAGCAACGGCATCGCTTGAGAGATTTTTGCGGGCATGAACGATTAATGTGAGAGGGTTTGCCTCTGGGAAAAAGCGGATGTTCATGTGCCGACTCTTCATGAATCGGGACCTTGATGGTATAGTGGTGCATGGGACGTGACCGGAACGTGAGCATGTTGCAGCGTTTCATGACGTGGTATGACGCAAATGTAAGCCCTGCAATATTACCTCAGCGGGATGTGTTGTTTGTTCGTAAATATGTATGTATGATTGCTAAGTGGCACGGCAGCTATTTAGGGTTGGCAATATTCTGTGACTTCTCATTGCCCTCTACACAATGGCGTGTGATATGCGTCTACGCATCAGTGGATACTGAAGAACGGCGCGACTTCACTGAAAGACTAAAGAACTACTGTACCGGCGAACGCTCTGCCATCGTACAAAGATACTTTAACTGTATTTGTGCGGCTCTCGAGAAATCGAGCAATACAGCATTCATTGATGCTAGTACTACTGTAGTGACAAAACTGATAGTGAATTTGACCTAGAAGACATTGTGAATTCCGTTAAGAGAAGTCAAAATGTATACACTCACTTCCAAGACTCAAGTCATGATTGTTTAGATAGAAAATACATTTTATCAGAATATTCAGCAATTTGTTGGTCAAATATTTAGGGGAATCCCCCAAGGTGGAGTAGATTTGTAATAAGGGAGTAATTACTCATTGCATCCACCCAAGCGCAGCCATACGGCTACAAAGGAAAGCTATACAGCTTTCTCAGAAAGTTCGTAGTTAAAGAAAAATTAGTCCTGATCCGGGAATCGAACCCGGCACCACCGCCTTTCCGGGGCAGTCGCTCTACCGACTGAGCTAACCAGGACGGTCAGCAGATCAGATGGTAGGGCGAGCGCGAATTGATCTATAACTCGAAGTGGGAATGGTGTTGGTCAAATATTTAGGGGAATCCGCCAAGGTGGAGTAGATTTGTAATAAGGGAGTAATTACTCATTGCATCCACCCAAGCGCAGCCATACGGCTGCAAAGGATTTCAACGCGACATAAGTTTCGTTTAGTAATAATCATCATGTATTCTTTACATTATGCTCCAAAAAAGAAAGTAGAATTGTTTTCAGATGGTTCTTACGGAAACTGACCAGAAAACTTCTAGGTGAGGATCAAGCGTTCAGTATAATAGAACGATTGCAAATGGGTGTCCGATGGGAGCGCTTTAAACAGCACCCTACGATGCGGGCCCTAAAGTGATCCATTGCTATACTGCACGAAAATGGCATACAAGAAAGCATCCTTAAGGTGAACCTAGAAACGCTCATGGAGTGGAGACTGCAGAGCCTTGAAAGTGCAAAGATGGCATCTGATTTGTGAAACAAATGTTCGAAGTTCTAGATGAGGGAAAATACTTAGGTGCACTGATATGATGTAGAGCGCAAAAAGCAGCTGACGAGACACTGATAAGAGTGGTCTATGCCTTGAATAAGGAAAATCGCAATGTAATATGATCATTCACACTGACTAATGCTATCGCTATTGAGGATGCTTTTCACTGGTATTACTGCGGGCTATTTAATAATAAGCCTATAAAGCCATGTCCTACTTATAAGCTGAATTCTTATCCTTATTTCCGATAGCGGGCGACGTCTAACGGATGGTGACTAAATAAGTTGATGGAAGGCTTAATATGAAGGCTTCAAAGTGTTATGAGAGATATTGCGGGCAGTCATCAGACCTGCGCTATTAAAGGACGCAATATTGTTACAAGCATACAGTAGGGCCGCGGCGTTCTAGAAGCACGTGATACTACGCAGGCACGTGTTGCAATGATGTAAGTGGGCTTCGAGAAAGCATTTGACTGCGTTCCTCACAATATTCTTCGGTACCTGCTAGAGCACGTCAATGTGGGAAATATAATTCAGAACAGAGAGAAAATGGCTTATAGTGGATGCACAACCCGCCTTATCGTGAACAGAAAGGTTGAGAGAACAATTCGGTTCTAACTCTGTGCACGTCAAGGGTGCCCTCCTACTTCACCAATGTTGTTTGGCGTCTATATTGAACCGTTATGCTCAAGTGTCATGCACAACCAATGCCTTACAAGATTTCGACTGCACATAGAAGAGGTGTATTGCCTTGTACAGGATCCAAGTCAATATGATTGGTAGACATGGAGAAAGAACAGTTAACACGTGGCAAAAATGTTGCATGGCCGGTGGGCTCTTAGCAGGCTGCAGGTCAGTTTTGCAGTTGTATGACGTCGTCAGAAAAGCCATGACCCATTTGTTTGAAAGTGCCACCACATTTTCTACCGATCATGCACCCCTTTTTGAATACCAATGCTGGACTCCATAATCTATTCTTTTGCGATTATCGAGCCACCGACCCATTCTGCGCATGATCTGATTGGAAGTGGAAGTTACTTCTGTGTCTATTCTCCATAAACCAACTGCAGCTGGTAAGGTATACGAGATATTATAGTAGTTTTCGTTGCAGAAAAATCCCGGTTCTTTGAAGTGTCATACTAAGAAATAGTGGGTAAAGCTGAGGAAACGAAAGTTAGTTTAAGAGCCGTAGTGCCAATTATCCCTCTAGGACTAAAATTATTCTTTACCGCATAAAAGAAGACACTATGAGTCAAGTGGTTCGATAAACGGAGGAAGTCAACAGAAGGGACGACCCAGGTTAACATGGAGTGCTGCATTCATGGCCGTTTTTGTATTAGAATAATATGTATGTAATCGCAACTAGCGCCACAGGTGGAAACCTTCTCTGCCAAATTCTCATCTTCGGTTTGAGTGTGAAGCATGAAAATGCTGTTATCCTTCTGTCTTCTCCCAGTGGTGAACACAGAGGGACGGGATAAAGTGTGCCTTTCTAATTACTTTTAGCTATTTCTGTGCAAGCATCATCTGATTAATCAGAAAAATAGAATAAAATTGCGGCCAGTGTAACTTGTTTTGCTGTGCTAAAAAAATGTGTACTGGTGTGCAGGGCTATGCCATGATGCCTTAAACTGCCACTAGTCTCCGAAATTAACCTGCTGCTATCGGCCAGAGATACTGCTATAAGCTTTAAAAGAGGAGACCAATTTCACTATTTTTTTTTTACATTGACGACACGCAAATATGCGCCAAAGTTTGTTACGTTAAATTTCACTTTTTCTTCAAAGATAGGATTCAAAAATAAAGCTTCACGCAAAGGACGGGGGAAATAGAAGACTTGGTAGCTTAGTTCAAGCGCACTATAAAAGTTTGTACGCTTAAATCAACGGGTTGCATTACGTCCTTAGGCCTCACGACAGTGCCGAATTCGCAGGAGCTGCCAGCTTGGTTGTCTATGAGAAGTGGGAATCAAACTCGGAACTCTTGGATCCAGATGTGCACACCCTACTCCTAGGCTATGAAGGCTTGTTAAAATGATGTGAATAAAGCTGGGAAGTTGAGTAGTTTTGTGAGTATAATGTACCGCATACGACTCTATGCGAGTGACTTTGAGACAACAAAGGCACAAATTTGGGGATGAATTATTAGGTTAGCGGCACAGTGCATGCACGGGAAGCAGGAGCCGCCGACAGTAACCATTAAAAGAAGGCGCACGAATAGCGAAATGCCGAGATTAAGCATGCACTCAAATGTCTTCTATTACAACCTGGAAATGCTCTAGTGGGTCTTTCGGCGAGACGTCAGTGGTGTTACACTTTGACCAGGAAGAAATACCCAATTATGCAGTCTGGTTTTGAAAATGAATCAACACATCCAATTATATAGCTTTAGCAAAGTCAATTAATAAAAAAAATCACTGATAGTACTCGTTACTGCTGTGGGTTAAAAGATACACCTAAATACGAAAATAGAGGGGTGTTGAATTAAATAGCAAAACAGTCAACGTTATGAAAATGAGTCAACCTCTTTTCTAAACATTAAAAAAAAAATTAATTTTTCATTTACTTTCAAATAACATTTTCCGCCCAAGTGTCTCCTCCTTTGCGCGATGAATTTGCTACGCCTACCTTCGAAAGTTTTTTACGGCACATTTCAGCACCCCTTGTCAACCCAAAAGTTGATATGAGTATATTGAAGAGGTCTTGGTGCTTAAATCTGCTCCAATGTGACAAGATCCAAAGAATAATGCAGTAATAATAAAAATCTGTATCATGCCCACTAAATGTGGCCGCAAGAATATGCCAAATCAGTTTTGGCTCAGCGTACTTTTGTGCCCCACAAAAAGCTCCTGTTTCGTCTTTTTTTACATATACACTAAAACGAGGAACTGAGGATGGGTACACAGTACGAAAGACCACTGAGCAAGGGTTGAGGGTTAGCCTCAGTTAGCAAGCCGAGCCAACGTTTCGACAAGTGAAATCGTCTTCGTCTGGACCGCAAAGACAAGTCCACTTGTCTAAATGTTGGCTCGGCTTGAAAACTGAGGCTATCCCTCAACACTTGTTCAGTGCTCTTTCCTACTTTACCTCTATAGACGTACTCGGATAGAAGGAAGATCAGTGTTTACTTACCCTCAGTACGATCCACTACAAGAAATACTCCGCATATGTTGTCATCACTTAAGTACAACAACGTCTCTTCGCTGAAGTCACGAGGCGGGGCTGAAAAGAAACAAAACAAAAAAGCATTGTTACTAAACAACCCTTAAGAAAATAGCCGTTTGAGGGCGTTCAGTGATTCATAATCGGGCAACTAAGGTACGTTTCTACAATGAGTCAGTTTGGGCGCTTACTCACACTTATTTAATGAGGTGATAGCAGTCGTCATATAATGCGCTTTCCAAGCCCTGCATATGCGCAAAAGTACTAGCTGCGCAAAACCGAAGAGACCAGGTGCATAGACAAAGTTGCATGGCAGCGTTTTCTGACGGCACAGCGGCTTTTTTCAAGGTCTGCTGGGATAGCCTACGTAATATACTCGCTTAGTTGCGCGTGTACTTCCTCAGGCACTCGTTTTACACAGAAAAATAGCAATCAAAGCGGATCGCGCGGTATTTCCACTTTTGCGCACAAATGCACAATGTGGCACAAAATTCAAGAAATGGCCTTAGAGTCAGAGTGAAAGACATTTCGTTTCGACAGAAGCGCTAATTCAGTTGTTAACACAACATGGTGTCAATGATCAACTTTGGAAACCATGCTAGGTTATAAGAAATAAAGAGAGTGAGTGACCTGTCGAGTACTTCACGGCTTGAATCAACTTAATACCAGGTTCCGCGATGTGAGGATCCTGAGTATCCGTAGACAGCAGACAGCTCGTGAAACTCTATAAACATTTACATCAAAAGTGCGGGTTGGATCTGTGTCAACAACAAAATAGCCACAAGTGACAGTGAAGAATGGAAGCAATATCATAAAGTGTGCTGAGAGACCTGAGAACACTGATAACGTGGCTGCAATTGAAGAATATTTATATATATATATTTTTTTTTTTGTTGCGCCAGATGATGTTAGCCATATTTTGCTAATGAAACAGTCGTAGCATCTTTAGCTGGTGGGCGCTTAATTTATGACCTAATTATAAATGCAGACGTGTTATTGTGTGCATTAACTAGCCCACTTCTAATGCTCGCCGCTCGGTGTGCCGCCTTTGCTTCAACCGCCTAGGTGCGTCATACCAAGCGTTCTTTACATCCTTCTAGGTATCGATCTTAAGAAGTCTCTTTGGTAGTCGGGCACTAACATCACGAGATTACACAACCGGAGACGAAGCTTTCACTCTATCAAATGCATCTGGTATATTGCTAGACGACGTTTCCGCACTACAGTACCAGCCAGAGGATCTATTACACGTGTTCAAATTCAGCGGACAAATCATGAGAGCATTCGAGTACACCATGCTGCCATATTCACTCATTACTAGTCACTAGCACAACTATATAAGTCAATCAATCAAACAACCACTGCCTAAAGAAACAACCAACACTATCGGTATATATATACGCACTCTATACAAGGCGTCGATCGCTTTGCGGAATGGTTTTCTAGTCGTCTTTGAACTAGAAAGGTGCATTTTGCACTAGCGTTATCTATCTTGGGAAGCAGCCGCGCTGTTTTTTAAAGCTGTAGCATAGAGGCCAGTTGTCCGAAAAATCTGGCTTTGGCGTTACTGGCTTTAACTGTGAGCGGAAAATCACGGGCATGTATTAAGCCAGGTGTTTGTTGGAAGGTTACATTACGGGCACTGGTTGGTCGTTTCGGGTATTTTACATGATTAGAACACGCATATGGCACTCATTGTAGGAGCTGGGAATTCGGGTTTCTGCTTTGACATGTGATGAGAGAAATCAAGCCCATTGAAAACCTTATACCTCGAGTAAGATATGCTTCGTCAAGGCAACGCAGGCACGTACTGTACGTATTTATGGCTAAGTTAAGAGAAGCTTTATTTTTAGGCGAGGTAGACTTTCATGAATTTCTAGCCTGAGACGGTATCGTAATAGAATAATGCGAAGGTAGAGGAAACACAATGGAATAATGGCGAGGCGAATAGCAAAGCGCATGCGCGCGAGATGAGACTGGCAAGGGGAAAAGCCGATGAAAACCATTACCGTTCATGCCTCATACACAAATTGTCCCGTAATGGGGGCTAAGAATTTGGTGATCAGATGAAAACAATATGTAGAAAAAAATGTCACTGAGCATGCATGCGGATTACAAGCCCGCAAAAGCTAACTGGCATGTTTCTATTCCTTTTTTTTTTTTTAGGAATTTGGGCTTTCATGCTTCGCTGAGATCCACGGTGCCCAACGTTCGCCTGAGTTGTCGCCCGTTACAATGTCTCACGTAAGTGACGTCAAACAGCAGAGTTCTAGAATTAGTTTGTGAGCTCACAACGAACAACGCGCGCTTCTAGCTCGCCCCAGCCGTATAATGTGGCTCCTCTGCCTCTCCACTATTTCCTGTCGTGCTGCGAACGAAGCAAGCGGGTGAAAAATAAACGACCCAGCCGGGTTGGCTAGTGACGCTTTAGTGGGCGCTGCCATCTCAGTGGTGATGGTGCGGCGCGGTATCAGTCTGTATTTTTCGATTTTCTTTGTCGGGCAGTTGCATGAGTGAAACAAAAAACCCGCAGTGTCGTTCATTATTCCCTGTATGTTTGGTACGACTAAGCTAGATCAGACGCTTGTGCGAGAGGATTATAAACGATATAATATCTATCATTCCATGTGCTTCTTTATTGATTTACATGTTTTCAATTATATTTAAATTCCGGAGCTTGAGCGCACTGCAGATTTTTAGAATTGAGCGAAAGTGAGCATTTGTGAGTTTTGCTGCGTCGTCGGCGATGCAGCTGGCATGGCGGAGCGAACGAGAAACACATTGAATAGTGAAAGGTAGTAGAAGTTAGACAGCGGTAGCGAAGTATTCTCTAGGAGGGGAGTAGAGAAGGAAGTAAGGTGCTGTTACCAGCAGTTCGTTTGTTGTCAGTCAATTGTCTGCTCGCAGATGGGCAGCCGATGATTTACTAAAAAGCGAAGTGTGTCTTCGACAGCCATCAGACTGGCTCAAAATGATTCTTCAGTCGGAATTGGCACATAACGTTCGCCATCAGTCGTAAATTGAGTTAAAATACTTCGAAAATATTAGAGAAAGCAAGGAGCTATAACCCCACAAATTAATGCTAAGCATCAGGGCTATTTCTCCTGTCACCTATACCAATGAAACTGATGCCGTTACTAGCAGCAACTTGGTACTCGGAAGTCAAGCGGAATATTTGGATAGTTCAAGATATTTTCTTCAAATACGTCATTAGCATGAAAAATGATAGATCAGTGTCATGAGAAGCACGATGGTGACGATAATTTAAAAATATATATTCAAGTGCCCTCTTGAGAAGCGGAGAAAGTGCCTTGTCTAGTGTTTATTTTCATTCCTTAAGAGATTGGACTTCTCCTCTGTATTTGGTGTTGGGTTACCTCACAGAATAGAAAAACATATCATGAGAGTCCATTTCTCTCTCGTGCTTTTCATGCTTTCTCCTCCCTGCACCTCCTGGTAAAGCGCTGTCCTGGTAATTTGGTAAGATGAGCGGATAAACGTGCTGGACCGGGCCGGGCGTGAGGTCATAGCCAGAGCACTCCTGAACTGAGGAGCCTTTGCAGTAACCGGCTGTCAACGTGCGCACTATACTGCAACAAACGTATTCTCCTTTTATTGTGGGTGTCTTATCTCAGAAAAGATTGACTAAAGTTATTTGTTTCAAAGTTTTACCAAAGAATGCACCTGTTTTCGGGTAAAATGACTGATTAAAAGCTTCAAAAACGTCACACACTACTATGGCCTAAGCTTTCATTGCATTGTTTTGCTATGCTGCTTTCCTGAGAGAAAATTCTCGCCTAAATTTTATGTATAGATTTGTCTCAGGTTGTAGTAAGGTCATCTGCAGCAACTACCCTTCCGTGTATTTATTTTTATACGCAGATGCGTCTTCGAGCATTGTCTAATTTACGAAAACGGCACTTGAGCTTGAATTGAGAATACTCACTTTGAACCAAGGATACCTCCATCTTGTTATATGTCTTCTTGTTTGGCTCAGTTTGATCAACGGTCGACGTGACAAGCTTTCCTTTTAAGTCATAATAATAGTAGCTGTGGATAAGGTATTCAGTTAATATAAAATATCATATCCTCTCCATAAACTGCAAAAGCTTACGCAGACAATCTCCGGTAATGTCTTTTAAATATGACCTCTTCCTCCGAGAGCGAATTCTGAACGTCCACGATACATTGCAGATTGGAGGTATCACTGGCTTCATACACCCATATTTTATTGTTTTTGGTCAGAAACTGAAATAGAGTGAAAAAAGAAAGAAGAGGCTTTATCATTTGTCGGAACCTCGAAAACCTCTAACGTACCGCGTCAGCCAGCCAACAATAAAGAGGTGTCACCGCTACATGTACAACGTTTTTTTTTTCAGCAATAAATCATTACTTTTAAAGACGCACATAAAGCTGAACAATAAATTGGCACTTTTTCCTCAAGTAGACGGGATGGATCTTCATGTATTTATTTTTGTGCGATGCACAGGGAAGTAGCGCAGACATTTAAAGGGCACTTTTCAAAACAAAATAATCTTGAAAACGCACATGCTGTGTTAGATATACTCAGACATTGTACCGGTGCAGTTGTAAAGGTGTGAGGTAAAGGCAAAATTGTAGTCGTCCCTGAAAAGTCTGGTTATAAAGCAAAAAAATTTTCGGTAATTCTCAGGTCTTTATTTTTATAACCAAAGTCTTGGCCTCGCTGTATAGGAGGGGTAGACAATGCATCCGATATCTGAAAATGCACATAACTTTAAAAAATCTTACCCAAACTATGTAAAACTCTCAGAGTTACACGTCCTTGTTCTTGGTGCTGTACATACATGCTTCTAAAGGAAGAGGTAATAGGACAAAATGGTAGGGAGGTAAGCTGGGCAACACCCTACTCTCTATTCTACATAAAGAAAGGGGAATAAAGAAGAGGTAAATTAAAGCGAATAAGAAATCAGTTTCGCAAGTGTCCCCAGACTCACAACGAGGATGTTATGATACAAAAGCCCACCTAAAGTTCGCACTCTGCAGCTCAGCCCTGAGTGTTCTAGGAATGTCAAACGCCTTCACTGCATTTCCCTGGCTGGCCTTCTCCAACTTATGTACGATCCCGTGGAACCGTTCTATCGTGTTGGGCTCGACCTTCTTCGCCCGTTCCCGACGTCACAGTAAGCTCACAAATGGATCGCAGTGGCAGCCGATTATGTGACACGCTACGCCACCACACAAGCTTTACGCACGAGCAGCGCTACGGATGTCGCTCACTTCCGTTTACACAGCGTCATTCTGCATCACGGTCCTTCTCGCCATTTAATCGCCGACCGAGGTCGTTATTTTTTGTTCCGAGTTATCAAAGACATACTGCGTTCATGTTGTACGAAGTATAAGCTCACTACCGCGTACCATCTCCAAACCAATTTCCTTACCGAGCGCTTCAACCGCATATTAACGGACATGTTATCTATGTATGTATCACCGGAACACCACGACTGGGACTTCGTGCTGCCAAATGTACATTTGCCTACAATTCTTCGAAGCACGATGCGACGGGTTATTCACCATTTTTTTCTGCTCTTTGGCAGGAATCGCGCTTTACGTTTGGACATGCTGGTACCACCTGCTGGCCATCCCAATAAGCACCTACGCACGTGACGCCATTGCTCAAGCTACTGAAGCGCGACAAGTAGCCCGTAGTCGGCTTCTCGCCTCTCAAATTTCCCAGAAGTCGGCTTACGATAAGCGACATCGTCACATATCCTGTGACTATGGGTGCTTGGTGCTTCTATGGTCGCCTGCACGCCGCATTGGCCTTTAGGAGAAAATTTGTCCACTGACAGTGGCCCTTGTCGTGTAGTGCGCCAAGTCATCGATGTAACGTATGAACTTGCCCCTCTTGTGCCCGCGTCCTCCTCCTCTCGCTCCACTACTGACAATATACATGTTTCCTGCCTGAATCCATCCGAACTCAGGTCTTCTTTGCCAGTTTAACCCAGGGAAGACGCTTACACCGCCGGGGTTCATGTTACAAGAAGACGAGGGCAAAGTGTTTCGTGCCCTTGCCTCGCAGAAAGCAGAAGACGACGAAGTGGGACTAGTTCCGTGGTGCTGCTCGCTGCTATGCCAGTTATAACAGTGTTGGAAATATACTGTAAATATAACTAGTCTTCACGTAACAATATTTTCAACAATCACCTGAATACTGGAGTTTTCTGCTCAAGGTTCAATGTTCGTTCTTAAGGTATATGCTTAACTCTATATTCCATGTTGTACAAATCGACGCTGAGCTCCTTGTTGTTGAAGAAACATCTGGACTTCCCTCAGCACTACGGCTTCTTTGTGAATAAAATTTAAGTAAATTGCTGCTTTTGTGTATCTTCTTCCCAAATAGTCTTGAAGGCCATAGTATTTACCAGATATATATATATATATATATATATATATATATATATATATATATATATATATATATATATATATATATATATATATATATATATATATATATATATATATATATATATATATATCAAGGGGAAATGAGGGTGCTCGTTATAATGCATGAAGCAAAGAAGCCAACAGTCGGCGAGGCCAAGGAAAGCGTTGGGGATGGTAATTATGTCTTCTTTTTTTATGTTTACTTGGATAATCACAGAAATTAGTAATGTAATCTGTTAAGGGGAAAGATAATTAGACACAAAGTAGAAGAAAAAACAACGTGCCGATGGTGGGATCCGAACCCACGACCTCCGAATAACGCGTCCGGTGCTCTTCCAACTGAGCTACATCGGCCGCTGTCCCCCCTGCTACTTTCTTGGGTATTTATGTTGTCTGTATACGAACCTTGAGAGTGTTCACCAGCGCCACCCTCAGCCATAGCGGCGGACGTGGGACGTCCTTTGTTACCGCCTGCGTCACGTAGAACGTGATAAAGAGCGAAGGCGAAAGCTGTGCTAGAACCCTCTTACGCTACCTATGGCTTCAAGACTGCCAGAACCGAGACCCCCGTAAGCTACAAGCAGATCAATCAAGGGGAAATGAGGGTGCTCGTTATAATACATGAAGCAAAGAAGCCAACAGTCGGCGAGGCCAAGGAAAGCGTTGGGGATGGTAATTACCCCAACGCTTTCCTTGGCCTCGCCGACTGTTGGCTTCTTTGCTTCATATATATATATATATATATTTATATATATATATATATATATATATATATATATATATATATATATATATATATATATATATATATATATATATATATATATATATATATATATATATATATATATATATATATATATATATTGGAGCGTACTGAATCAAGGAAGTTAATGAGAGAGGACCGAGAAGGAGCTGCAGCCAAGTAAGTTCAATCGAAAAAAGATTCGCACAAACAACGGACAGATTCATTATGTCGAGGGCAACTATTTAGATGCTTATAAATCTTCGAGCAAATGTCCAAACCGTATCGCCGAGTATTTTAGTGGTGCTACCGCAGGGATATGCGCTAGAAGAAAATGAGTTAGAGATACATTCCCTGGGTTGACAAGAAAAGGGCGGATGAAATATCTTCTGCCGCAACAGATATAATCCAGTCTGAGTATAAAGAATAAAGGCGCTGCGCGAAGCACTTGAAATGGTCGTGCACTTTTAAGGCAGTTTACAAGTACGAGCGAAGCCTGAAGGCATTAACAATGAGACACAAATGCGTAGCAAAAAGAAGTCTTGTATGTATGGCTTCAATTGCAAGACTCACATTTGATGTTCAATTGTACAAGCCTCACACGCTATCTTACACTCTCGGTTAAAAAAAAAACAAAAAATAAATAAATAAAACGTTATAGCACAAGGATTGTCATTCAAAGAAGCAATCAGTCAGAAAACTTTTCAAAATAGTTGTAGTACATTTTGAAGCCTTTGAATTTCGCACAGCTCGATTAAAAAACGGAGACCATCCAAATTCAATAAAGTTGCGCAGTAAAATTGTGTTTAGAAAATCACAGCCTTTCTTTCCCGGCGTCCCAGCAGTGAAAACAAACATTACCGCTTTGAGGTCAGGTGTCTTCTTTCCTCTTGCGTCCGCAGAATTTGTTATTGCAAACAGCGAAACGAACAACCACCCGAGAACTATCTTCCGTGACATGATACCTGTTCTCTTTCACAGGAAGCCTCAATTTGGTTTCGAGTAGCGTCTCTCTTTATACTATTTCCCTGACTGCTCTGACAGCTGACTGTTGCAGAAGAGACTCATTAACATGCACCAAAGCGAATGCGCACTCTCTTCTCTTTCAAATGCTTCAGAAGCAAGGGGCAGTGTTGACGTACCAGAACAAGAAATGCGTTGAGTAGAGTATTGCTTCATATCATAGGCTTATTGTCTGTTCTCTACCGCAGAACCATAAATTACAAGTAGCAAATACAATGAAAAATAACTTATTTCAACAATGTATCAGTTCAGTCAAACATGCATAAATTTGATTTTGGAAGCTTTGTATAGCGCCAACTAACATCTGCTTCCAAAAAAGAAAAAAAAAACTGTAAGGGTGCGTTGAAGCTCAGGTCGGTGTTCAGGTCGACCGTTTACCTAGCGCGTCAGTTTCTTGCGTCTTCGTCTTTTGTCTGCCGTCTTCTTTCTTTAGCACGCGCCTTTCGACGTACGCTCGTCGTCTTTGTCATCGTCGACAATCACCGAGCGTTGGTGTGACACTACAATTATCCCCGGGAGAAAAAAGAGGCATCCTGCCGACTCATGGTGTGGACACAACAGGCGGGTCGTAACAGGGCTTGAGGCGGTCAACGTGCACTGTTTCACGCCCGCGGCGACGCATATCCGGTGTCGGTACAAGCGGTTCTATAACGTAGTTCACCGGAGAGGTCTGGCAAATAATCCGATATGGGCCATGGTATTTGGAAGCAAGTTTGGTAGAGAGGCCGGAAGGGGTGGCAGGAACCCAAAGCCACACGAGGGAGTCTGCGGTGTATGAAGGAGCTGGACAAGACGGTGCGCGAAGGAACTGCTGGTGACCTTGGTTCTGGGTTGTAAATGAGCGGGCCAACTGGCGACATTCTTCTGCATATGCTGCTGCTTGAGAGACGGTGGTCGCTTCGGAGGTGTCAGGGCGATAAGGAAGTATCGTGTCCATAGTTGAGGTGGGTTCACGGCCGTATAGAAGAAAAAAGGGGGAGAAGCCGGTCGTGCTTTGTATGGCAGTATTATAAGCGTACGTGACGAATGGGAGAAGCCGGTCCCAGTTTGAGTGGTCGGACGCGACATACATGGCCAGCATGTCACTTAAGGTGCGGTTAAAACGTTCTGTCATGCCATTTGTCTGCGGATGGTAGGCCGAGGTAGAACGGTGGACAATGCGGCACTGCTGAAGAAGGGCTTCAATGGTCTCAGAAAGAAAAACACGGCCACGGTCACTGAGCAATTCTTTAGGTGAACCATGGCGCAGGACGAGATGGTGCAGGACGAAAGACGCAACGTCTGGCGCCGACGCAGAAGGTAAGGAAGATGTTTCTGCGTAGCGGGTAAGGTGGTCAACAGCCACGATGACCCAACGGTTACCAGCTGGAGTGACTGGTAGTGGCCCGTAAAGATCAATACCAACACGATCGAATGGTCGGCTGGGGCAGGGCAAGGGCTGCATCGGAACGGTGGAGTGGTGTGGAGGGTTTTTGCGGCGTTGGCATTCCTGGCATGCGCGAACGTAATGACGCACGAAGCGGTACATACCCTGCCAGTAATAGCGGAGGCGAAGACGAGTGTAAGTTTTCAACACTCCGGCGTGGGCACACTGAGGATCGGCGTGAAAAGCGGCGCATATTTCCGAACGGAGATGCCGAGGAATGACAAGGAGCCACTTGCGTCCGTCGGAAAGGTAGTTTCGGCGGTAAAGCATGCCGTCGCGGATGGAAAAGTGACGAGCTTGGCGGTGAAGCGTTCGTGAAGCTGGGCGCAGAGAAGGTGTAGATAAAAACGTGAGAAGAGAAGCGATCCAAGGGTCTTGCCTTTGTTCATTGGGCATGTCGGCAATTTCTAGCGAAAATGAGTCACTTATGGTGATAGCTGTCGAGTCAGAGCTACATTGAAGAGGTGACCTAGACAGGGCGTCGGCATCAGAATGCTTACGGCCTGACCGGTAGGTAACCTGAATGTCGTACTCTTGTAAGCGGAGGGCCCAACGAGCAAGACGGCCAGATGGGTCTTTAAGGGTGGACAACCAGCAGAGTGCGTGATGGTCCGTAACAACAGAAAAGGGACGACCGTAGAGATATGGGCGGAACTTCCCAATGGCCCAAATGATGGCCAAGCACTCCTTTTCGGTTACAGAATAATTCTTTTCGGCCTTTGTTAAGGTACGGCTGGCATAAGCAACAACGTACTCTGGGTTGCCGGGCTTTCGTTGTGCAAGGACAGCGCCGAGACCTGCACCGCTGGCATCAGTGTGAATTTCGGTAGGCGCCGTAGGGTCAAAATGGCGGAGAATCGGAGGCGACACTAGAAGGCGCCGAAGTGTCGAAAAGGCCTCATCACAGTCGGATGTCCAAGACGAAAGAATGGCGTCACCGGCAAGGAGATCAGTCAGCGGCGAGATGATCGAAGCGAAATTGTGGACGAAGCGACGAAAATACGAGCACAGCCCGATAAAACTACGCAGCTCCTTTAGGGAAGTTGGGCGTGGAAACTCAGCTACTGCACGGAGTTTCGCAGGATCTGGAAGAACACCGTCTTTCGAAACAACGTGTCCCAATATAGGAAGCTGGCGAGCCCCGAAGCAGCACTTTTTCAAATTTAGTTGCAGGCCGGCATCAGTCAAACACTTTAGCACACGCTCGAGACGGTCCAAATGTGACGTAAAATCTCTTGAAAACACGACAACATCGTCTAGGTAACAAAGACAGTCATGCCACTTGAGTCCGCACAGGATTGTGTCCATCATGCGCTCGAAGGTGGCCGGCGCGTTGCACAATCCAAACGGCATGACGTTAAATTCATAGAGACCATCAGGTGTCACAAAGGCGGTTTTTGGTCGATCGTCAGCTGCCATGGGTACCTGCCAGTAGCCCGAGCGAAGATCCAGAGATGAAAAGAATTCGGCACCTTGAAGGCAATCCAGAGCGTCATCAATACGTGGAAGGGGGTATACGTCTTTTCGCGTTATCTTGTTCAAACGCCTGTAATCAACACAGAACCGTATAGAGCCATCCTTTTTCCTCACGAGAACAACTGGAGAAGCCCAAGGGCTGTGCGAAGGCTGGATGACGCCACGCTGAAGCATGTCATTAACGTGCTCGGTGATGACTTGACGTTCAGCAGCCGATACCCGATAAGGGCGCTGGCGTACGGGGCGTGCGTACCGGTGTCGATGCAGTGAGTGACTACGGATGTGCGCCCCAAAGATGTCCGAGGAAGGTCGAATGAGGAACGGAAGCGCTGCAGCAAGCTGACGAGCTGGTCGCGTTGATCTGCTGAAAGGCTGGCATCCAGACAGCCAGAAAAAGCTGCAGTGGAGTCGTCGTTCGGTACAGAAGCGGGCAAGTCAATAGTATCGAGTTGCAGTAGGGTTGGGTCTTCTGAGACGGCAGATGTCATAGCGTCATCAAAGGACTCGACATGACCAAGACGTTCTCCCCGAAGAAGCGTTGACGGACAAGGCGACGGGTTAGAGACGTATATGGCGCTGTAGCCACCACAGAAAGTCAGAAGGGCGAAAGGCAGGACTAAGCAATGGCGACGATTAGCTGCGTGAGTCGGAGTGAACAGAACTGTCGAATCAGAAAAGCCGGCGCAGGAAACGGGCACGAGGACGGTAGAGCAGGCGGGGATGTCAGTATCTTCGGCCACAGTTATCTTATCGATGTAGAGCGGTGTATCAGACGAGGCGGCCGGTGAAAGCGGAGACAATTCGATGCTGGCTCGGGCACAATCAATAATGGCATGATGACTAGTGAGAAAGTCGCAACCCAGAATCAGTTCGTGGGAGCAGTGAGGCAGCACAAAAAATTCGGCGACGTACAAAACACCCTGAATGACAATTCGAGCTGTGCACGCCGCAAGCGGTTGAATGCGATGTGAGCTGGCAGTTCGGAGAAAAAATTTCGAAACAGTCGTCGTAACTTTACGAAGTCGGCGGCAAAGGTTGGCACTTATAACAGACACAGCGGCGCCAGTGTCCACAAGAGCGAGAACTGCGACGCCATCAACAAACACTTCGATAACGTTGGTCGGGGAAGACGGAGGACTTTCACAAGTAGAGGAAAACGCAGTTCTTGCCTCCGGAACTGCGGCTGTTAGTTTTCCTCCGGGCCAGCAGGAGAGCGACGGCGCAGCGGCGAGAGGGAACGACGGCGGGGAGACGGCGATCGACGGGAGGAGTGGGAGGAGCGGTCAGGATAAGATGAGTCCGTAGAAGTGCCAGCAGGAACAGGGGGAGGGGAAGGTTCAAAGTTTGAACTGTAGTTGTAACTGTACAGGCGGGGGCCATTGCGGTATGACTGCGTGCGCTGGCGACAAAGCCGGGCGACGTGGCCAGGAACGCCACATGAATAACAGATTGGGCGGTTGTCGGAGGTCCGCCATGGATTGTTGACCGGACGTCGAGGAGGCAGATAAGGGCGGGGCGGAGGTGGTGGCGGTGGTAACGGCGCAGCATACGCGACAGGGCAGGGTGGTGGTCTGGCGGCGACAGCGGCGTACGTTAACGGGGCTGTCACAGGCGCAATTTGAGAACTTGGCGGTAAAACTTCTGCAACTTGCTCCTGGATGGTGCGTCGAAGTGCAGAATCTATCGATGGGGTGGTTGCGGCAGAAGCAGGGAGGAGCGATAGTTGACGAGCCACTTCCTCCCGTATAAAGGCCTTGATCTCAGGAAGGAGGGAAGGTGGTTCAGAAGTGAGACTGCATGCTGTCGGAGGTACGAATAACCGATCGTTCACGAGAGAACGCCGGGTAGAAGCTCGTTGCCTTTTGAGGACGTCGTAACTCTGACAGAGCTGAACTACCTCGACGACGGTTTGGGGGTTTCTGGCCGTCAACATGTGAAATGCATCGTCGGAGATTCCCTTCACGATTTTGGTGATCTTGTCAGCTTCGGACATGCAAGGATCAACACGTCTACAAAGATCCACAATGTCCTCTATGTAGCTGGTGAACGATTCATCGGGATTCTGGGCGCGGGCTTCGAGGCGTTGTTCGGCGCGCAGTTTGCGCACAGCGGGGCGGCCGAACACCTCGGAAAAGCTCGTTTTGAAGGCCGACCAGGTGGGTAGGTCGGGTTCGTGGTTGCGGAACCATAAATTTGCTACATCGGTCAGGTAAAAGAGGACGTTGGCTAACTTCGTGGTGTCGTCCCACTTGTTGTAGGCGCTTACACGTTCGTAGGAGGATAGCCAGTCGTCTACATCTTGGTCGTCGGCGCCACTGAAAAAGCTGGGGTCACGCTGGCGAAGCCCACCGGAGCACAGGATGGTAGGGGAACCGGTGGGATCAGTCGAGTGTGGAGTGGCGGTCTGGCTTGTTGCCTCAGGCATAGCGGATGGCCGAGCGAGTGTGCGGCTGCGAAGCTCCAGCTTGAGAGGAGGGAACGAAGAGCAGCCTCCACCAAATGTAAGGGTGCGTTGAAGCTCAGGTCGGTGTTCAGGTCGACCGTTTACCTAGCGCGTCAGTCTCTTGCGTCTTCGTCTTTTGTCTGCCGTCTTCTTTCTTTAGCACGCGCCTTTCGACGTACGCTCGTCGTCTTTGTCATCGTCGACAATCACCGAGCGTTGGTGTGACACTACAAAACAAATAAAAAACAGAAAGAAGTTAAACCATCGCTTTAAGAGGAGAGGCGATGGCGCCTTTTACACCGCCTTTCCATTGCATGACTGTTTCATTTTTATTTCATTTTTTTTATTCCAGACATTCGCCATCAGGCCCAGCGAAAAAGGGAGGGTTAAGTAGGAGACAGTTAGAAGGAGTATTACCTGTTCTCTCGCACAATGGAAGATGATCCCGATAAACTGACCCAAGTAGCACTAAGGGGTCTATAATGTGGGGGCTCGCACTGGGCCCATGACGGTAGCCCACACGGGCCCCTTTCGGGATTTCCAACACGTGCCTAAAGGAGCCCCGCACAGGTTGCCCAATTTCGCCACGATCGGTCAAACTCGGTACTCGTGTGGCAAGCTCAAGTAGGGCTGCCCGCATTCAGCGCAGAGGTGATGCGAATGAAACAGGATTTATTACGCGATAGGGTCAGACTAAAAGGCGGATTAGAGGTGTTACATTATCCAGCGCGTGCTGGAGCGCAGACTATTGTAAAAACTGTTCCGCATGGCAGAACCACATGGTTATGTCGTCGGTATGCTCAAGAACGCGAATAGAAGGCATGTTTTTTAAGGAGTAGGAGAAGAGAAATAAAAGCATGCGTTAAATAAAGCGGGGCCGAGGACAGAGCCCTAGGGCACACTGCGGATGAAGGTAAAGTGACCGAAAGGCTTCCCATGCACACGTATACTGAAGGTTCTGGTTATTAAAAAGGAGCGAATTGACGGAGGAAAACGATTTGAGAAACCGAGATCCTAAAATGCTCCAAGAATTGAAGAGTGAGGGACGTTGTCGTACGCCTTTATGATGTCCGGTGCGATCACAGTATGAACCAGATGACTGTGGGGAGAATGGTTAGTATGTCAGCAGCCAACGCTGCAAGGCCATGTTGCGTTCCAATTTGAAGACGAAACCAGATATGAGATTCTCGATAACAAATATTCGATTCTGACTAGCAAGACGAGCGAGTTGCTAGAATGCTTTCATAAAGCTTGCAGACAGTAGGCATAAGTGAAATGGGTGGGGGGCCATTAGAGAAACTGACGGATGACCTGATTTTGTATTGCAACAAAGTACAATGTTTTCACGCTTCTGAAATTACTCCAAAATTCCACACCTCATAGAATGTATCAAGTAGAGACTATAAAGCACGCTCTTCCAAATTGCGAAACAAGGAGCTAGATATGCCGCCGTGTCCTGGCCAGCGTTTGTCTTGAGGCGACATATAGATGCCAGCAATTCTGCATAATGAAGTCTGTAGTGATCTCATAAGGGCTCATTCATAATCGCAGAGCAGGAGTAGGAACACAAGCATAATTTGGGAAAAACTGGTACGCTGCCTACTGCGCAAATGAAGAAGGGTGTGAAATATCCACCAAAGATGTCGATTTCCCAGTATAGAAGAGAGGTACGCACACCATGCAGCCCAGCGTTCACTGATAAGTCGCTGAGTACTATTGTGCATGTGCGGTAGTCCGATGAAGAGTGGGAATAGCTGAAGAGCCATCGGGGATGCTGTGCGATGTCAGTGCACGTTAAAGATTCCCAGGTGGTCAAAAGTACTCTGTAGTCCTCAACTAGGCACATCTTTCTCTCTTTTAATTTTCACTCCCACCTTCCTCCCTTTCCTTACGGCGCGGCTTAGGTGTCCGCGCAACAGATAGTACGTGAACCAATTATTATCATTACTATCACCGCGCTTGCGAGAAGCATAACGATCCGCCTGGCGACGACCAGTTCAGATATTTAAATGGTGCAGTCGTAAATACGAATAAAAATATTGTTAAGGGAAAGTACACAGTGGTAAACGCTAGTTCACTGCTAGACGCACACGACACACCGCATACCACAGAACGAAGTCAGCTAGGCCTGAGCATCGTCTTCTTCCCTACTTCACATCAGCACGTCGTCGTCGTCTCCGTACTGTGCTCCGTAACAATATGGAAAGTTTTGCTCTTCTGCAGCACTTGTCAAGAAATCGCGGAGATGATCTCCGGCTTTTGTTCTCTGGCCAGGCGGTCACACCAACAAGTGTTTTGACGCCAGGTGGTGCACGAGATTAGACAAATTCTCTGAAGACAGCTCCATGTGTAGAACTGTGATTCAAATTAAGCATCGCTATGATGCTAAATATATAATCACTAAAACTGAACGATCCGCTACGTCTTATTAATATCAGAATATGTCTTGGCATGTTAAAGTACAGGTAATCTAAAGACCAGCCCCGAACGGCGTGTAATGATGATCAGCAACACCGACAAAGCACTCTTTGTTCAGAACAAGATCTTAGTCTTCCCGATGTAAATGCTGACCATTGCCATATATATTGCTAATAAGGCGCAAGGTATTGGACATAAGGAACGATAAAAAACAAACAAACTAATTGAGCATGCTATAAACCCTTAACTTATGGTAGATGGAGGGTTATGCAATACTATCGGAAGTCCCAAGAGAGTTCTTCCAGCGTTTTGCATCGTTAAAGCGATATGGAAGTTTCATTGAGGAAATAATTGTTGGCACCAGTCTGTGACACACATGTGGAAGTAATGCGCTCTATACTATCTGTAACACCAAGCACGAATTTGCTGTGTGAACCTGGGCTAGACTTCGTTTGCGAGTCAAACTGTCATCCATCATCGGCATATGTCTCTGAAAAACTAGCGCGCCCCCAATTCTCGCCAAATCTATAGGATCATTACGTTCGAAACTGCTTGAGCTTGATTTCACAATTATTAGGCTACCGTGGCTGCTGCAGTTGGTTGGCAGTCGAACAGTGAACCACAAAATCGAAAGGAACGTATTGGAGCGCGTCCTACTGAGGGTACCGAAGCCATGTGTATCTAGAAGAAATTATTCCGCCTTTTCAAAGGTACGGATGTCCGAGCTTCGTAACCTAGCGAAAAAGAATAGGGATTTTATTAAAATGTATAAGAAAACAGTTTATAGCCCTCACGCTCGTAGCTCCTATAGCGGAACGGTTTGGATGGATATTTGACGATGATGCCACCATGGCGATGAATATATAGCAGCCTGTTTTGTGATTGCAGTTTTTTATGCTTATATGGAGAACCCTAGAGATGTTTGGACTTCATACATGGGTAAAATGTATGGCACAAATTCACAAATGTATGTGCACCCCTACGCCAAAAACATACGATCCAAGCAGTTTGCTCCCGAGTATTCCTGCGTATCTCATTATGCATCTTCAGTGACCGCAATCTCTCTAAATTAGAAGGCCTCATGTATTCAGATCTCCTAAGCTTTAGAATATCAGATAAGGGAGGGGAAGAGGGGATGCACTACTAAAGAGCTTACAAGTGAACTCCGGGCCTCTATACATTTCAAGGGACTGCTCTACTAGCCAAGGTAAAAAATCCGGAATTTTTTCGTTACCTCTATATGACCTTTAAGCTTCGATAAGTTCAGATGGGGTCTTAAACTACCTAACGACAAGTCTCGTTAGTATTTGCGCTATGTCCTATTAGTGCATCACCACATCACTGACTGCTTTTTTGATTATGAGTCATAGGCAACTATCGTCACATATCGTTGAAGGTACATATCGAATACATTATGTATTTCAGGTAGAATTCTAATAAATTAATTCTGGAATTTATTTTTATAGACCTTTATTAGTTTACTGTAGTCAAAATGTCTTTGAAAAGGTATCAACGAGTAGAATCCAAAAAATATATAATCTCTGAGTTATCGCCATTTCTAGTGAATAACTAAGGTCAAAACCTTTATTTATTTTTATGAGTTATTTCTTGAAGTTAACTCTAGTACGCCTTACGAAGCGTTGTAGATTGGTATGCAATTTCCCCTGCGAAAAAGGTCGAAGGACAACATTATTCCCCGGGTTTTAATAAAATCAAAATGTGCCCTCCGACAAAAGTTGAAATGTCGTTTTTCGTTCGCGTTTGAAGCGTAATGTAGTTTGGCAGCCAGTTTTATCAAAGCATGTTTTAATGATTCTGAAAATCTGGCGTAGCGTCAGCTACGCT
The DNA here is from genome assembly GCF_055883805.1 of Amblyomma maculatum. NCBI lineage: Eukaryota > Metazoa > Arthropoda > Arachnida > Ixodida > Ixodidae > Amblyomma > Amblyomma maculatum. Next base: position 28,795,379 of record NC_139353.1, read on the forward strand.
GAGCACTGAGGCGATTGCGGCCATACAGTCAGAACTCTGTGAGGGGTTTGTTTATTACCAATAATACCTTTTGTCCCATGAGAACGAACAAGTGATTGGAGTTATTAATTGTTGAATAGGAAAGGTACCCAAAGAAGGTGCTTTAGACGTAAACAAAATATCCCTGTCTTTATATGGTTGGCCGAAATTTTGAAACTCAAACCCTGCATAATATTGTAATTAGCAATAATAGCTTCCAAGCACTGACGTCGCCTTCAACGTCGTACCTACGAAAGTCAACTCGCGCTTCATTATTTAGCGAATAGAGCGGTTGACATTTACCGTACATGTGCAAGCTAAGTTTTAAACAGCTTACTGTTCTCAAAGTATTGCGATGCATGAAAATACGTCAAACGAAGTTTTTCAAGAGTTAGTGTGAACGCATGAGGGCCACTTCGGTTAAAGCAATGAACGTTGCAGTCCTCAAGAGACGGAGTTTTTATTTTTGTATTAAAACACGAATAATTTGCAGCTTGAACTATCTCAAGAAGAATTAAGAAAAAATAGTGGAAGTTTAAGAAAGATTTGAACATATTTATCCGGTGAAAATTATTTTATCAAAGTTGTACATGGTTTTACCTTCATCAAACATTATTGCTCTTTGAGCCACGTGACGTTGATATGACGTCTGTAATGCTGGCATTGATATTACATTCCTTATCTCCAGTGCCGCTGTTGTCCTTTTTCTCAACACCTTCCGGTGTCATTTACATTTGATAAGAGAATTGTACCCTTTTGTAGGAGATTGGCATGGAATATATTGGTTAGCGAGCTCGGATGGGGCACGAAGGCATCTTGGATGGAATCCCGGCATGGGAACGACTCACTTGGTTTTCTTATTAAAGCCATAGCCTTTCCAGCCAAATTGTTCAGTAGACCTTCCGGTGACGGCACGTCCAAGGTCTGTGCGCAACGATCCGAAGATAGCGGGCGCATGTGGAATGGGAGAATGTTTCGTACCATGCCAGCGAGGGGATGAGCAGTCTCAGATGTCGACGCGCAGCAATGCGTTGCAAAATCCACAGTGGCATCCCGAGTCGTAGACCTTAAGCTCTTATGCTTATGTTTAATTACCTATATGCTAACTATATTAGCATACTTATATGCTAATTGGTAATGCATGAATGGCCTTTCCGATCTAGTAATTTAGTGATGTAATGAATCACTTCAGTGCCCTAATTTGGCAATAATTTGGCAACAATAAAAATAATTTCAAGATTAGTTTTACAAAAATGTCAACTTACTCTTTGTTTATGTACAACAACTGACACCCGGTAGGGCGCTTCGAAAGCAAGAACGATGAGTAACAGGGTTTTGGTGGCGTACAAGATCAACAAGAAAGGACAGAAATCAGTTTAACTGAGCTCCTGAGACTGGCGACGGTCCAATGAAGGGGCAGATGGCACAAGACGGAGTTAAAAGTTAATCAGGAGAGCTCAGTGGTACTGCCTAGGTTGTTGGCTAATGCAAAAGGGTGCACGGTTACTCTCGCTCTCTCTAGGCGAGAAAGGGCAGGAACCGGCAGAAATGCACATGGCTCGAACATTACCGAGAGGAAGCTGCCGAAGTCAACTTCTGGGACCACGGAAGTAAAACATAGCCGCCTAGGCAGCTTTAAACGACCATAAAGACAGCTCTGAGCAGGAGAGGGGAGGAATTCGCCACTCGTTTCTGTCTTGAGAACCCATGAAAGCGACGAAAGTTACACCAAATTCTGGTTTCTTTGTTTTGTTCTCACGGTGCTATAGGAAAGCAGGGGGAGGGAATAGTAGTCTGGGACAAAATTTAGCGTGTTGATGAAAGAGTGCCCCGCCGCAATGGTGAAGTGGTTAAGATGCCCGAATACTGTGCCGGAGTATACCCCTGTTGGATTCCGACAGCCAGCGGCTGCGTTGCCATGGAGGAGAAAAAAAGGAGAGACCTTGTGCTGTGCGATGTCAGTGCACGTTAAAGATTTGTGGCTCCACTTTTTCTCTAGCCTCTTTCAATCCCACCTTCCTTCCTTACATTACTGCGCGGTGCAGGTGTCCACGGTAAGAAGTGTGGCAGCTACTGTGTTTTTCCCTTCCTGTGAACCATTAATCTTTATTATTTATTATAGATGAATCTACATCGACATGCCAGGCCTCCAAAGTGTGGTTGCAGTTTCGTTCACTAAGTTTTCTTAGTTTTCAGACGTGAAACACAAAAATTCAGTTTTGAGTAATCGCATTACTTTTCTGAACATGTAATGTGACGTAAATACTTTTGGGATCAATATTTGGTATATTATTGAATAGCTTTGCGCGGTGTTTGGCGAGTGACAGGTATTGTAATTCAATTCCTCTTGAAAAGTAAGTTTACTATCCATGACTAAAGCTGCTAGATTTATGACCTGAACGCCGTCACAAACCATCTCTAAGGCGACGATAACATTTTAGTCAGGAAGACTCAATCTCCTGCTTCTTAGCACAAATGCCACGACCTCGAGTACTTGCGAGATCTCTTTATTGTTCTCGCAAGAAATGTTAAAGAAAGAATCGTAGTATGGCGGTGCAACGTCATTACTAATATAGGACTATTTTAGAATACACATCAAATAATTGGCGCTTTTTCTTTCAGAGAAGTGGAACGAAAAGTTCGAAGTCAAGTGCAAGTCCATCTTGGAAAAACATGAGTCTTTTAGTTCTCAAGGCAATTTGAAGAGCACTGGTCGGCGAACATCCTGGATAAAAATGAGCGTAAGTCATCAAATGTTTCGAAGTATAGGCGTGTTCCAGTAACATCGGTTGATGTCGTGCTTCATATTGAGCAAATAATGTTTTAAGTGTGAAGAGGTATACCTTGCAACCGACCATCCTGGCGATTGTGCTTGTATTCTACAGTATTCGTAGTTTTAAAACTGATTTTTAGATGAACCTTTGTGTACCATGCATCATCCGCTGTTACACGGATGCCTATGCAGAATTGTTCAATTTTAAGGCGAAACCCTTTATAGGCTGATGAGTGTGCGTCCGTCCGTCAGCAGAATGGGCCACACTCAACTTTCAAACAAATGATGTCATCACCCACCAACGAGTGACACTCTTTTTAAACTTTAGAAAAAATCATCCTTCACGCCAAATCGAACTTCTACTCTTCCGATCACCAGACAAGAGCTTTAACTATCTGCACTACACCGGGCACATCCCACCCATGTCTTAGTTTTCCTTCTCCAGCTTACCTGCCGTTTTCATGGCAAAGTATGGGTGCGACGATCCGTTGATAAAAAAGACCTCTTCAAACCTGTTCGGAGGAGGGCGCGTGGCGCACGCCACCTGTCGTCAGATATAAAGACAAAGCTCCGCAACGAGAGCGCGCCATCACCGCCGAGTGGAGCTGCTCCCATCGAATCCAGCATGGAAGAAGCGCTGTGTGATCGTCGGGGTTTTGGCAAATAAACATAAATGTAGAATCAGCCACAAAACCTTTCGTCTTATCGCTATGAAAGGGCCCTAATTGCTTCAAGAATATTGGCGCCATACTTCTTCACATCTGGTATTTATGGCGTGTTCACCCTTCTAACTGCAGACCCGATTAGAATGGGGTGCAGCACGGGACACTCGAAGCCCCTTAGTACAATGCAGGGTTAAATAAATGGCAATGTATTTGTTATGTGGAAGTTTTAGAGTTATTACGAAATCTCTATAGGGAATTCCTGCCCGTTCAGCCAATGCACTGGAAAGGTGACAGCATGACTGCCACATCGTCACACTGTTTGATTGTTGCCAGATAATTTATACTTGCTAAATCTGGCTAATGAACAAGGTTTGCGCCTGGGAACGTAGATCATGGGAATATGATGGCGTACAGTTAACTGGCGGCTGCTGTAGTGCAACTGGTGTAAATAACAGCCAAATCATCGCATCTGGAGCATTCACATCGTATGTTGCATCGAATATTTACTGCAACCTCATATAAGTGCCAAGCTGCTTCTGTGTCGTTATCTTGAGGCCAGCTAGCCCTGTGATTGTTACGCGCTCCGCATGCATTTTGTCCGTTCAGCACACATGCATCTCCTCTGCCTCACTTATTCTTTATGGTCAGAGCTTCGTTCAGCACACTTCATAAAGGGCTCGCGCGTGTTGTCACTGTTCACTTACGTTATTTGCCCTGTGTTCTTTCATAAATGACGGCGGAGAATGTTTCGAGTAGAGCAGGGTGTCCTAACCGAGAGTGTGGTGAACCCATGGCGCTGAACAAGATCAGCGCATAAAAATGTTCAGTTACCTTGGTGTCATTTGTATCAACGACGTTTTCACTCACATGCCTTGCAGTACATAATTCCCCCATTTACGCTCGGTGTGGAAGGTAAAACTTGTCATGAAATTTGCAGTTGTAAGTGCAATGCGGCGCGCCTGCCCACACGAAGGCTCCATCGAGATGCATGACAGCGCAAGCGGCTTTTAGCTACTTACGACGGCTTCTTAATTAAAATGCATCGATCTTGCAACCGCAGGCTAAAGCGACACTCGAAGACCGAAATGTCGATCCAAAACTCAAATACCGTCTGCTCGCGAACATTGCTCACTATCGTCCTACATCAACTCCTTGTGCCTCAAACAGTCTCTGAGGAGTCTTTTGTAAAATTTCGTGAAGATACACTATGTACCGCAATTTTGAAAGCTCCAGTCCATGCCCTGCTCATTTTCTCTTATCGAGAAAATAACTATGATTTCTCCGGTGATGAGTTTGATTACGTCGTCACAAATTGTGAAAACTTCGTTTCGGTCTCAGCGTTACCTCCCTGGTTGGAACATCGCATATGTTCTCAATAGATAAGCTGAATTCCTTTGTCAGTAAAGGTATATAACTTAATTTTGCGGTGTTTTGTTATTTAAATACGCTTACATATTACAACGAGCAGGGGGCGAATATTGCGCACGGACGTTCAGATTTAATATCATGTGCACATGTAACAAATTTATAGCGTCTGTCTTTAGCTCTTTGGGGCCGGAAATTTTATTCTTGTATTTTGGCACTAAACGTGCATTTTCATTACCTAAAATACGGCCTCTATTTATTATATAGTGTTATGCTATTATATAGTGTGTATGGAATAGCATGCAAACGAAGCATGTACGTCGATGTTAAATTTCATTTAAAAAGGATAAAGTGACTCCGGGTTTTTTTTTCAGCTCCAACGTCTTGCATGTATAAGAAACAACACAACTGAGTTCTTGTGGTTCGGTTTAAAACAAAATTAAGCCTAAATATCGCAACGAATATTTTGATTTTTTTTCGTTTGATATTTTGCACAGAAAAGCGTGTCGAAGGCATTTATTCGTTTAAAGCAAACGAAAACTTCCTATAATCTATATTGATTAAAAGTCGACCAGTACTAGCAAAATACTTTTGGTTTCGAAAACAGCGAATATTTTTCACCATTCATACTTGAACGCCTTGCTGAGGAAATATAAGTCGGCAGTCCTGGGAAATGTTGGCCTCAAGGTAAATAATCACGCTTGTGACACTACCCTGTTGTGCATCCTGATATATTCTATACGTTTGTTATTGCTACCATAAACCTATAGTTCAAGAACAGACGCTTCGAGGCATTAAATTTCTACAAACGTGTTAATGAAACCTGTATCTTCAAGAAGTTTTAAAAGTAATTATAATTGTCTCTTGAGACTTGGTAAAGATGTCAGTGATAAAACAAATGAATGGCTGCCAAGTAAAGGAAGATGAGGGGCACCGTGTTGTCCATAGTGGTCCGAATCTATCAGCAATTGATGAACTAAATAGTAACCGGAGATTTCTTCACATAGTGAAATTTATGTAAGCAGCAAATGGTCAGGTAGATGAATCTAAATAGGATATTATTTTAAGATAATGCAAATAGGCCACGGAACACGTTTTTTATTTGAGGCAGGGGAGAGGTCAGTTTATCAATGGGCTTGACAGGTCTCGTGATGACAAAGGCGACGTCAACTAGTGTAATACTTGACCTAGTCTTGACAGAGTCAACGCGATGACGCATACGTATAAAGGGCGCCGTCAGAGAAACAGCAAGACTACTGAGTTGAACTGGTGGCCTGCACCACAGGCATTGCGACTGGTGTCAAGGCAGCGCATATAGAGAGCCGGCTTTCGCCTTCATACACGTAGGTGGTCCTATGTGCCTGTACTAAACGTGTTGCAGCGAAAGTTATGCTGCAATAGATTTTCAAGACCTCGGGTGGCCGCAGCTAAGTCGTGAAGACGCGTAGCTATGAAAAGAAGACGGAGATGACGACGATGAAGAAGACGACGAAGCAGAAGACGATGATGACGACGAAGAAGAAGGAGACGAAGAAGACAAAAAAGAAGAAAACGAAGAAGAAGACGACGACAAAGAAGAACGCTCGGTCACCCGCAGCTAATACTTTTACTCCACATTCGGTTCAGCAGTGTTGAACTCTTCTCATTTTTTTTTTAAAGCGACATCTCTACTAGCCTCATTCAGCCAAGGCAAATTTAGACTCATACCTGATGCGGGGGCCGCTACAGCATGCTTCTTCGCACGTGCAGCGTGCGGATCCAGCGGCTCGCTGTTCTTCTGTTGCTCCGCGCTTCTACTTCGCGCACCTGCTGCTACTTCTTCACGCACCTGAAAAGCTTTATTCGTACCCGTAAATATCTCTTCAAATATACAGTTTTGCCCGACACAATGCCACACAGCCTTGCAGTCCCCTGCTTTCCCTTTCCCTTCACCGCCACCGCTGCCTATCTTGCTCGTCTAGTGCATGGGACCTCCCCTTCAAAATGCTCTTGACACCTCCGCGTCGTATAGACCCGGCTTTTGTGCCCTTGAGCTTCGCAAACAGCAATGAAGGAATTAAATGAAATAAAACCGCTTCTTACTACGTTTAATCAAACTTCCGCTCTGTAAATTACGCGCAAGACTGTATGAGTATATACCCGGGCTTAGCAACAAAACATAACCAAGCCTAAGAAAGCTCCAAGTTGGTTAACCGGGCTTAGCCCAGCTCAGACGCAGTCGTTTTTTTTTCTGAATGTGGTGTCATTTGTCGTTTGTTTGCTAGAACTAAACATTAAGATGACGCTCAATGTTTCCCAAAGGGTACACGCGATAGCACCTTCAACACAACCTTTTAATTCCACAAATTTTCTTTTTTTTTTGCATTTAGAGACTTGCTCAGATATGAGCAAAGTAATAAAAGTATTCAATGTGTTGTATGTTGGGGGGAAAGGAAGGCGCCATATCTATCTCCTTTCTCAGTGGACATCTGTACTTATCCTTAACGGCATATAGTGGGAGGTATGTACATGTCATATCAGATCCCTATCGCAAACTAGGCGCTATGACGGCTAGCATATGGACGCCCAGTCAATCAATAAATAAAAGGTGGCATTCTGAACTCGGCACCAGGCATGGTTGCGTAACATTTTAGAGAGCTCGCGTGCGTATATTTTCCACCACGTTTTTCTCACCTATGGTATACGGTGAAGACGACGGTGACCGCTTATCGAGTGAAAAAAGCTTTATAAGCTTCGCATCTTAATAATGAAGATTTCAGTTTGCAGAGAAAAGAATAGAACAGGAGGGAACATAGCCTTCTTTAGAAGCGCTACTTTATTTTTGAATTTTGTAAACTCTAAAACTTTGTAGAGAAATTTGTAAACTCTACAATCAAATCTGAGTGGCATGATCACCTCTCTTCTAAAGGCTGCTGTACTCGGCTGTTCTCGTCATTGGGTGAACATATACGTAAGAACGCTGGCATTAAAACGAAAATGTCGAAAGACACACGCGCGAAGGTAACAGCTCTGCGTACGCGAGTTGATATCGCATTATATGCCCCATTCTTAGAAACCAGTGATCACTCGTACTGTCATGGGGCTTCGTAAACTATCGAGGCACAAATAATTGAACAAAAAGCGTGCACAATGCCTTCAGCGCTGTTCGGAGGTACAATCGAACATCAAGCTTCTGGGAAGAGGACGATTGTTCGCCACGCAAACTTAAGCAGCAGCGCCTTGGAGGCCAGAACGGCGGCGAACCATGCGGTCACTGCTGGCGCGGTTAGAAAGACCTAGAAAGAATTTATTAATTTTGGCTTGAGTGACTGGTGGATTATATTTAACACTTTAAATATAGTAATAGTGACTCCTGAGGGAAGGTATGATTTTTAAAATAAGTTTTAATACCACGCTGAACAAAAAAACTGGCCACACGTGTCACTTAATTCTCCTAATTTGTTGTGGTTTTACAATTGAAACATCTGCATTTGACATGCTATGAAACTGCAGCATTTACGTCTGTCCTGAAGTTATTTTTTCTATTATTGGGTACCTGCTCCAATGGTAGGATGTAGAGTCAGATCGGTTTAGCACGCCGTGTAGATGATGAAGTGCTTTCTTGAAATCAGATATGTATAGAGGATGCGATTTCAAGCCAACTATTTTATAAAATCATATGGTCTATGCCCGGAAAACCTCAATACACCAGGCGAGGTAGCGCAGCGGGAACCATTCGAGCAGAAGGAATGACGAGTGTGTCCTCACAAAATCAGGAAGAACAAGATAGATAGATGGATTTATTGAAGGGAAAAGGCAGAGAGGTTGGCTGGAATAATTCAAATCTGGCCTGCTACTCTGCACTGGGGAAGGGGAAGGAGAGAATGATGAAGGTCACGATGGGTGACGATGTGGGAGAAGGCATATGAAATACATATACAGACACAGTAGCTTGCTTTACAAGCGCGAATCAAGTCCGCTGGCGCACAAAAAAAAGCAAAGAGCACGCACTGCCTGGGCACCCTTCCCCTTGTCCTGCCAAGCACTCAGAAGCAGTTCTTTCGACAGAGGCCTCTTGTCCAAACGCAGAAAGAACAAGGGTCACATGGTGGCTTGTGCAAAGGAGAATGCATTGGAGCGGCCATTATGACAACGTAGTGCGCCAGCCAGGTTTCGATTTTTACGGGTAGGTTGTCCGAAGTGTATGTGCTGAAGGTTTTTCTGGACAGTTTCTCTTATTATTAGACAAACAAAGTTGGCACTGCGCCTAATGTTTCGCCTACAGGATAGACCTAGGTGCTAGAAGCGATAGCACCTAAACGTAACCTTTTTATTCCACAATGTCTCTGCAGTATGAGACGGCACAAAGTTTGACAAAGTGATAAAAGCCTGAAGTGTGTTTTGGATTTTGAGGAAAGGAAGACACTGTCTCTACCTTCCTGACTTGTGGGTGGACACCTAAACTTTCAACGACCGACATACATACTTGTGTCGTCCGTTCGTATTTCTTTTGCAAACTACGCACTAAGCTGGCTAGCGTATGGACAGTAATTGGTAAATGAAATGGTACGATGCACTGAACGTTGCAGAAAGAACGTTTAGTGACAGTTGTGAAACGAATTTGAGTGCGAGTGTTTTTCAGCCCCTTGTTCGTACTTCTGTGGTATAGCGACGACAACCGCGACAACCAGGTGACGCCTTTTCGACCAAGGAAGCTGTACACGGTTCGCGTTATAATAATTAAACGTTCATTTGAAAAGGGCAGTGGTGAAACTGGAATGAGAATCAGTTCAATTCAGTCGTTCAGTCGTGTCCGACTCTTCGTGACCCTATGGACCATGTCACGCCACGCTTTCCGGTCTCTCACTATCTTCCTAACATCACATAACTTCATCTGCAGTGCCTCGAGGATGCCATCTAACCATCGCGTTCGCTGCCTACCCCTTCTCCGGCGACCCTCAACCTTTCCCAACATCAAATCTTTCTCCAGCGATACCTCTCATCTCATCAGATGACCAAAGTAGCTGAGCTTTAACTTTAGAATTTTACCCTCCAATGAGCAGTCAGGGTCTATGGTCGACAATATCGGCTGATTTGATCTTCTGGCAGTCCAAGGAACTCTCAACAGTCTTCGCCAGCACCACAATTAAAACGCGTCAATTCTTCGGCGGTCAGCCTTTTTCACAGTCCAACTCTCGCATCCATACATCACAACTGGAAAGACCATAGCAAGAGTTATACGGATCTTGGTTGGCAGACTAATGTCTCTGCTCTTTACTAGGCGGTCAAGGCTAACCATTGCTCTCTTTCCCAGAAGCAGGCGTCTCCTAATTTCATGGCTGCAGTCTCCTTCCGAGGTAATCTTGGAGCCCAAGAAGAGAAAATCTGTCACAGCTTCCACTTCTTGTCCATTGATGCTCCAGAACTTGATAGGGCAAGACGCCATGATCTTTGTCTTTTAAATGTTCAGTTTAAGCCCAAACTTCTCACTCTCTTCTTGTACGCGCATCAGAAGTCTCTTGAGTTCCGCTTCACTTTCTGCCATTAAAGTCGTATCATCCGCATATCTAAGGTTGTTGATACGTTTTCCAGCAATCTTCACTCCAGCTGAAGATTCGTCCAGACTGGCCTTCCTCATGATGCACTCTGCATATAGGTTAAATAAGCAGGGCGACACTATGCAGCCTTGCCTCACTCCTTTCTCGACCGGAAACCAATCAGTAAGACCATGCCCAGTTCTGACTGTGGCCTCTTGCCCTTCATACAGGTTCCTGAGGAGACAGATGAGGTGAATTGGAACTCCCATCTCTTGGAGAGCTTGCCACAATCTGCTGTGATCTACGCAGTCAAACACTTTCGCATAATCAATAAAGCAGAAGTAGATGGGTTTCTGGAACTCTCTTGCTTTTTCCATGATCCAGCGAAGGTTGGCAATCTGGTCTTTAGTTCTTCTACCCTTGCGAAACCCAGATTGCACCTCCGGAAGCTCCCGATCCACATACTGTTGCAGCCAACTTAGAAGGATTTTCAACATCACCTTGCTAGCATGCGGAATGAGCGCAATCGTGCGGTAGTTAGAACAATCTTTGGCACTGCCTTTCTTTGGAATGGGGATGTAAACTGACCTCCTCCAATCCTGTGGCCACTGCAGGGTTGTCCAAATCTTCTGACATAATGTATGCAGAATGTTAACAGGGTCATGGTTGAGGGTTTGAAGCAACTCAGCCGGAATTCCATCAATTCCGCTAGCTTTGTTCTTAGCAAGGCTGGCTAAGGCCCATTCAACTTCACTCTTCAGGATGCCCGGCTCGAGATCAGTAATCACAACCGTCTTATGTTGGGTTTGCATATTCGGGTCCTTCTTGTACAGTTCTTCTGTGTATTCCTGCCACCTATTCTTTATCTCTGAGGCTTCAGTGAGGTCCTTGCCTCGTTTGTCCTTTATCACGCCCAGCTTAACACAGAAGCTTCCTTTGATATCTTTGATTGTCTCACACAGAGCTCTTGTAATCCTTAATTGGCTGTTGTTCTCAACTGCTTGGCACTGTATTTTCAGGAAGGCATTCTTATCGATCCTTGGTATTTTCTGAAAATCCGCATTGAGAACCTTGTATCTCTCTCTTTCCCCCATAACTTTTGCCATCCTCCTTTCCTCAGCTATTTGCAAAGCCCCTTCAGATAACCAGTTTGCTTTCTTGCATTTCTTTTGCTTTGGAACTACCTTAGTAGCAACTCCTTGTATTATATCACGAACATCAGTCCACATCTCTTCGGGCTCTCTGTCTTCTAGATCTAATTCTTGAAATCGATTCCTCACTTCCACATCATATTCTAACGGAATTTGATCCAGATCATACCTGAAAGGCGTTCTAGTTTTCTGCGTTTTCCTCAATCGATGCTTAATTTTGGCAACAAGAAGCTGATGATCGGTGCCACAATCGGCCCCAGGCCTTGTTTTTACTGCTTGTAGAGCGCTTCTCCATCTCTGCCGGCAAAGAATATAATCGATTTGATTCCTGCACAGACCGTCCGGTGAAGTCCATGTGTACAGACGCCTCTTGTGCTGTTGAAAATGAGTATTCGCTATGGTCAGGTTGTTTTCTTGACAAAACTCTACTAGCCTCTGCCCAGCTTCATTTGGCTCGCCAAGACCGAACTTGCCTATAATTCCGGATATTTCTTCACTCCCGACCTTAGCATTCCAGTCTCCTATGAGAAAAATGACGTCTGATGAGGGGGTGCGGTCTAAAAGGCATTGTAGGTCCGCATAAAATATCTCAACGTCAGCTTCTTCAGCAGTAGTGGTCGGTGCATAGACTTGGATAACTGTTATGTTGAAAGGGTGACCTTGGATCCGAAGTGAAATCATTCGGTCGTTTTTGGGGTTGTACCCAAGCACTGCTTTGCCCATTCTTGTGTTTACTATGAGAGCGACCCCATTCCTTCTCTTGGATTCGTGCCCACAATAAAAGACATAATGGTCACCGGAGTTAAATTCTCCCATTCCGGCCCACTTGAGCTCGCTGATACTTAAGATATCAATGTTCAATCTGTCCATTTCTCGCTTGACGACATCCAGTTTACCTTCCGTCATAGATCTTACATTCCATGTTGCTATGTGATATATCTCCTTACAACATCGGACTTTCCGGTCGCTTCCCGACACATCCACAACTGAGCGTCCTTTTGGCTTTAGCCCAGCCGCTTCATTCGTCCTGGAGCTACTAGGAATCGCCCTTTGTTCATCCCCAGTAACATGTGGGACGCCTTCCAACCTGGGGGGCTCATCTTCCAGCGCCATATCATTAATGGTATTGTGACTGGCCATAGGGTTTTCTTGGCAGGAAATACTGGAGTGGGTTGCCATTACCTTCTCCAGTGAATCACATTTTGTCAGAACTCTCTGCCGTGACCTGTCTATCTTGGGTGGCCCTACGCAGCAGAGCTCACGACTTCAATGAATGAGAATGAGAATAGCACTCTTTAAAAAGCCTTCTGAATTTGGGCTCAGGAAGGTGACGTCTTTAATCACTTCGGAAAACCCACAACCTAGTGCGACTGGAATTGTAAATTCTCCTTAGCTAAAAGTTTGGGCAAGTGGAAGCGCCCGCATTGTATGAATGTGTACGCGTGTACGTTGGCGCAAAACGAAAGGATGAAACGAACACGCACGAAAGCAACTGCTCTGCGTTAGTGAGTTGTTATCGCTTATGCCTACTTCTTATAACCACATGATCACTCGAACTGTCGCGGGGCTCAGGTCTGTGCATTATCAAAGCGCAGATAATGACGCCAAAATGTTAACAATACCTTCAGATCTGCTCGGAAGAACAATGAAACAACACGCTTGTGTGGAAGGCGACGTATGTTCCTGCGGCAAACGTTAACAGCTGCGCCGCGCAAGCGACAACGGTGGCGGACAGCCCTCAGCCTGTTTGCGCGGCGAGATGCTGTAGTGAAAAGAACCTATAACGGTTCGTCCTGACTGATTGGTGAATTAGATTGGACTACCCGCTTATTAACTCTAAAATAAATCATAATAATGGTTTCTCTAGGAAGTTGTCACTTTTCTTCTTTCTGAAGGCAAGTTTAACAAGAAATGCGGCCACGTGTCGCTTACTTCTGCTAATTTGCTGAGGGCGCCTACATAAAACACGCTAATTAATATGCTATGAAGCTGCATCATTTGCATCTACCCTAAAATTATTTGTTCTTTGAGGATACGCTTTAGCTACCAACATGTCGGTGCATCTAGATGGCTGAAGAGATGCCGAATCGCCCACTACAATTACATTACTGTGATCGCTTTTGGTAGGACGTAGAATAACATCGGTTCGGAGAAGTGTTGGCGTCTACCAGGGTAGGTCATAGAATTAGAATCTTGTAATCAGATCTGAAGCTTGTAAGAATACGATTATAAGCTAATTACTTCATAAAATCTCACGTTCTATATTCGGAAAACCGCTCGCTCTTAAAGGCAGGCGCACACTATACACGCACGAACAGCTCAAATCATTTGTGTGATTGTAAAAATCTGCATTCGTATGTGTGAAATATTCTTCATACATCCCTTAGACAGACACATTGTTTCTTGGACGCACAGATGGATACACTTGCGGTGCCTTCTGCGGACGTGCAGGCACGAACATAAGTAAATGGAGCACGCTTTCCCCGCAAGTCTTGAAACTTGCGTTTTATATTGGATATCAGAATACATTATTTTTCTAACTGAAAACGCAGTGAGGTTTATAACCAACTGGCCCGTCCAACGGTTGCCCGTTTTAAATATTGCCACACCTGAACAATGTCTTAAGAAAATACTTAGCTGCTTTTACTTTTTCCGCATTTGTACATATACGTAATCCGAAATCAGATCGCGTAAGTAAATTGCAACAGAGGATTGTCGTACCTAGTTTGGAGACATAAGGACGTAGGTTGTAGTTTGGTTGTGTGGCAAATTATGTGTGTGGGAAAAACATAAATACGAGCCACAATACTTGAAAATTGCACTGTTTTACAACGGAGCTAGCATTATTTCGCAATTCTGAATGACGAACATTAGTGCAGGTATTCACGCTTTAAAACTGTACCAGTCAAAAAAGACTCAAACGAATTCTTCGAGAAATGGTTCAAGGATTGATACAAACGTTCTGGTGCGCAAGGAGAAAAACCAAGATTACAAAAATGTAGATAAGCGCCCTCAAGTCTTCTTACGCGCATGAATGCGAAAGCAACGCGTTTTCTGTCCCGCCGCCTGGTGGATTTTACCTACACTACAGTCGCAGACTTCATCCGCACTTGCCTAGACGGCGCATGGGTATTGGGTAATTACATAGGTTAAATGAAGAAGAGGTGAATACGAAACTTAATAAAGTTGACGATGTTCACTGCATGGCACGATAGTGTATTGTAATTTTACGCAGCAGTTCTTTTGTATCTACAGACGGTTCGTGCAGACACGTTCTGTTTCCAATGCCTGTCCACGGCATTCATGAGACTTGAAATGTTTGCGCATTAAAAACTGTATACATAGAAACGAATGCTTTTCGTGGCACAATTATGCCGTCTGCCGAGCAAGTAATTCATGTAAAAATATACACAAGCTTTTAATTTTCACAGTGCCCTTCAATGACATTAATGTAAAGTAAGATTGATAAGAACATTTATTTCTAACAAACTATTTGCTTGTAAGTTTAGCACTGAAGCTCTAATCCTCTAACAAACAGTGCTTGTTGTTTATGTAGTGCATGCCATTGATGCTTAGTCGGTGTAAACCTAGTAGCTGCACTACTCGAATGTCATGGTGCACTAGCTTTAGATGATCGCCTCACACCACGGTTGTGAAGAGCAAAAACGGTGCCACATCATGACAGGGCTGTATACCAACCGCGTGGTAATAGCAGCCAACAAAAGAGCGCTGGAGACTTACTGTTAATTTCTCAGCTATCAGAACCGCTACTGCATGTTCATCTTTAACTTTCAGTCACAGCACCACTGCAATGTTCTGTTTTTCTCTTCGCCAAGAGTACAGAGCTTGTAATGTGACAAATACAACCTGATCTCGTAACTGCTGTTCGTTGTACTGCTGCGTCTCTATAATGAAAGTCAAATATCCCCATGATGTTTGGAAACGATGGAAAGGAGCTCGTTTTGCTGCAGTCCAGCTCACCATTCTTGGCCATATTTTGTCCAAAGAGGCATCCCCAGACCTCGCCAATATTCGTACTGCGACGGCCTTTTCAAACCCTACTTACATCAAATATCTACGTAGCTTCCTTGTAATGTCAGAACGTCTTTCCAGCAGTTGCGAGCTTTTGTTGTGTTAATGAACGCGCGACGATGCCTTCAAAACTTTCCTCTGCATCTTCATGGTTACGCCTGTCCTGCGTCACTTCGATCACAGCACCTATCGAGCTCTACAAGCACTCCAGGGGTGTTGCTCTTAACGTCGTACTCGCCCAGAGCAAATCTCACTAATCTGAATGCCTTGTCGCCTATGGCAGCCATGGAGGAGGAGAAAATATTTATTTACGATGATATGATTTGGGAAGGGAGGTGAGTTTCGTTGTGGAGCTGAGTGGCAGACCCTATTCCAGGACGCCATTGGCCGACGCTGGGCCTCCAGGTCCGAGCTGGACAGGGCCGCCTCCCAGCCCTCCCTAGTTGGCTGTTTTATTTCTTTTAGTTTTGTATTTTGCTTTATTGCTTTCAGTTTTGTATACAATGGGAGTACGATGTGCCTCGTTGCGTTATTATGGCCGGCTGTAAGTATCAACAGTTCTCCTGAGAGAGAGAGAGAGAGAGAGAGAGAGAGAGAGAGAGAGAAAACTTTTAATGAGCATAATAATCAGTAAGAATTCGCAGGAGCTGGGTGGTCGGTGCCCCTAGTCCAGGGCTCCGCTGGCAGCAGCTGACTTGCGGACTAGCTGGATAATCCAGTCTTGCTGGTCCAGGTTGTCGCTGGTCAGGGCCGCCTCCCACTGCTCGTGTGTCGGGCATGGCACTAGTAACGTTGGGTCAGGTTTGTCCTGGCATTGTTATTTTGTTATTGTTTGTCCTCATTTTTATTTATGCCCTACTGATACGGTAACGCTTTTCAGGCAATTATCGCGAGTAAAATTCAGGAACCTATTGGCCTCGAGATCGAGCAGAGTCGCCACCTTGCGGCTCAGAGACGAAACCTACTCAGTGTGGATGCGTTTTCGCGTCGCGTGCCAGCCCGCAGTGATTTACGCGCGCGCATGCGGCGTGTACAGGAGTGTTTTTGTTTGTTTTGCAGTTCCTGTGAGCTTTTGCTTACCTATATGCCTTTTGCAAAATAAATATGAACAGTCTATAACACCACGCTTCATTAAAAAAAAAATATACTTGTCCGTATCGAGCATGTCATGCTTGGATAAGGACATCATCCATCGCGGTCTTCGGCGCTTGAGATCCTTTGACATGCAATGTCTCAAACGAAGTGGTACGGCCGTCAAAGCAAAACAAGTTGCTGCCATCAATAAATGTCAATGCAAACGCTCAGAAATCGCATATTCCCGTTTCTGTTTGGAATACCGCAGCTACTAAAACATGCCACCGTAGACTGCTTTATATAGCAGAATGCAGTTTGAACAGACCACTCTAGGCCTACTATGCCTTCTGTATTTACGGTAGAGTTGTGGGAGTACATTTTTTTTTTGCTTTTAAACCTCTGTCGCGGTGTCTCAATGGTAAGGGCGCTCGACTGCTGATTTCGAGGACGAGGGATTTAATCACAACCGTTTCGAAAGGCGTTCCTCTGCTGTGGGATTTGACTGCACAATAAACAATCCCACGTGGTAAATGTGGTGTTAATAATGAAAAAATAAAAAAAAACGACACCAAAACTAGCCTCTGCAATCATCCGTCATAGCCGATGCCGCTTTCATGAGTTAAACCCGGGCCAATATGCATTTCCTTTCTTTTTTTTTTGTTGGAGGCTTCTGTGCATCCGTAAAAGTTTTAGTGAGCACATTTTGCTTTAGAGAAATGCTCGAATGTTTGGGAAACATAATCCCTGCACCTGATTGTTAGCCTAAATATTACATAATACACCTAGATTAATGTACTTTACTGGTAGCCTATTATAATCATTATAATCCCTTTTCGTCCAAGTGCTGTCTTCCGAGCAAACTCGTCGTTTCTGACAAGGGGAGTAAAACAGCTTCATGCGGGCTTAAATATCAGTGTTTAGTTCGGGAATAAATACATCTTTATAGTCGCACGATAAGATGACCTCCATTTCTTTCAGAATAGTTTTATATCCGGCATCTGTTTTGGAAGCAACCCTAACATTTTACTTCGCATAAGATTTAGTCACTGCGAAATAATTAGTGAAAAAAAATTTCAGCCAGTAAAACTGCTTCCCAGAACATGACAGTGCCCATGCGCAGTTTATAACGATGTCTTCGCAGCGAGTAGCAGCTTTCACTTTAACGTTACTGAAAATTAATCGCTGATTATTGTAAATTCTGTCCAGTGTGTAAACGTTCTATCACACGGTGAAATTGATTGGCATTGCAAAACAAAATAATTACACTACTAAGTTACCGTTATATATTAACATCACACACATCAGAAATCCCTTATACTTTCCTCGGTTTCAGGAAATCATTTACGGTTAGTGGCGCATGCAGTAATGCACTATCACATTCTATGACAGTGGCCGCCAAAAGCACCTCGGCAAATTCAATCCACTCAGCGCTGTACACGTGAACAATCAGCTTTCCTTTGCGGCGAGGTTTCCTGTATAGTGTCGGTGTGATCTAATTTTTGGGGAATACTTGTGCGTGGTTGTCTGGGCCAGAGTTGATGTGCACTCAGTCTAAAGCAACTCGCTGCCAATGCTACATTTAACCTGCTTAATCCTCGAGTCAAGTACGATATAATGAACCAGGCTTTCTCGATTCAATCTAAAGTACTGCAGGTATCTGCGTGGGCTTGACACTAAATTCGCCGGTCTCACTTGCATGAGACACGCGCACACTGTTTAAAATTCGATAAGAAAAACAAAGCTGTCATTAGGCAGGCCCAAGCATTAGGCGCGTGAGCGCGGTACAGCGCAAGAAACGTGCAAAGTAAATCTAGAAGTCTGGTGGTGGCGTGCTTTGTTTTCCTAAAATCCGCTCTTCTTCTACTGCATTGGCGAAATCCTTGGATTTTTTTCTGCAATATCGCAGAAATACTGCAGAAGACACGTTTCCAACAAACCCGCCGTAAACTCGGAAGCAGACCTACGCATCATGCGTTTCTGCGAGCGCCGCCGGCTGCCGATCCACACTACCGGAGTGACGGTGGCGCCACCTCTAGGTCGATCTCGCGGCGAATAGGGCCTTGCTTATTTTGATGAAGTTATGAACGGCAACAAGGAAAGTACTACATATATAAATGGGTTGTTTCCTCTATGTTTTAAAAAGGCCCGGTAACGCAAATGAAACATGTAGTGTTTATTCTTTGTGTTCGTAGCATAGAAAATGTCGATGCCCTAATGAAGTGGAACATTTTAACCTCAGGATACAGAAATGTTTCTTTCTGCTTGGCGGTGTCGATACGCAGCGAGGGTTTTCGGCAGTGGACACGAAATGAAAAAGATTGCGTGCTACCTCTTTGGTTGGTTGAGCGTCCTGCTCAAAATTGTGTCAGATTTGAGTGTTGCAAGCTTCTTGCGCAGTAAAAGTGAAAACATTAGCTCATTCTGCTTCGTTTCTTTGTTTGCGGTTTGTGAGGTCTTTCATGCTGCTGTTCAAGTCGCCAATATTGAGAAGGCAACAAATAAAAATATTGTTACGGAGCGAAGTATCCAGGCGACGACGACGTGCTGGTGTGATGTAGGGAAGAAGACGACGCTCAGGCTGAGATGGCCCTTCGTGGGTATGTGCCAAATATCAAGGAAGAAGAAGTTCATTCTTTGGTGTGTGGTGTGCGGTGTGCGTGTAACAGTGAACTAGCGTTTATTGCTGTGTACTTTTCCTTAACCTTTGGTGGAGGATTGCTGGAAGTATGTAAGTCGCCAAACCTGGATCTCCGTAATGGTTGCAAGATCGGTACCATCACTATGCAAAACGACGCGACACCTTCTTCAGCGGCACCATCAGCTCCCACCATCGTCATGGCTTAGCCTCGTGCTCCAGGCACCTTTTGCGGCACCAACCACGTCGACGTCGAAGACTGGCTCGCTATGTACGAGCGGGTCAGCAAGCACTACCATTGGGACGCGACCGTCATGCTCACCAACGTAATCTTCTATCTGGCAGGTACGGCGCGCGTCTGGTTTGAGACGCATGAAGACGATATCACATCGTGGGATATGTGCAAAGAGAAGCTTCTAGACCTATTTGGCAAGTCGATCGGGCGCAAGCTCGGCGCTCAGAAAGACCTTGCATCCCGTGCCCAGTCTTCGACGGAATACTACTTGTCTTATATTCAAGACATTCTAGCCCTATGCCGAAAAGTGGACAGTGCCATGCCCGATTTCGACAAGGTGGGCTACATATCAAAGGGAATTGCAGACGATGTTTACAATCTGCTGCTTTGCAAAGACTGTCCGACGGTCGACTCAGTCATCCAAGTTTGCTGGCGGTTTTAGCAAGCAAAACACCGTATTACTCACCGCTTCGACCACTTGCCAAGCACAGCTGCTACGTCCTCGTGTGAAGATACTTCAAAATTGCAGTAGCCATCTCATCCCTCCAATCTGACCAGGATTGTTCGCCGAGAGATCGAAGTTATGACACCCGTTGCGCTCGCTCCTCAGCCAGCAGATCCTACTATAACCTTAATCCAATCTGTCGTTCGCCAGGAGTTCGCAAATGTGGGCCTCAACGCGAACGTGGGCTTCAAATCTGGCCAGCCTTCCATGCAGCCCTCGCTCCAAACTAACGTTCCAGTCGTAGCTTCAGCGGCTCCTACCACGCCCTTTCCGGCGCGATACCTCTACCGCTACCGCAACCCAGACGAATGGCGAACCTCGGATGACCAACAGATCTGCTTCAAGTGCTCACGTGCCGGCCACATTTCTCACCATTGCCGCAGCCGTTGGGTTCCGCCACCTCGACCTCGCTACTATCCTGATCGCAGCGCCGACTATGTTCCACACCCAACCTATGTCCGAGATACGCGCTCTCGTGACTAACTCGCCAGCCCCGCGCATGTCCAGCCGCTCACCGTCTCCTCAAACCCGGTGGTCTCGCTCGCCCCAATCCCGCCGTGCCTCATCTCCCCACTTCTTTGGCACTCATCCGGAAAATAACTAATGCATGCTCCCGCAGGTGACAATGCATTGACGATCCGGCCCGAAAGTCCTCTGCTGACCCTCGCTTATTGCCGCAACCTTCTCTGCATTTATGTGGATGGTGCCCCTGTTACTGCCCTCATTGACACTGGCTCTCAAATTTCAGTCCTCAGCTCATCCTTTCTCCGCCGTCTCAAAACGTTTGTCAAACCCGCCGCTTCATCCGCCGTTTGTGTCGCCGATGGACGCGTCGCTGCCGTCGTGCGACTGTGCACTGCTCGCGGGAGTATTTCCGGCCGCACTACTCCTGTTTTTTTCACTGCACTCGACCGCTGCCCTCACGAAGCGATACTCCCTTCTGCTCCGAAAACACCGATGTCAACCACCGCCTCCGATCCGCCGAATTTGTTCGTCTACCACTCGAAGCTGCTATTTATGTTCGACTGGCCCCGTTCCCCGCAGTTCCTGACGGAACATACGTCACCTGCCCAATTACCGATATTCTCCGTCGCAACCTCATACTTCCTAATACCGTCGTGACTGTCACTGCTAACCGCACCTATCTTCTCGTCCTTAACGTCAGCCGCTCGACCCAAGTTTTACCCTGTGACATAGCACTCGCTGATCTGTTTCCTTTGGCAGACTGCCAAGTTGCGGCTCTAACCGCTCAGTATCTGTCGGAGCATTTATCGCCTTCTTCTCATTCGAACCTCTTTTCAGGCATGATAGCCGCGGATCTGCGAGATGACCAAGCCAAAGCTCTCTCCGACCTTTTGCTGTCGTACAGCGATATATTTGATTTCGGGGACCAACCATTGGGCCAAACATCCGTTGTGACCCATTGCATCAATACGTGTGACGCCAGCCCCTTCCACAGAAGGCCTTATCGTGTCTCTCTTACTGAGTGGCATGTTATACAGAAAGAAGTTGACAAGATGCTGGCTCAAAACATTATTCAGCCTTGGATGGATGGATGGAATATAGGAGCGTCCCCTTTGAAACGGGGGGGGGGGGGGGGGGGGGGTAGCAGTAGCTATCATGCTCATTTTTCTCCATATATCTTAATTATTGATTTAGAATGGTTAACCAAACCATCATTTATTTATTAAATTTTTCTCCTACATTAATAACATTATGTCACTTCTCTGATTTTAAGCCACCAATCTTCCAGCCGTTTTTTGCTAGTTTCCACCGCTGGTTTATTCACCCGGCCACTGTTATCTCTAAACCCCAGAGCTTCAGGAACATTGATTGCACCTGCATCAACTTCCGGATGGATACCATTGCATTCGAGTATAATATGGTCAATTGTTTCACTGGAGTTTCCACACACAGCACATGCGTCATCTCCATTGTTAAACTTCTTTTTGTAGCTGCGTGTTCTAAGGCACCCTGATCTAGCTTCAAAAAGTAGGGCACTGCCTCTTGAGTTATCAAAGAAATCTTCCTTCCTGATCTGCATTTTCCACTTTCGGTATTATTCCACACTCTGTTTTTTTTTTCCATCGAATTTATCGAATTTTTACCTTCTGTGTTTTTCACCTGTTGCTTAATGCTCTTTATTTCTCCGTCCTTGTTACTAGCATACTTACTAGTTAGTTTCCTAGTTCTTTTCCGCCATTGTGAGTCAATGCTTTTTAGGTACAGGTATTTAAATACCTTAGCTGCCCATCTGTTACTGTTCAATTTCCTCAGGCGTTCCTCATATAATATTTTACTCTGAGCTTCCCGTACTTCGAAAGATGCCCAGCCCATATCTCCCTGTACCGCCTCATTTGTAGTTTTGCCGTGGGCACCTAGTGCTAATCGTCCAACGGATCTCTGATTTGTTTCTAATGTCGACTGTATCTCTGATTTTAGGCACAAAACCGCAATTCCGAAAGTAAGTCCGGGCACCATAATTCCTTTCCAAATACCCCTCAATACCTCATACCTATTGTATCCCCACAATGCCTTATGCTTCATTATCCCGGCCTTCCTTCGCCCTTTGGCCTTAAGTGATTGCTCATGCTATCCAATGTATGCCAATCCTTCATTTACCCATACCCCCAAATATTTATGTTCTGCTACTCTAGGTATTTCAAGGTCTTGTATTTTAAGACCCTGATCAGTTGAGCCGTTGAAAATCATCAGACCCGACTTAACTGCGCTGAAACTGAAGCCTAGAGCGTCCCCTTCGTCTCCGCAATACTTAACTAGAGTTTGCAATTCTTCCAGACTCTCAGCTAGCAGCACAATATCGTCTGTATACATCGAACCGGGGAGGCTCTGCTCTACCGCCTTTCCACCTAATCTATATGACAGGTTAAAACCTAGGTTACTGTCTTGTATCCTCTGTTCTAGGTTTATCATATAAAGCATGAACAGCACCGGTGATAGAGGACAGCCTTGTCTTAATCCTTTGCATACTTTGACATCGTCCGTACTTCTTATCCCTTCCCACGTAATTTCTACTTTGTTATCCCGGTATATTTCCTGTAGGAACTCTATTATCTCATAACCGATACCTTCTTCTTTTAATATGTTCCACAGGAGTTCCCTGCTTACGTTGTCGTACGCCCCGTTTATGTCCAGGAAGGCCAAATACAAAGGTCTATTTTCCACTCTAGATATTTCGATGCATTGGGTAAGCACGAACAGGCTATCATCTAAGCGCCTACCATTTCTAAAGCCGTTCTGAAGTTCTCCGAGTATCTTGTTACTTTCAACCCATGCTTGCACCTTTAATTTCACCGCCTGCATGGCTAACCTGTACATTACAGATGTTATGGTAATCGGCCTGTAGGATTTTATGTGCATCCTTTCTCCTTTCCCTTTATAAATCAAATTCATTTTACTCTGCCGCCAGCTGTCCGGAATTTGCTTATTCGTTATGACTGTTTCCAAAGCTTTTAACAACGTTTCCTTACTTTTTGGACCGACTTCATTAATCAGATTGACCGGAATTCCATCTATTCCTGTAGATGTGTTTTTAGGAATATTTTTTTCTGCCTTTTGCCAGTTTAGATTGGTCAGTTCTAAGGTGCATTGTATTCTGCTACCTTGTGTTGCTTCCTGATTTGCGGAGATTACCCTATCGTCGCTCGACTTCCTGCAGTCCTTGGGCGCCCCCTTTCGTATTAGTCAGAAAGAAAGACCAAAGGTGAAGATTTTGTGTCGACTATCGCCACCTTAATCAAATAACAAAAAAAGATGTTTATCCACTTCCGCGAATTGACGACGCGTTTGACCGCTTGCACGGTGCCAGCTATTTTTCTTCTATCGACATGCGTTCAGGCTACTGGCAAATTGCTGCCAACGAATGGGATCGCGAGAAAACCGGATGTGTCACCCCCCGACGGAGTCTATTAATTCAAGGTGATGCCATTTGGTCTCTGTAACGCTTCTGCAACATTCTAGTGCATGATGGACTCGCTCCTCCGTGGCTTCAAATGGACAAGTTTGTGTTACTTAGATGACGTCGTCGTTTTCTCCCCCATGTTCGAAACCCACCTTGATCGACTTTCTACTGTCCTGGCCGTTTTTCGCTGCGCCGGTCTTCAACTGAACGCCAAAAAAGGCAGTTTCGGCTGGCGCCAAATCAAAGCCCTGTGTCATAAGTTTAATGCGAATGGTGTCCAGCCCAACCCTGACAAAGTTCGAGCCGTGCGCGAGTTGCCTACCCCGCGTAGCTCGAGGGACGTGCGAAACTTCCTTGGCCTTTGCTCCTACTTCCGCCGCTGCCATCCTTGCCCAGTACCAGCATGGTTCCCCCAACGTCATTGCTTATGCCAACCGCCTGGTTTCGTCCTCTGAGCGTAATTGTTCAATTACAGAGCGGGAATGCCTTGCACTTGTTTGGACGCTGACAAAATTCCGCCCTTATTTGTTTGGACGGTTCTTCTGCGTAGTGACAGACCATCGTACTTTGTGTTGGCAGTCTTCACTTAAGGACCCCACTGGCCGCTTAGGTCGCTGGGCCTTGCAAATACAAGAGTACGCATTTATGTGGTATACAAGTCCGGCCACTTACACCAAGACGCTGACTGCTTGTCCCGCCATCCCGTAGATCCTCCCACTTTGTCCGACCATACTGCTGACGACTGCGTTTTGTCCATCTCGGACTTTATCAATATCGGCTCCGAACAACGTCGTGATCCTGCCCTGCAACCAATTATTGACCAGCTGCACAACAACCCCGATCCGTTCGCCAGCATGTTTGTGCTTCATAAAGAGACATTATACAGACGCAATATGCGTCCAGATGGCGCGGACCTTTTACTGGTCGTTCCGTGTCATCTGCGTTCTAGTGTCCTCGACTAACTTCATCACGTCCCTAGAGCAAGACACTTGGGAGTATCACGCACGTATGACAGTGTGCGACGCAGATTTTTCTGGCCTGGGCTCTACCGCTCTGTCCGTCGCTACGTCACCGCTTGTGAGCTGTGTCAGCGCCGTAAGACACCCTCACTTCAACCTAGTGGGCCCCTGCAACCAATCCCAGTGCGAACTGAGCCATTCTTTCGTGTTGGCCTCGATCTCCTTGGGCCTTTTGCGACGTCGACTTCTGGAAACAAATGGTTTACTGTGGCGACTGATTATACAACCCGATATGCTGTAACTAGGGATATCCCCGCCAGCTGCGCCTCCGACGTTGCTGACTTTATTCTGCATAACGTAATCTTGATCATGGCGCTCCACGTCAGCTGCTCACAGATCGTGGCCGCTGTTTCCTCTCTCAAGTGGTTCACGACCTTTTCCGCTCATGCGCTACTCGTCACCAATTCACCCCGGCCTACCATCCGCAAACGAGTGGTCTGACTGAGCGTCTTAAACGCACACTGACCGACATGCTGTCTATGTATGTGTCCGATCACCATCGTGACTGGGACATCTCCTTACCTTTCGTCACGCTAGCCTGTATCTTCTCACGCTACGATACCGCCGGATACTCTCCCTTTTATCTACTCGTCGACCGTGACCTTCTACTCCCCTTCGACACCTTGCTGCCTCTTGACGGCTCTTCCTGCAGCTACGCTTCGGATGCCATCGCCTGCGCTGATGCCGCCCGCAACATTGCTCGAGAGCGGCTTGGAGCGTCTCAGCGCTCTCAAAAGCATCGTTATGACCTTCAGCACCGTGACGTCCACTACCCTCCTGGTTCCCTCGTACTTCTTTGGCTCCCGGTCAGCCGTGTGGGAATGTGCGAGAAACTTCTGCCTTGTTACTTGGGCCGTTACTGCGTCCTGCGGCAAGTCACCGAAGTGACCTATGAGATCGTCCCTGTACGGCCTAAGCATCTTTCTACAACCCCTCATTCAGAACCTGCGCATGTCGCCCGTCTGAAACCATATCATTCAAGTTCTCCTGTGTAGGACGCACCGGGACGGTGCTTCTCCGGCGCGGGCAATATTGTCACGGAGCGAAATATCGAGGCGACGACGACGTGCTGGTGTAGTGTAGTGGAGAAGACGACGCTCAGGCTGCAGCTGGGTTCGTTCTTTGGTGTGTTTGCGTTTAACTGTGAACCAGCGTTTACCACTGTGTACTTTTCCTTAACAATATAAAAACCAGTCGACAGACTCCGGCCGCGAATGCGAGGGCAAGCGCAGAATAGAAGGTGGGCTGGAAATGAGGATGTGAAGGCCGTAGTGGACATGAAGTTGTCTACCATATAAATTCAACCTTCAAGCTCATCCTACGTGTCCCCGTGGCGCGTACGTGGAACGACAACGCCCTCACAATGCGCCGCTGCGGGTTACCCGAATTTCCACTGCAAATATACAAAATGCGGATCTTCAGCTCACATGCTAATATTTCAGTTTCAGGGGGGGATAAAATTTTGGAGCAATTGCAGGAGGTAATGGGGTGCCCCCAGATGGGAGTCCTATTGGGGATATGTGTAAAGAAGAGAGCAGTGCGCTATCTGCTTATGTACGCGAAAGGCTGGACCGTCTGGGCTGTCAGCGTGGCTTCACGAATTTCTTCATACGTATTATGGGCACCAAGATTGAGTAAGCGGAGTGTCGTGGTGCTGGGAGGAAGGCACAGTGCTGTTTGTGTACAACTGCGGAGTAAAGTGTTCACTTAATCGTGCTCCTTGCTAGCGAATGGTAAGTACGGAAGGGCGTATGCGACTCTGCTAATAACGTGTGGTTGACTGAGGCGAAGTGTATTTCTTTCATGAAGGCCTGTTTTCCGATGTGCTACACGACGTATGAGCCGAGTAGTTTGTTGAGCATGAAAATGGACTGCTTTGATTACATCCCAATGGGCTCCATAGGAGTAGAGTCATTCCTAGGACTCTGATTTCAGTTACAAGGGGAATCGGTCGCGCTAGGATGCGTGCGAATTACTCCTCGTATGATGGTTTTGAGTCTTACGTAACCTTACAGATGATAACGGTTTACGGAGGCACCTGATAAATCTTGGTAATTGTTGTAGAAAGAGGGAAACGGAAATCAACGTGTCTAAAGTAGAAGCCATGCGGTACACCGCAATAAAAGCGATGCCTTATACTTATAGTGTAAGGTACGTACAGGTGGAATTTGTGTCCAACCTAAAGTGAGGGAGTAGTCTTTAATAAATAATGGAACTGGCACGAAGGCCCATTCAAGGAAGAGGAGTGGTAGGGTGAGGGAGGTCACATTTGGGTGCAAGGCCTGCCTCACGTGGAAACTCCGAGAGGGATAGCAACGTGCTTCTGCAGTTAGGCATTCATTTATCCCCATCGTTAGGCGCAAGTTACATTTGGACAACCAAGGTACGAAACTAATCTCATACACTGCATTCGTGCGTTGAAAACTCGACTATGGACCGCCTATGTGGATTCTACCATTAGGCTTATCTGAAATATAAATATGAATTTCTGCAAAATAAGGCTGCATGGTTCATCTAAAAGGAACTACTCACGCACAACAAGCCCATCTCAAATAAAATTGTCTCTTCAGCTACACACTTCTCAAGAAATGCAGGTTGCTCCAACTCTTGTTTTTCTTTCACAAGCTTCGCCATAATCATTCATCTAATCCAGCCACCCACATAACACCAGCAAATAAAGTATTACCGCGACTGAATCACCAGCACAAAGTACAGCCCCTAGTTTTACACGTACAAACATTTCCTTTCATTTAGCGCTTCTCGCCAATCGTTACCGGAATCAAACCTGAAAACGGAGCATCTATCTCGACCTCAATACATTTGTTGATATCTTTGAGTGCTATCTGAGGCTGCGAATACGCTTTGAGCAGCACATTTTTACCTTTAATGATAGGATTATTTCATGTATGCGCTAACTGAATGTTTGCATTCGTTTGTGAATGTTGTGCATGTTTAGGGGGTGACCATTACTGTCCACCTCCCTCCTCCCCCACACACCTGTATAACAGTTGCTCGGGGCATAATAGTTGTAGGAAAAAGATTCATGATTATGCGCTCAAATGTTTATTTTTATAATTTTTGGTGTGCGACTAGGTTTTGTTGGCATTTGTGAGCTTGATGTTAAAGATACTTTTTAATCTAATGTTTTATAATATACGGAACACTAAGTCTGCGCCCCAAAATTTTAAAAGAGACGCCTCTCCCTTATGGCAGCTAGGATTCCTTGGGAAGGTAAATTGACAGAAAAATAATTCAATATTGACACCAGCTCACGCTTCCGTCTCTGGAAACGAGGAACCGGGCTGGCAAGAGGCTCGTCGACCAAGGCAGCCGTTAACGCATGATAAAATTTGGGGAGATTGCTACACATTATCGAGAACAGAGAAGACTAGCACGCCCGCCAGATCCCGCATTATATAATACGTAATTCGGAAGCAGTTCACTGCAGATGGTCCAAAATATACATATTCTCAAAACCTTTCCTGGTAAATCATGTTTTACCGGACATTAGATAAGATTGGTGTGTATAACTTGCATAATTTGGGAATGCCCCCATTCCCTCGCGAGGGCATATAATAAAGAAACCTGGGAGACCATGCTGCGAACTCCAGGTCCTCAGCTCCAGCCCCTCGTCGTCCAACTGGCCATAGATGCCGCCAGCAAACAAGACCTCCCGGCTGGCATCTGGCGCCATGCACCCGCGGGCTTAGCGCTGAGGAGGGGGAGAGGGGGGGGGGCGCCTTTTTGTAGGACTAAATAGTTCTTCCCTCGCTTCCTCATAATGTAGCTCTGATTATGCTCGTCACATTCACACTGCAGGCCAGGGATGTTTAAACAAAATTGAAGATTCTCGTTTGCTAATCGAGACCAGTTGGCATAGAATGACCTCCATTAAATGTTCTCAATTATTTTACAGGTACATGTGTCTATTGTATCCAATGAATCAATTTGAGCATACACTTGAGAAGCCCCATTTTTCAGTTCCACTATGGTTACTGTGGGAGCCACACCGATTTATTTTTGGTGACCGCATTTTGATTTGTGATCATTCCCGTTCAGGATTTGTGATAGGTTAGACCTGCTTTCAAGGAATAGGAAGACGTTGTTGCGATCGTGAAGCAGAAAAGCGGTCTGTGCAAGCCCAAGCAAAGCCGATATGAAACCTATGTAGACTGAGCAATGACAAGTCAAGGGATTGCACACTTGTTCCCCCCGGGGCGCGGTTGGTATTTAAGGGTTTCGCAATACACTTTTGTAATTGGATTCCACTGGGGCCCGACATCCCGTAATTCATCGACACTGATGAAGTTTACTGATCGAGGGGCAAGAAAAGGACAGTATGTAGATCAGAGAAGGGGGAGGGAAGAGAAGTTCTGGAGCATGCATTTCCAGCGCCACTGCGTCTGCTATACATACAGCAGTAGGTATAAAGCACAGCTGAGAACGTTTCGTTTTAAAGAAGGGTCGCAAACATTCGCTATATTTTGAGGACACGGAACAGTGTTTACGCCATTAAACTTTATTTGAGGGCCGTTCAGTGCAATGAATGACACAGAGTACTTCTCAAAAGCGGAAAAGCGAAACGATGGTAAGGACCACCATGCGAGTGTCACTCTCAAGAAAAGTTTTAGACGGCATGAGGTCCTTACACAGGAAAATAATTTCATAATGTTAAGCGTTAGAGCATAAAAAAGCTACTAGCCACGCTGCTAAAAAAAAGCCGCTAATGCTTTCATTGCGGCACGTTACAATTACTGTAATATACGCGTCTTGATGTTTTTCCGGCGCGTATTTTTTCATAGAAAGTCAAACAGTCCTCTTTCTCGCGAGTCGATATAGTGTCACCACTATACCGGATGTCGTAGAAATTTTCTGTATTATCTGAAAAAGTAATCACGAAGAGCATGTTAGAAATATGAGGAAAACGATAATAAGATAGAGTGAAAAAAATATGAAGCAACTTATGAAGAACTACGCAGTACAAAGGTAGTACAACGATAAAAAATGATCTCAATTCAAGCAGTATATTTTAGTTCGTTTGGTTTTAATAGACTTTACTTAAAAGAACCTGTACACTTGACAACTAGGAACAAGTTCTGCTAAAATAAGCAGTAAAGCCAATTAGGCTACTTATTAAAGCGAATATTGATGTGCCGGCAAATGAAACTGTCTTACAGGTGGTAGTACAATTGCTGGGAGATGTGCAAATATATTGCGGCCCAGTTGAACGTTTGCTAGTCACAGATCGGCATAGTTATGCAACATAAAAAAGCAAACAACTTAGGTGAATGATTTTTCTCCTTCCGCATTTCCGTCATCGCATCTATTTTGTCCCGGCAATTAAGTTTTAATTTGGTCGAGTACTCCTTCCTAGTATCGGGGCCGAAATGATGTAAAGTAGGTACTCAAGCGTGACATATTCGTCACGCGGCATATATAAACGCCTAAGGTAGAGGGCATGCTGTAGACCTAAACGAGCGAACAGGTACCCTTTTATAGCAAATGCCAGTGCAGAGCTGTTGAAAAGGTGGCGGCGCAGCATAATAGAAATGAGGCGTATTCATTAAATCCCGATCGCTACTGACAGCTGGAATACCCTGTGCCTGCCTTGCATGCATTTTAATTATGCGGTAGAAATCGTATCTGTAGGAAGTATTTTTTTATTGAAATCGGCTGCTTATGCACGGTCTACTGAGCCTTCTTTTTTTAGGCAACGCGTGCGAACTCAGCACTGGACACCCGGATTTACTTTAACCATTTCCGAGCTTGAGTGACGTATGTTTAATTTGGCTGGCTGAATGTAGATGACTGGATGTTGCCTTTCGTACCCTTAATTCATATGTATTTGGCAAAACAAATTCAGCGTTTTATTTTGTTCAATTTGGTGGCGAGGAAAGCAATTGCATTTGCAAAAACGAAAGGGTACTACAGCTTGTACTGGATAAGGAGTCCTCTGGTGACACTTTCATTGTATTATTTGATATTGTGTAGGCTCAAATTCCACCAAACTAAAGGAAAAAAAACAGCGCTAAATGTTAAACAGAACACACAGAAAGATGAACGGGACAGGCGCTGTCCCGTTCGTCTTTCTGTGTGTTCTGTCTAACATTTAGCACTGTTTTTGTCTTTAGGTAAACACAATGTCACACCAACTAGTCCACCAAACTACTTGGGCAAAATTATTGTCCTAAATGTAGGACCTCTGGCCACATACGGCATGCACAATGATAAAGGAAAAAGGAGCGAATTACAAACTATACATACTAAGCTATATTCAGGAAAACACTAAATGCTCTTTCATTTTCCCAAATGTTCTCTATATCATAATCTTCAATAAGTGTAGCACAAATAATCACGTTATAATGAGGGGAAATTATTAGATCTGAAACATTTCTTTTTATCGGCACTGTTAACTGAAGAGCTATGGCATCTGAGCCCTGTAGCAAGGATTTGCGATCTCAGTCCGATAGGGCTTCATTGCAGCAATAGAGAATGCAAAAATCGTGTGCCGTGACCGAGCTTGCTGTACAAATTAGGAAGACCAGGCGGTCCAGAGTACCTCCGACCGCTAACGTGCAGCCACGCTAAAAGGCTTCGATGAACTAAAAACCTATCTATTGTAAGTCTACAGGAAATAATTAGGCCGAAATATAATTAGGGCGGCTCTTTTCTGCACACTTCTTAGAATCTAACTAGAATCGAATGATGCAGCAACTCAGTATTAGTTTCCTCATCGAACATCCATCATCATCATCATCCAGTACATGTTTTCCTAATCTATCGGCTTTGTTTAAAAAAAATGATACGCTTTTCTCGCCAATAATATTGGACCGGGGGCGTTCGGTTAATTACTGAAAGCGCGCTTTTCATCCAATAAGAGGACATTTTCCCCTGTAAACGCTTGATTATACATTGTACTGAATGTAATATTAATCGCGCAGGAGCCATAATGGTTCATATACAAGATCACATGCTTATTTAGGCTACCAGAACAAAGGTTATCTAATATTCGCAGATAATTGAACGAATAAGGCCCAGAAAGGAAACGAAGAATTATGGAAATCATTTTTCGCACAAATAATTTTCAGGCGCTTATATAGGTTCATAACGCATGGATAGAAAGCTCTTTAAAATGCTTATGGTTCAAATTATGAGCGGTGTAAGTTTAAGACTATGAACTGTGGAAAGATTATTGTCTTTCGATGGATGACCATCGCCACATTTACAACACCGCAAACCAGACTTACAGCTGCGAGCACTAAGGTCATATGACCAGCAATTGTTGAACTGCAGCAGCGCAGATGTTTAAGGATCGACACAAAAAATCAAAAGACATACTCTTCTCCCTGGGAAACATGAAGTTCCTGAAAAAGCGACAGTTAGCAACTCTGGCGGCAGCCGAACTCTTTAACCCCGGCTACAGCGATATGCAGCAAAACTGTCGCTGAGAAAAGGTCGAAAATTTCAGTGGGAGTGAAGCAAGGTCTACTCTTTTTTGAAACGAAAAGCTTCACTACGAGGGCCGGAGCCAAGCTTCGCGTGGACCGTATGCTGCAAAAGCAATATTCTGCGCATATATTCAATATATAGCATATTGTCACGTCTCGATTGAACGCCAAGGAGGACCCAAAGATAGGACGGGTTTAATAAATCAACCTGGACGAGTCTTGCGCTCCAACTTCCTTCTCTTCCAGGCTCGCGCTTGTGGGGCCCAGTCATCATCTTTGGCGTCGTCTTCTATGCGGCATTTGCCCCCCTCCTCAGGAAGCATCGTCCCGATGAGCACAAAAGGGAGTAGGGGGTCAAGGTCAGTCCGAGTTGTACGGCTTCATGCGTACAACGTGGACGACGTCGGCTTGTTGCTGGCGTCGCTTCGAGGTCGACACCCCGTCTGGCACCACCTCATAAGTGACGTCGGTTAAACGTCGCTGAACAACATATGGCCCGAAATATCGCCGCAATAGTTTTTCGGAGAGTCCACGGCGACGAATAGGCGTCCAGACCCACACTTTGTCGCCAGGTTCGTACATGACATGTCGGCGTCTATGATTGTAGCGTCGTGCATCATGCTCTTGCTGATTCTTGATCCGCACACGCGCTAGTTGGCGGGCTTCCTCTGCACGCTGAGCGAATTCCTCGGCGTCCTGATCGAGATCGTCGGTGTCGGCATTCGGGAGCAACATTGCATCCAGCATAGTTGTTACTGGTCGCCCGTGAAGGAGGCTGAATGGTGTCATACGAGTGGTGTCTTGGCGTGCCGTATTGTAGGCGAACGTGACGTAGGGAAGAATTTCGTCCCAATTCTTGTGGTTCACGTCAACGTACATGCAAAGCATGTCTGCAATGGTTTTATTGAGGCGTTCCGTCAACCCATTGGTTTGGGGGTGATAGGCTGTAGTTTTACGGTGACTGGTACCACTGAGGCGGAGAACGGTCTCCAAAAGTTCGGCCGTAAATGCAGTTCCTCGGTCAGTTATAATGAGCGCCGGAGCGCCATGCCTCAGGACAATGTTCTCCACGAAGAACCGAGCTGCTTCGGCGGCGGTACCCCTTGGCAGAGCCTTGGTCTCCGCGTAGCGGGTTAGATAATCGGTGGCGACAATTATCCATTTATTTCCGGCTGTCGACGTCGGAAATGGTCCCAGGAGGTCCATGCCGATTTGCTTAAAAGGTGTTGTTGGCACTTGAAGAGGATGGAGTAGGCCAGCTGGTTTTACAGGGGGTGACTTACGGCGCTGGCAGTCTATGCACGTACGTACATAGTGTTTCACTGTCGCAGGCAGTTTTGGCCAGTAGTATCCGTGCTGGACTCTAGCCAACGTGCGGGTGTAGCCTAGGTGACCGGCGGTTGGCTCGTCGTGACACGCTTGCAGAACTTCACTGCGGAGAACAGATGGGACGACGAGTAGATGACTGTTTCCCCCAGGGCGGAAGTTCTTCTTGTAAAGCACGTTGTTGCGAATAAAGAATGAAGAGATTACTCGGGTGAAAATCTTAGGCACAACGGTAGTTCGTTTTTCCAAGAAATCAATAAGAGGGAGCAATTCCTGGTCTTCTCGCTGCTGTTGGGAAAGCGTTGCGTCATCTATGACACCTAAAAATGCAGTGTCTTCATCGGTCATAGTGAAAGGTTCGACCGGCGCTCGCGAAAGGCAGTCAGCATCCGCGTGCTTTTTCCCAGATTTGTAAATAACTGCCATGTCGAATTCTTGTAATCGAAGGCTCCAACGCGCGAGTCTCCCTGAAGGGTCCTTTAGATTCGTCAGCCAACAGAGCGAGTGATGGTCGCTAACGACTTGAAAGGGGCGAGCGTACAAATAAGGGCGGAACTTCATAACCGCCCATACCACTGCAAGGCATTCTTTTTCGGTTGCCGAGTAGTTCGCTTCTGCTTTAGATAGGGTCCTGCTGGCGTAAGCAATTACTTTTTCTACACCACCCTGGCGCTGCACCAGCACAGCACCTAAGCCCACGTTGCTGGCATCCGTATGAAGCAGTGTAGGGGCGTCGTCATCAAAGTGCGCCAGGACAGGTGGTGTCTGTAAACGTCTCCGCAGCTCATTAAACGCTTGTTCCTGTTCTTCACCCCAGTGAAAGACAGCATTGTCACGCGTCAGCGAAGTTAATGGCCAGGCAATTCGTGAGAAACCAGCAATAAACCGGCGGTAATAGGCGCAAAGACCCAGGAAACGCCGCAATGTCTTTTTGTCCGTAGGTGTCGGGAACTTGGCGACTGCGGAGAGCTTTTCAGGATCAGGCCGGACACCTTCTTGGCTAACGACGTGACCTAAGAATTGCAGCTCCTCGTACCCGAAGTGGCACTTCTCGGGTTTTAGTGTGAGGCCCGCAGATCGTATGGCCTGAAATACAGCTAGCAGACGGCGTAGATGCTCTTCAAATGTGGCCGAAAACACAATCACGTCGTCAAGATACACCAGGCATGTTTGCCACTTAAGTCCCGAGAGCACAGTATCCATCAACCTCTGAAATGTTGCTGGTGCTGAGCATAAACCGAACGGAAGGACCTTAAACTCGTACAATCCATCGGGAGTGACGAATGCTGTCTTCTCCCGATCTCTCTCGTCTACTTCTATCTGCCAATATCCACTTTTCAAGTCCATTGATGAGAAGTAACGTGCATTTCGTAGGCGATCAAGGGAATCGTCGATGCGAGGAAGAGGGTACACGTCTTTTTTAGTTACTTGGTTGAGCTTGCGGTAATCTATGCAAAATCGTAAGCTGCCGTCCTTCTTTTTAACAAGTACCACGGGGGAAGCCCAGGGGCTCTGTGACGGCTGGATAACGTCGTCTCTAAGCATTTCGGCCACCTGGCGCTGAATGGCTGCACGTTCTTTCGGAGCTACACGGTAAGGATTTTGTCGAATCGGGCGAATCGAGTCATCCGTGATGATTCGATGTTTTGTCAAAGGCGTTTGGCCGATCCGCGATTCGGAAGCAAAGCAGTCTCGAAATTGATCTATGAGATCCAAAAGACGGTCCCGTTCTGAAGAAGACAAATTTTTACTCACATCGACGATGGTTACGGGCGTCTTGCACATTGATCCTTCCTGTTGCAGTGAGAAGCAGTGCTGCGCCTTTGGGACGCTGTCGAAAAAGGCCACAGTTGTGCCTTTCGGAATTTGCTGACGCTCGTCGCTGAAGTTTGTCAGCAGCACTTCGGTCTGTCCATTGGTCAAGTTGACTAGCCCTCGAGCTATGGATACACCTCGGCTTAGTACCAGGGCGACTGCCCTTTCGGCGATACCATCGCCGGTATGCGCCATGTCGCACTTCACTTCAACAAGAGAGCATGATCGCGGAGGTAATGTCACTGTCTCATTGGCGACACGTAAGGGCATCAGTGGTACTTCCGCACAACCAAGGTCTTCATGATTGATGGTGAAGGCAACGACGCTGTCACGAATGCTGATTACAGCCCCATGAAGACGCAGAAAGTCCATGCCCAAGATGAGATCTTTGCAACAGTCAGGGAGAATAACGAAGCTGCCAACAAACACCGCGTTTCCTATTCCTATCCGGGCAGTGCACTTCCCTGT
Organism: Amblyomma maculatum; assembly: GCF_055883805.1. NCBI lineage: Eukaryota > Metazoa > Arthropoda > Arachnida > Ixodida > Ixodidae > Amblyomma > Amblyomma maculatum. Next base: position 28,831,346 of record NC_139353.1, read on the forward strand.
CGGTGCCAGTAGCTGGCCTCCAGCACTTCTTATTACTGGCCCAGTCCATTCGGTTTTTACTTTGCGCAGCGTGTCAGCCAGTTTCTGGCTAATAATTGAAAAATCCGCCCCGGTATCCACCAGAGCATGTACCTCCAGCCCATCAATGGAAACGGCGAGGTCAGCGCTAACAACGTTATCTGGGTTGCTCGTCTCTTTCGGCATTTTCGGCGGAAGTGCGGCAAGGTCAGCGGTATCAGCTTCGTCGTCGGGGCTGCTCATCTGATGCGGCAATATATAGCAATATTCTGCCGACTGCGTCGCCTTATCTTTCGCCGCAGCAGCGCGGTATACGGCGCAAGTGCGCCGCCGCTACTACTGCTCGTTCACCTCCTCGCCACCATTTGACCCTTCGTTGTAGCCGCGTGTTTACCGCAGTTACTACACGTGCGCAAGGATGGCTATAAATGCACTTGCCAGAGAACAGCCGTGCGCACTCGGCATGGAAGGATAATAGAGTGTGGCTGCTGCTAGACGACAAAGAAAGTCTACCAATCCTGAAGTGCCAGTGTGGCAGTTGGCTGAAATGCAGCGAAGAAATGAAAAGCTCAAAGCTAAACGAACGGCCGAAACACCCGAAGAACGGGAGCAACACCTCGCTAAACGACGTAAAAAAGAAGCTGATAAGCGGCTTTTAGCCACGTCCTTCCAAGCTTTTAAATTCCGATATCCAGGCTTAACCAAGCTAAGCCACTGCTAATTTTTTGGGGGAGGCTAGGTGCGAAGGGATGAAATTGCTTGCCAGTCACCAGGCGCGATGAAGCAGGTAAAAACTGAAGCTAAGGAGAGCTTTTCTGGCTCTAAGCCTGACACGTTCATGGAGGCGGCGAGAATCACAATGTGGTTGTTATATTTGCAATGATTGCTTAATATATTTTCGTATTTAACACTGTTCATTCCTGCCGATTTTGCTGCTTTTTAGGCACTATTATATGTATCTATACTTCTTCTTGTACCCCCCTTGCACAATGCCTCCCTGGAGGCCTGTAAGGTATTGTAAATAAATAAATCACAAACCAATGTTTAGAATCATAGATTTGTCTGGGTCAGCACAATAAAGACCGATGGGGTATTTCCGTGACTGCTACGCCTGCTCCGCCGTCAACGTAGACAACACGGCCACGCTGGGACCGCAACGTGGCACCATCGACAGCTAAGTACACACGCATGAGTACGCCAATAAGTAAAGTGTCAAGAAGACATGACCGTTAGACTGTCTGTTGTGATTTTCTACTCCCCGTAAGTGCACATGTTAGTTTTGTTCTATAAATGAGGCCGACTTAGCGAGAAGGCTACAATGTAAAGAGAAGGTCCAGGTGTTGTTTTGTGCACTGTTAGAAAGCAAGCTTGGCGATAAGAACTATCATTCCGTTCGATGCAAGACCGTGGATGCCGGAGTGGCACTTGTATCCAAGACATCTGAGGTGTATCCTAAATGACCTAACGTTATGCAGCAATCAGGAGAGAGTGTCAAAAAGAAGAATGTATGCAAAAACATGACTGAAGTTTATCGGTGATGGCCTCAACTATCTCTCTTTAAAGGCCCTACAAGAATGGAATCTCTTCTTTGTGTATACCAGCAGTCTAAGTAAGGCTGACAGCTTTGCTCTGCGACTCGGTACAGCCGCTTTGTGAACTCGGCTGCTACTTCTTCGTGCCACGATCAGCTGACCTTTAAGAAAACCTTTTATTGAGCCAATAAATGTTCCTCACATAGCAATACCTGCCACCTTCATCCTAAATTCGGCCACCGCTTTACGATTGCTCATATACTTTACCAGAGAAGAAAGGGTTCGATGCACTGGGTAATTAACGTCCCGCTCCGTAGCGCCAGCAAGGAAAGGACGAGTAATAAACTTAAGCGGTATTCCTCCAGATTATCGAACTTTGACGGCAAATCTGGTCGCACCACCTTGCAACCCAATTCTTCTGAACCAACCACGCTATCAGCTTCTTGTTTTGCTTTTAGTCAGGTTTTACCGACGCGCTACTGACTACCATATCTTAATCCTGTTATATGACACGCCCTCTAAAAACTGGCAATCTGTTCCTTCTTGCTTAACAGTAACATGAGGACCAACTGAAAGCTATTAAAGATACCACTATGACCTAACTTATATTACAATTGTCGTGCCGACGACTGACAATTTTAAACCCTATCCCGTAATGCGGTCTTACGGGACGCATACATTTCGTCCCAGCTCTGATATCACGAGTCATTTTGTCCCCCGGACCGCTGTTTTATTCACCGACACCTCTCTAACCAGTCTTTTTTACCCCATACCTACAATAAATCGTCCCATGTTTTTCTTGGAAGAATCGCTGCATTTTTCAATACGTTCTAATTGACACGCAACTACGGCAGATCTGAAAAATAGATGCCCCAAAAACAGTTGTTCCTTTGCCAGCGCTTCGTCTAAAAAATGACACTTAGATGCCGTGAGTTACATGTGGAACATACGGCTTCGACAAGAAAATGTAATACATATGTTATTCTGCATTATTACAGCAAAGAGGAATTATATGCCAATACTCAATTTATTTTCTACCTATAAGACACAGAGCGCTCGGGAACAGTAACCTTTGCCTATATAGTGAAACACTTTCAGGACCGTTAGGGCTTATTTATCAAGCACTGGTGCAATACTCAAAAAAAGTTGTTTTGCATGGACTTGAATGGAATTTGGAAACAGACGGTATTTGATAAAAAAGCTTAATCAGCCTTTCTCACAAGGCTGCTCTGCGCATGCGCACATCTCCCCTGGTTGAAAACAAACTACCAACCCCATCTGCGGATGCGCAGTTTTAGGCCTCCGCGATTGGCGCCGCCGTAGCTGATCTCAGTGGCAATGTGTAGATAATATTCGTGACAGGTGTTTGCAATAGATGGCGGTAGCTGTCAGGAGCACACACCGTCATTTTGCTGGCGGCTGCATCTCCCAAGGACGTTTTCAACCAGTAGGAGACGAATTTTCAACCACTCCCAGAGGGCGCCACATTTTGTGAAAAAAGGCGGATTGAGCACCAAACAACAAGGAGCGCTTAGAGCACACATATTTTTCTCCAAGATATGTATTTGGGCTGAGAGACCCCGTAACGAAAACCGTGTATGGTGATACGGTGCTTTCTAATCCAAAAAAGGTAGTGAGATATGATCTCATTCTAATGAAATTTTAGTCATACCCTTTTGCCCGCTGCTATATTTCCATGCCACTGCTGTGTTTGACCGGCAAGTAACGCGTGGGAAAAATATATATCAGAAGCAAATGAGACGCGTTTCGTCATATATGGCCTGTCCAGGCAATGTTTCGGCTTTCGGTATTTCACCTTTGCGCTTTGAAATCTCTAAATGACCGAAGATCAACCCGAGATTGCTACGAGTTTCACTGTCTCAGTCGCAAATGCCATATATTTCTTGCATGGTTCCTCCCATCTAATTCCGATGAAGCTGAGACCCCAAAGCGCTGTTTTTTTTCTTCCTGGAAACAGCGTGCGGAAGAGCCCTTCCTAATGGTTTCACTTCAGCTGCACTTAGCCGGCTGGGCTATAAAATAAACATGTGCATGTTCTTCTCTCAATACGTTGTTGCTCTAGTATTCGTCCTTCATTTCATGAGATTTAAAGTTGACTTCAAACAGCGTGCGTTGGCCGTTTCCAGCTCCACACTCAAGCTGTTGTTTATCACTAAACAGCGAATTTTTCGCTTTGCTCCACTTTGTACCCTTATGATCTAGCTTTACACCAACCACAAAAAGCACAAAAATGATATTGAATCAAAATAGAAGTCCGATTATGCGAAGGCTTCCGAGAAGAAATATTCTCTGCTTGGTCGCCGGACTAAACTACATTTGACGCTCAACTTACATCGTGAAAATTCTTGTTTGCCAAAGTGTCATTAGAATTCTCTTCTCACTGTCCATGAACGATACATTGTTCTTACCTGTGGGTGCCAAGTTACTATCATCAACTCATCCCTTCTATTTCGTCCCAACAAGCCTGTGTCAACTTTCTGCGTCCTCCGACGTTTGTGTCAGTGATGGAAATGCTGCATCCGTTGTTCAAATACACACTGCATGCGTTACATCAGCTTTTTTTCTAAGGTCTTCTCATTGAATGCAGTACCTATGCTGTGGTAATCGGTATCGAAGTTCTATCAACCCATGATCCTGCTGAAACTGGTCCACTGGCTTTCACTTTGAGCCGCCGCTACGGTTTGACATCCCGCATATCAAGTGCTGCTTATGCTCCGCTGAGATTGGATACCTGTAATAATACATTTTCCTCTTTCACCAATTTCTCGCCTGTTCGATGTCACTTACGTCCCTTGACTTATCAAAGATGTCCTGCAGCGCTGCTTCATACTCGCTGTCGTGACTGGCATATACACTACTTGCATGCCGGAAACTTTGGTACCGAAAGTTTGTCCCATGACATCGCAACAGCTCAACGATTTCCTTTCGGCAAATGCTCCGATTTTGATTTCAAATTTGAGCTTCTAAGCTGCCCCCACTCAAACGTCACCCCATCTGCTTCCTCAAGAAATAATTATTATCAGGGCAGACCCTACATCTGTAAAAAGTCTAGCGCAGCCATCGGCTGAGACGGGCTCCGCAACGCTCGCATGCGTAAGCTCTAAGACGTTTTATTCATTAAAACTTGCTGTCAATATCGGTACCTGTGCATTACGCCAAACTTCAATAATTGGCTTTCTAATTCATTACAAGATATGCTGTCACCAAACCGAATACCTTATAGTACCCCCGTCCCTGGGCGCACGTCGTCCTCAAGGATATGGCAAAATCTTGACGAGCACTATTAAAGCGGTAGGTGTACGCTGAAAGCAAACGCCCAGTTTAACTTCGTACCAAGGATTTGAGCTTGTCAACCTCAAGGTAGAAACTTCAAAGTCAAGCTACAGTAACATCAGTGCTGACCTATAACCTGAACGTTTGACGATGGCCTTCGAGTTTTGATACTGCACCTTCGTCTACAGAACCACCACAGGAAAATAAAAAAAAAATAAAAACATGCGAATTATGACGTCACGAAATTACATGATAAACAGGCTGGTGAGCCTCTCTATCACAAGTCGAAGGTCAGGAGGCGAAAATTTCGGATCATGTTGCTCTCAATGGTGCTCAACATCCGCGTTGCCAACTAATTGGCAGATAAGACAAAACACTGCTGCACAATCCCGTCAAACAATTGGCTGTTGTTTAGCTTTGGTTAAACCTGGAGTATCGCGAAAGCAACATCTGCATTGCTACGCTTCTATGGCTAGGCCTAATTGTTTCACTATTGTTGAAGCTCATGACTTCATTGAGGAGGCTAGGAATGGTGAATATAGAACCATTTTCTTTACTTTTGACCTTGGTTCTCGCGCACGATCGATAGAAACACAGCCCGATAGTAGTACAAACTCTAGCCATGGCTCCACTTTATCCACTCATGCGCTGCCAAACTCAAAGTTTCTTGCATGCCACAATCTTTCATACACATCACTCGTGAAGCCAAAGAGGTTGTTGGTAAAGTCAGTGTTAAACATCCGGAAAGCGGTGACATTTTCACCCAGTTTGATCAGATGGTCACTCATTCGTTGCACCTTGATGTCACCCTCGATGGTCACTTCTTCAGGCTGTATAGAAGACCGGCCAGCCTGTCTTTCGGCTTCGTGACGTCGCCGTTTAGCCAGAAGATTTCACGTTGCTCTCTCGTCTCCGTTGAAAGTTTGGCTTTTCTCTTGTTGCGCTGCATTTGCTCAACCGTCTGCTGCCAAGCAATCATTTCAGGATATGAAGTCTTAGGCTTTTTGGCTCTCCTACGCCGTTCAACCGCCTCGACACTATTTTTCTCCATGGCTGCCTACTTAATAATTGCTGCGCGCCGCTAGCCATATATATACACCACAAACCACGCACATGGCGATGTGCAATCGCTACTGCGCATCAGAAAGAGAGAGAGAGAGGCGGACTGTCGGCGAGGCGATGAGAGCGCGTGGCGGTGGCAGTGGCTCCGGCGGCGGCCCCGGCGCGCTAGCTGCGCGGCGTGTGGCGTCACACGCTCTTCGCGCATGTGCAGCTTGGCCTTTCCAGAGTTCCGCGAAATGACTTACCGACTAGCGTAGTGTTGCTTTCGTAACAACACCTAATGGCGGAAAGCAACTGAGAAAGCAAGCTGACACAGACTAGCAAACTCCTAAAAAACAAGAAGCACAACTCACAGCTGACCGGGAAAGAACCCGCTGAAGAAGGTGCGCGAAGCTCTCCTTGAAACTCATCGCTAAAGCCCGCCCTAAAACAACTGACGCCGACAACAAATGCCTTACGAAGCATGAGCATAAAGCACGGGCGAATCTTATGTTTTTCGTAAGAACCGAAATTGAGTGCAGGATACGAACAAGAATTTCGATCCAGAAGGCACGCCCCATGATTGTTTGAACGGTAACAACGGCATTCATTTTGAACTGCAAGCTAGTTGTACCACACCCGGTAAAATGTTTTGTTTGGCAGCCTGGTGCTAGAGAAAGGCTAGGCATTTCCAACTGCGTTGTCACTATGTTTAAGAGCGACTGAACGAAATAAATGCATGACCCGTTTTAGTAGAACAGATATGTATGTCGGCTTTTGGTTTGAGGCTGCCAGTCGGCTCCTCATAATACTGCCCATCCCGATGTCTTGATATGATAGAATTGAATGGCTGAAGAGAGATGTCTTAAAAAATTACAGAGGTGTACTTTTCTCCTTAAATGCGGAAATACGAAAAAATTGCGAGTTTATAGTTAGCATTGTATTTATTAGTGCTGCGGTTGTCTTGGTCTGGTCTTCAGAAAGTCGGGGTAGACTATTGCGCGGACGGATGGGGACTTGTTTTTTTCTTCGTAAGGAGACGTTGTGATGACATCTTGTGTACACGTCAGCCACGAGGAAAGATGTGCTTTTGCTGTAGGAAGTGCATACTTAGACACTATGCATGGACAATGCCCAAATTTTCATACCACAGGGAGAAATTATCAGTCTCAGCCAGGCTCTGTAGCCACGACAGTAAACCCCAAATACTGCAGAAATGTTTTGTTGATATTGGTCAGGAAAATGTTATCGTGAAAAAAAAAAACGGGCACATACATGAGGCAAATTGGGTACTTAACAACACTTGTAAAGCGCTCGAATTTAGCTCACTACAGCCGAGTTTCCTGACCCCTGAAAATCACAATCACCCGCTTTACAGTCCTGACCTCGCCTCTGCTTATTCTCATGGTCTTCCACGGCAAGGAAAAAATTAAAGGTATGTTCTCTTGATTTGGAGCACAATGAAGTCAGAAGTTTTGGAAGCAGCTTTCCAACCGATGGTGAAAAACGGCTGTGCTCCTGTTTTGCGGTGATAGCAGAAAGCTTTGCACAAACGCTTTCTATTCTCTGGGCTATACTTTCAAGATGATAAATGTTCTTATGTGTATTTTTTAAAATAAGTTTATCAATGAACACGCCTGTATTTTTCTAAGGACGCTTGTGACTAAACAAAATACCCTCACTCTCAAAGTCATAATCGCACCCTGTACACTTTTAGCATAAAGGAAATGATTTTTTACTTTTCAAAGCCTTACATTAAAATCGAGCTGTGCTTTAAGATTTCTTTCCTTATACTTTAGAAACAGTCATTTCAGCAGTTATGTACGATACTCCAATGAAATGAAGGTAAACCTAGGCAAAGGGTTTTGCGCTTTGAGGCTTTTCGATTGTGCTGGCAGGCAACTACCCTGGAAACGTTACAATGACAACAGAGACAAGTGCCTGATAGCTTCATGCATTTGAAGCCCTTTCGGATGAGTGAGCACTTATGCAGCAATAAAATCTTATTTGCTTTTAACTATTGCATACCTACCGCATCACTCATGCTTGATGAATAGAACTTCTATAGAAAACTTACCGTTAGTGTATTCCATGACCAAAAATACGCCGCACTTTCCATCTTCACCTTCAAACAGCATTTTCTCTTCACTAAAACGACGTGACGGATCTGGGAACCAGGTAAGAAATATGCATTTTAAGCGCTGTAAGAATGTGGCGTGTAGACATTTGCTGCACTATAAAAACAAGGAGTACGGAAACAAGGCGGCTTAAATTTTTCCACCTTTCTGGTATAAGCTCGACCTTTCTGGATCCTTCTGAACTGGCTAACCTGGCGTTAGCTAGTGACCATTTGAAAAGAGCTCGCTTAAAAGGGCAGGTAAGGGTGGTAAGAGTCTGTACTTCCAAATTATTCCTTCGAGCATAGCCCCTCATAAAGATGGCAAAACATTACATCCACTCTCCCGCTTTGCATGGATCACGTTTCTTAAATATTGAGCTTTGCTCTCTATATAAATAACAACTGATATATATATATATATATATATATATATATATATATATATATATATATATATATATATATATATATATATATATATATATATATATAATTTCTTTAGATATTGTTTGTAGCGCTCATAATCACTTCCTAACCAGGAATCCTTCTGCACGTTAGCAAACAGTTATTCATTTGTCTTGGAGTTCTGACGCAAATATTCCGCGACTTGTTCTTTTCTCAAACAAGCTATGCATACGTTAAGTTGATGGAAGTAGATTGTGGCATCAGTAAGCCCGCGACGCAACCTCGGTACAAAGATAGATGCAGAAGAGCTGCATGTCCTAGCCAATGGAGCGCACGTGCCGCTCCCGCTCTACACGTCGCGAACAACAATAGTTGTAGTGGCTGCCATAGATGGCGCTGTTTGCAATTATCAGAAAGCAAGCTGTTAAGCTCTCGCCTTGAAATTTTTATGTGGACAAGTTTTTATGTTAATCACATTGCAAAGAAGGCTTCCTTCCTTTCTGCACAATGATATACAGCTTTTCTTTCGTGGGGTTTATGTTTCGTTCGAGCTGGTAAAGGTGAGTAAAGTCTTAATAGTGCTATCTCAAGGAAGAACCGCAGGTCACATCATTGCAAAATGCAATCGAAATGGCAAGGTTTGAGTTGATATTGATTTTTATATTTGAGTTGAATTTCGAGGTAACACGAAAATGAGCGAATCGCAATGAAGGTGAGAATAAAGACCTTTGTCTTAACATTAAATGTGTTGAAAATATATAGAAACGATGCAGTCTGCGAGACAATATATGTATATTGATTTCTGGCTCAGCCGGCGAAAAGTTCCTCTTTTCAATACTAAAGGGGTTTACACTTCATGGGGCTACGATGTTCATCCCGAAAATAACTTAAGTACTTCCACAAACAGATATTAGCGTATATAGTTATTAAGGCATGCGTCATTCCAGGGAAATATAATTTTACTATTCTTTCACGCAGTCGCCATTTCAAGCAATGCCTCATCGCAAGCGCTGGGCCACTTTTTCAAGATTTTATTATAACTGCACTTCGTCATATAAATGAAGAACCATTGGGCCTCAGCTTTTACTTCACCGTTATCAATGAAGGGGCATCCAGGAAATGTTCTTGTAACTATTTAATATAATGGCTATCACTCGCTGCCATTTCCGATATATATAGGGCTAATGAAACTGTCCCCTTGGTCGAGCTGTCTCTAAAGTGAGACCACATAATAGATTCCATTCGTCTATATATACTCTCAGCTAGCTGACCTCCATTTGGCGCTTCTTTCACCAGCTTAAGTATGCGACTTATGATGCAACCGTTTTTCTTGAAGCTTTAAAGGTCATATGGGTTTTCGCTGTATATTACATACTGGTACTTGTCAAGATGGAGGCTGACTGGAAACTGCCACTTGAACCTACCACATATGTGCCTCCGTGCACTTGAATGCTTTATAAACGACGTTTCAGAGAAAAGGCTCCTAAATGTGTCGTGAGAAATGGAATCCAACGCGGAACATGGAAACATATTCAGTGTAACTTTTTAGGCTGGTTATCAGCATTGAAATGAAGATTTTGCCTTATTTTTGCTACTGTTTTATTAAATGAAAAGCTGGCATTGCGACCTATTACTTTTGCTACAAATGCATCTCTAGAACATGCTGCCATTTCTTGACATCATGACATCGACGAATATTTCATCGCCCAAAGTGCAGCGGATAAAACTCGGGAAACGGCAAGCGGTTATTGGGCACTCGCGCATATTGGCCGCTTTCGCCATCTTTTTTCGGCATAACTATGCCCCACAGCCGTTCGTTTCGTGCCCAAGTGAAACTTCAAAACAACTATCTAGCTCTGTAATAATAAATTGCAAGAATTTGAGAGTGAACTGACCGCCACCGCCAGAGTTGTATAAAATAATATGACGTCACAGAACACACCTCCCGACACTCAGTAGTGGCCAAGGCGTCGGAGTGAGCGATCGGCTGTCAAAGCGCCGGTTTGTCACACTCATCGAAACCTTTAATGGCCACATTAGAGTGATAAACATAAGGCAGTAAAATTGATGAGTAGATATTCTCGTAGGATCGAAAGCTTTCAGTGAGCGGCTCCGACAGAAGAGTTAGGTGAATTTATTCCGCCGTATCTCGGCAGATTCATTAGTGATTGAAAATTTCACGCCAATGAGCCAATAACGTGGACAGCTAGCTGTGGCTCCTCGTGCATTTAACGTATCGAAAACAAGTGAAAATAAGGGCGCACTGTATTTTATAACTGCCGTCGCCACGCCGGCACTCGCGAACGGTAAGCAGACAAGAGGTCCCTTATGTTCGGTGAAGCTAGCCCTCCTCCGCCTCAAGTATGCTTTGCGATGTACAGGGTTGGTGTGACTTCGGTGTTAGAGTGAGCAAACATTCATATTCCGCAGATTAAAAATAATAATCGTATGATGTTTTCCCAGCATCAGTTTGAAATCAATGGCAGCACATATTCCAGAACTCCCAGGCATTAGGCGGCATGCACTGTAAACAGAGGAGGCGCACAATAAATTCGAACATTGTAACAACAGCGAGTATTCACGCTGGGCATTTGTGGACAGTTTAGTTCAAGGCAAACAGTCAATATAATCGAGAAAATATAAATTCAATTTCAAGGCAATCTAACCGGTATATTTCACTGCATGCTCATCAGTAAGCTTCTGAAATGTAGACTTCTACACTGGCGAATTCAAGAGAAGAATCTCGTGCTAGCACTGTAAACGGTTAAGCATGAAGTGGTTTATTCACTACTTTGGCGAACAGACTAGCGATTCGCTAAAATAATTGGTGGATATAAACTCGGTCGAACGTGTCATACCGTGTGTAACTTTGTTTAGCATGGTTCACGAAGAAAATATATTGATGGCTATCAAACGATGTGACAGTGGTCATAGATAACATGTCGATCAGGGAGCACCATTAAAAACAAAAATGATGTCAACATATCTAACTGCTTGAGCGAGCAGTGCACGAAGTGTCGCTAGTAATTAACTGAGCAATCAAATTATACATGATCTCGCTAGTAGCTCTCGAATGAATTAATACATAATTGCTCGGCTACTGAACATCCCGACCACTGGTGGTTGCGTTTCGTTAGAGGCTAAACGGATAGGCGCCTTGGCGCTTTTCGATATCAGTGGACGTAAAAGATCCCCAGGTGTTTGAAATTTCGATAGTCCTCCATTATATCGTCTCTCGTAGCCTCAATTGCTTTGGGACGTTAAGCCACAAAAACCAAGTCAAACAGAAACAAAGTATTCGGGTTCGAACCCAACCACGGCTGCCGTGCTTCAATAGAGGCAAAAAAGCAAAGCTGTCTTCTATATTGTGCGATGTCTGTGATTTTTAGAGATCCCAGGCGATAGAAATTAATCCGCACCCCTCCGCTACGGCACTCTACTTTCACTCCAACCTTCCTCTCTTCCTTTTTTGCCCGTGTCCACCGAGAAGTGCGAAGGTACCGCGCCTTCCCATTCCTTTGAACCAATTTCCACAACTGCGATTAAAAGTGAAAGCAGGGTATACGCAGCCGATTTCGACTTTTGGCCTCTTGTGTTGAAGAGCTTCCGCACTTAAAGGAATGAAAAAACAACAAAAAAAAAAACCGGAGCGGCCCATATTAAATGTAACTCCTGCGGCAGATTGAGTAGCGCCACTGCGCTCTGTGCAGCGCAAAGGTGGTTCGACGGCTTTTAGTGCATGGAAAAGGAAACGGAAAATAAGCCCGCCGCTGTTAAGCCGGCTGCGGATATTTTTCAGCAGTACTCTAGCATGAAACTGTTACTCGCAGCCAAGGTCGAAGCAAGTACGCCATGCCAAACTTTATTGTGTTAGGAGAATAGGAAGATGAAAGCTATGATCAGACTAAACGACTTCTGAACAGGGCACATCGTCTACAACAGCACTGCAATATGAGCGCGCGCCTCTGTTAATGTGAATTCTCATCCGCTGGACTACATAGTCAACAATTAACGTAGTAGATTTCTCACATTATGTCACTGACAAGTTGGCAACCGCATGGCCAATGAGCATCATAGAGCTCTCACCGGCAAAGACCAATACGTTGTGCAAAATTTGTAACCCATAGCGCGCACTGAACTCTGGTTGTTTTCGTTAAATTTCATGACTGCTAGGTAAGCAGTTATAGCGTTAAAATTAGGGAGAAACTTTGTGCGTCCACGCATTAAAACGAGGTCGCATAATTAGTATCTGCTTTGTAACTACCGTACCTTTACTGGCAACGCATTGTATATCAACCATATTTTGTCCTAAATTCGTTTTATTATTATTCGCGTTTACTGAAATTAGTGCTCAAGCCTACGCATTAAAAATGTTTATGTATGCTGCCTAATGCACATTCTTTAGTGGGCGCATCATTCCCTAGGCGTCTTTAATAGGCGTATTTTACGTATATTTTGTTACAATGGTGCTTCAAACAATAATTGAAAATGGCATCTTACCATCGACTTTATATACATTCATTCCATCGAAAAGAGGTTGTGTTTCATGGTTGTTTTGAATTTTCGACGTAGTAAATTCTCCCCTTAGATTATAAAAAGGGTACCTAGCAGGAACCAAAAGGCCGTTTTTAGATGTACTGGCTTGTTTAAATAAATGCGAAAAACTTACCCTGTTCCTTGACGATAATATCTTTTAAATGTAGCTTCCGTTTCTCTTACAGTTATCTCCTTGTCGACAACGCATTGTATGACTGGATTACGAGTTGCTTCATACACCCATATTTCCGAGTTCCTTCTAAGAAACTGAAAAAGAGTATTAAAATGGTATTTTTGTTTTGCTTAGCGCGGTCACATGAATGAGCAAAATGCTGTGTGGCTTAAGAAGTATATAGTGCGGGTTTTTTTGCCTTTTTATCTATCGGTTTTATACATCGAGAAAACACCTGCATATTCGTGGGCATTTTATTCTAACTGAAGGCGTGAAACAGTAAAAATATGGTATTGAGCATTTATGCATTTAGTATATATATCTAGAACCATATGATGATGAAATTGCAAGAAAAAAAAATTGCACTGTAACTTCTCGAGTGCTTTTTTGTGAGAGGTGAGACTAATGTCATATTAATCTCACCTACGCTGGATGTTCTGAGCCGCACTGAATTCTTTTCATCCTCATGAACTGTTGCAACAACTAAAATAATTGAAATTTTTTCATTAGCAATACCTCAGACCAATCGAAAAAAATGTTGCAGAAATAATGCTTTTTGAATGTCAGCGCTTGTTCAGCCTGTGGCTCTGTACTTAAACTTGGTTGCCGTTCTTGTTTAGCTCAGTGAGTTTTTGAAATATGAATAACAAAGGGAGGAAAAATCTGCTCTATTATATTCTCAAGCGGCTATAATGGCAGTCTTGAATGGTCAGTTTCATTAAGATGACAAGCAGCATTATTTATTTATTTACGAATATACTTTAAACGATCCATTGAAGGGGTATTACATGCGGAGTGGTACATTCAGCATATGAAAGTTTTTATGGATAATTGGATTGATGATTTTATTTATTTATTTCAAAATACTCCAGACCAGAGTTGGCCCAAGCAGGAGGGGAATGGAAAACAAATCATAACACTACGTGAAACCATTTCATGTGACACACAGCAAGAATGAATCTCAGAAGATCACATTTTTAAACATGGGTCGTTTTCGTCCACAATTGCATTTGGCAGATCATTCCAATTCTGTGCTCACTTAACAAGGAAGGATGATAAATGTGCAGATGTCCGGGCAGGGAAAAGGTAGACAGCCTTCCCATTGTTTGTGCGGTCAGCGGTGCGGTGAGTGGTTTGAGAATAGTGTTGAGGAAAGGATGGTAGTAGCACTTATCCAAGTACAATCTAAGATCTCTTTTTCATATTTGATAACTATCCTCTAACCCCAAGCAGCCTTACCCCAACAATTTATCTGACGTTGTGCTTTCCGTATCAAATCAGCTAAACGTTTTTTCAGAAAATGAACTAATAAAACATTCAGTACAAATGTCATGAGGCTCCGGCTAATTGGATCGGTAATATACAAATAAATGTCGATAAGAGTGTAAGGGCTACATTTTTTGTACAATATTATAATGTTTTATTTTGTATGTCGTACTTCATGTTTTATGCTACGATGAAGAGGGCGAGGGCTAAGCGTTTTAACTTACTCTTGCATGTAATGAAGTTATTCACTCTGAACCGTGCCTTATTAGTAGGTGTTGAAATAACGGTGGCTCATTTTTAAACGTTTTCTCTCCTTTTCTAAAGTCGTCATTGAAGTAAGTGCCTCTATTCCTAAGAGCACATTACATTGCGCTTCTGTGCTCGCGATATTAACACCACCATATTCGGGAACCAGGTGGCTGTGATATTCTCACGTCGTTCTATCCAGCTGTTTGAAATGCCGTATCTATCAATGATGCAAAATCAGGAATATATGATTTCCTGCTAGGGAGGAAAGAAACTGTACCCAAAAAATAATGGAGAGCGAGAAAATCTAAGTTTGTTCAATGATTTGACCTCCCTATAATGTCAGATATTTCCATTTGTGCACTACTTATTTTGTTTTATGCCATCCTGGCCAATTCTCCTGCGGCTAAGTGCAAGAGGCAGATGTGTCAGGATTGATGCGTTGTTTGTATCAATTTGTAAAGAATTTGTTATCCCTTTCTCTCCTGTAGAACTCTTGCTTGGGCTAGTTGATATATATTGATTCAAAAATAATACGGCGCGACGTACGGGGACGCAGAGGCACCCAAACGACAGGACTAGCGCCACAAACTACTAAATATTATTTCGCAATAAATGTGTATTTTTGTAGTCAACCAAGCCGTATCAAACATTCGACCACCCACCTATGGCATGCTTATGGAGTAAAAGCTGATGCAGAACATCAGATGAATAGAATAAATGCCAACGTGAAGGACGAGAAGAAACCATCCTATTCAATGTTCATCAAGGCCATCAAGGAGGAAAACAACCGAATAAAATTGTTTTTTACCTCTACACCAGCGTATTACCTAGTCCAAACCGTCAAAACCTGAAAGAATAATTACTAACCGCATGAGAAGTGATATATGACGACCAACAAGAAACGTAGCAAATAAGAGTGAAAAAAAAAAAAGAAAAACTAATTTTTTCTTCTTTGTCTTCGTCCGTCGCGCCGTGTTATTTTTGAATCTTTATGTGCTGAATCGCAAATATATAGGATAAAAAAGCTGTCCGCTGTACGAGTTCAGCGCAAACATAATAAAAAATAATGACTAAGCAGCAAGATAATCATAACCACGAACAAGCTGTTTACGCACGCCACGTGACTATGCATAACTGCTAGAATCGACCCATCTGCTGTGTGGCCCACAGTGTAAAACAAGGTCCCTGTACGAGAAGGTGTTCAGGTCAATCGCACTGCAGCAAAACGTGCACGTTAATGACGAGCTTTACCTTTTCATCTAAGAAACCGTCTTCATTCGTACAACACAAAAATCAATGTTTGCGATGGTTGAACAGGCTAGAGACTAAGCGATCGCCACACGTACTTTTTTGCTGTGGCATGCAAAAATAAAGTATTCGCTGTTTTACTTCAGCGTTGTTTATTATGGTTTATTATTTGCAAATTGAATACAAGCTTACGTGATTTAAAATTTGTGATATCACGGCGCTCACCACATCACAATATGAGCGTAATATCTTTTGGCTTGGTTGTTTTTTTCTTGTAGCTATATAGAAATTTTCCCTAAGTTGAATATTTTCAAAGCTTTATTGTTAAAGCAGTGCTTTATTGTAAATTGTTCTTATTTTGTGTGAGTGTGTTTGCCACAGTGCATGGATTTTCTCGGGTTTTCTGTGTACATTGTAAATCGCATCATTCGCCTAACGTATTCTGTATTCTATATCTGTTTTTATTTATGCAGTTTCTTGTGCTCAGTGAGGGCGCTGTAGGTACTCTATAAAATAAAAAAATAAATAAATTTGCAATGGCAGCATACTTAAATTGAAGAGATAATAAAGCGGTCAAAAGATGATCTGGCATAAATGAGAACCTTTCGTTTGGTAGAAAACGTGGTTCTCTAACAAAAGCAAAATTTTTTTCATGAATTCCTAATCCTATAGGGAACCCAAGTTCAAGTTTCGGCGCGCGACGCCAGCACCGTGCCTCTCCTGGTGGTGAGCCGTCAACGCTACTGGGGAGAGAAACGCGCGGCGGACGCTGCCGGCCAGGCGGCGGTAAGCCCCTCGATAATTATCAAGGGACTTTAGGCGGCGGCGGCGGCGGGAGCAGCAGTAGTACGCATGCGCACGCGAGCGTACGCGGTCTGCAGCCCAAACGGGCATTAGGAGGAGAGCGTGGCGCCGGACGCACGCGCTCTCTCAGTGGATGCATTTGCACAAAAAAATAAAAAGACTTGGATTTAGTAGGTATTTGTTCAAGAAAGCTGGTCTCCTTGCCTGTTATGAAGTATGAGATGAGAGATGAAAAGGCTAACGGTTCGTTCGAAAAGTGGAGCCTGCCTATGAAAATAAAAATGAACTGTTTCTCGCCAAAAAGCTTTCTTATGGGTTCATAACAGACCCACTTACTGAAGCATTGCATTATACAGCATGAAATCTTTTCCAAGCTGCGAGTGAAGAGATCGAAACATTGGCTGTTGTCCCACTGGTGAATGAGTTTAATTCGTAATGATCTACATGAAGGCCACGCCAGGTTCGTTTTGCAGTGAGCGTATATTCCGGCTTTGCAAGGGCATCTTCCGTCTTAAAAGAAAAGCTCTTCTAACATGCCATCGGATGATTATACCTCCTATGAACATACAAATGTGAGCTAGCGTTGACTTTTATCGCTCTCTTAAACGGGCCATTATTTTCCTACCACATACTACCACGTCTAAATAAAATCACCCGCAAGGATGTCTATATCTTTCTCCGAAACAACGACACCATTACCTGTTTGCAGGGTGCCGAATCTTCTCATCTTTACTGGCAAGTCCCAATGGTCGACGCTGATTATGCCAAAAAGGTTTTCTCTTCCCCTCCTTATATCCTTAGATCCTGTATAGATCCTTTGCAGCGGCAACGATCTGTCTGGATGGTTTTCTGCAGGTGGCGATGCGATCAACATGTTGCGCCGACTGGCTACTTCACTGCCATATATTACTGCAATTCATCCCCGATGCTCCACTGAAATTCACGCACATGACACCAGCACAGATATCAGTGCTCTTCTAGAGCAAAGGGTATATGAGTGCGCTGATTATGTGATAAATACGAAGCCGGAGTTGAACTAAACATTTACCGAGGAGTAGCGCTTAACAATCGTCTGCGTGATAGGGTAATTTCGACTTTACGTGTGCGGCTTACCATTCAACGTTTTTACGGACACCATTCCCTGATCTGGCTGTCCTATAATAAACAAGAATTGTTCCAATTTATTTTGAAAACTATTCAGGGATTCTGCTGATTAGTAATACACCGCTGCCGGTCGTGATTATTCCCACAGCAATCGAACATAAAATTAAACAAATGTTTTGGCGAGATTTTGCGTGCATCGTTTACTTCATAGAAAGCAAATATGTAAATCCACAAATTGTTTACTATAGCTCATTATTTGACACTTTAATAGCTAAATGCAGGAAAGCTTCGAGGAATTCTGATTGGCCACATGTGCAAAGCTACTTCCGGGAGCTGCTGAATGGCAAAATGGCAGAATTAGAGCCCGCGTCCCTTCTCGAACTATCACCCTCAATAAAGCCTTCAAACAATACGCCTCTCATACAAAGCCGCATACAGCAATGTCAGCGACTCTTTAGTTTATATGTTGTTCACCAGTGTCCAAAAGCTGAACTTGTAACAGCCGGAAAAAAAACCCTCACCATGCCTAAAAGGTGCTTCAGGACGCTGAATGCTGAACGTAGAGTATTTGTACTGCTGAGCCAAAACAATGCAAGCAGGATGCTGTATGCCGAATGTAGATAATGTGTACCACTCAGCCACAACAAAGCAAAGCAAACATTACCTCCTTTAAATCAGGATCCCGGTTTTGTTGTGTTACATCATCACTTGACTTCACCGTTGTGTACAACGAAACGAACAGGCACCCGAGGACCATCAGCTGTACCGCCATTGTGTTCTTTCGTTTAGGACCACTACTACTCGCTTTTTCTGATGCTGTCTTCTTTTATACTTCCATAGAGTAGGTTCGAACAGATAGAATGTTTGCGACAAGCACTCACTGACGTGTACAAACGAGACGGCGAGCATATTATGCATTGACGTTTTAAGGTAGGTTGTCACATCAAGCTCATGAATGTTTTATACGCTAGAAAATGCTTCTTCACAGCAGATTCTCAGAATCAAAACAATAAAAATGCCGAAGGAGAGCAACTGAACACCATCGTTCAAGGACTTGTCAATTAAATTGAATATGCGAAAAGTGATACTTCGGTACAGTTTTGTCTTTGCAAAGCTCAAAAAAGCACCCGAATAATCGTGAAGTGCATTGAATGTACCATTTAAAATTTCCGGAAATTATGAATTATGCATTTTTAATCAGTAACCACTTTGCGAATTATTTTTTTTTTTCACAGGGAGACAATGAACAATTATAATAGAAGTAAAGCGCTCGTTCATTATTTTCGGCTCCTTTTCTGCACTATATGTTTACACGTAGTCTATTGTAATTTTTTTGCCGTTGACAATTACCCGTGTGATAGCGACACAAGAACATAACAAAACGACAACAAAGCTTAAATAATTTCTTGCAGTATATCTCAAGTCAATTTAGATGCCTTTCTCCCATGCACGACTCGACGTTTATTTTAACATGTGCTATGTTGTTTAGATGGCAAATATAGCGAGAACAAAAAATGGCTCCTAATTTATATAGAAAAAGGAAATTTGACAGACACGCTAGCGAGTTCTGTCATTTTTAAATTTGCGTAACTTTAGCTTTTGAACCTTCAGCTTTCCATGTGTATTCTTGTTCGCGTTGGTGCACTCCGCTAATGGCTTAACTATAAGTAGCTTTCTTTCCTCATTAATACTTTTTAGCATACCAACCGCAAGCTACTACAATATTTTCAAATATAAAGCCCATGATACAAACATGAAGCCACACTTTAATAACAATCTATATATAGAACGTGTGAGCATGACCTAAACGTAATGCACCTGACTTGGCATCTAAGGCTACCGAGCCCAATTACATTATCAGAGAAGCTACTCGAGTTAGCAGGTCTAGATTACTCGGACATGTCATGTGATCTTATGAAGTCACGTTAATAGTCGTTCTATTAGTACCGATGGTGTGATCTGCAAACTACCATCTTCCAAACATAGTAGAGAGCAAATCGAAGGCAGAAAGGTCATATGCGATGCACTCTCCTGGGAAGTTTTGTTTTCATTTAAATAGGCAAAGAGAATAACATAGAGCATTATTAAAGCTTCATTTGACAGTTTGGCCTCATTATCTTTAATGACATGAAGCTATGGAGATGAGCAAAGAATGTGGCGATTGCAAAATGTGTGCAATGTTTGACGCCACTGCCCAGCGTGACACACGTTTTGTAGGGGGCCAACTTAGAGGGGATCTAGGCTCAAGTATAGAGGCTGTAAATCAGGCAGAACACGTGGGAAACATCTAAGGTGTGGCCCTGCATTAAGCGCCAGTTGTATTTTATGCAGAAGACTGCGTCCTGCCACAGTCTAATTCGGGACAGGCTTGGTGGCAGTGGCCGCATAATTGACCTTTGTTGGCACGGAAAATCATTGCACCGATGTAAAGCTATGCGTCATTTCGCCTGCAGAAATTGTCACCGCAATGGCTGTGCGACGAGCTAGACGGCGATTCACGCCTCATAAGTTAATGTGGGGACCTTCTCACTATTAGAGAGCAAGTCTGCGTCCAGAGGATCAACAGGCTTCAGAGATAGCAGAGAAGAATTCAACAGACAGGTACGTTCTAAACTGCCTATGTTAAGTGTGTATGCGCGTGTGCATGTGTTCTGTGCACTGTTCCTGTGCGGGTATCTCTCTGTGAGTGGAAGGATATATATATATATTGTGAACGCAGTGCGTGAACTTTCACCTCTTTCATCTGTATAGATCCATCATCATCATCAGTATCATCATCATCATCATCATCACTGACTGCTGCTCGGAGCGTCGCGCGCTGTGTGCCCGCTGGTGCTAGAAAAGAACAGACGTTCGTGCACGTGCTACCTTACAAGTGGTGGAGGTGTGGGGTATCCCCACCTCTCGCTTTAGACCCACCTGCCGTTCTCCCTGGAGCTCCGTTCAGGCCTTCGCTTGCGTCAACGGCCCTGTGCTATGGATGAGGGAAACGGTGTTCGCTCACCCCCAGCGCCTCCTGCTCCCACTGCGGCTGCCCCTGCCTGGACAGTCACCAGCCGCCAGCGCGATCCCCAGATCTTTGCCGGCCTTCGCGGTGAAGATGTCGATGACTGGCTCGACAACTACAACAGGTTCAATACTTTTAACCGCTGGGATGACGCTCACAAACTGCTGAACGCCGTCTTTTACTTGGCCGACGTCGCCAAAACCTGGTTCCTCAATCAGGAGGATGACATCGCTGCTGCAGTGCTTCTGCACGCGCCTGGCGACGGCCATTATAGTCAGTGTGACGTGTTGCGGGGAATGGAGGGCGCGTCTTCAAGGTTCTGGCGCTCGTACCCGTTCCTCGCAGGTAGTGGTGCATTGGATGTCTAGTAGGCCATTATATAACCATATTTCTTGACAATGGTGTACTCTCTTCTGTTCAACGTGGTTTTAGGGATGGTTTAACCACGGTGACCCAACTAATATATTGGTTATCCACAGCTTTGCAACAGTGCTTAACCGCTCATGGCAGGTCGGTGCCATTTGTTTCGATTTTCAAAAAGCTTTTGATTTTGTACCACATGCAAAACTAATATATTGTCACGACTGAAGTCACAGGGAGCCGTGAAGGTACACGTAGCCGAGGACCAGAGAATAAGGTCGGCTTGTCGTTCCGGTCGCAGAGTCCAGCACCAGCGCGCCGCTCGTGCCAACAACAAACCGCTTCGTCGTCGTCGGCACCAAACACGGCTGTCGCGCGGCGCTAGGCACGTGGCAATATAAACTTGAACTAATTGGCCTTCTAAACTTTGTAGCCACATGGGTTTCGTCATATCTTACCAACAGTGTACAGTTTGTTAACATTGATGGTTATCATTCAAATTCATTACAAGTTACTTCAGGCGTTCCACAGGGAAGTATACCAGGGCCGTTGTCATTTCTCATATATGTAAATTATATCTTTACTGTTAATCCAAACCAGTCAAAATCAGGCTGTTTGCTGATGATTGCATTTTGTTTAACAAAATGAACGGCCCTAAAGACCACATTCTCCTCAACTCTAACCTTCACAAAATTCACACATGGTGCAGTAATTTGGATATGCAGCTTAATGCCACAAAATCTGTTTTTATAAAAATAACCATCAACAAACTAGTACATTCATTTCCATACACGCTACCACAGCATCCTCGTGTAAAAGTTACAGAATATAAATACCTTGGTGTTACCATAACTAACAATCTAAGTTGGAACAGTCATATTGCCAATACATGCTCATCCTCCTACACAAAACTTGTCCTTCTTCGCCACGAACTTAATGCTTCTTCCAAGGTAAAGCACTTAGCATACTACAGGCTTATCAGACCCAAACTAGAGTATGCTTGCACAATCTGGGATCCTTACACCAAGAAGAATATTGTAGCATTGGAGGCTATCCAACGGAAAGCCGTACGCTTCCTGTTTTCAAAGTCCCTCCATTTTAATGAATGAAAACTCCATTTCACAACTGCAAATACGTAGAAAAATTTAGACTAAAATATTTATTTTTGCTAAAAAACAGCAAACTTCCTATGAGCCCTGAACCTTACCTGACGCCCCTTACAACACGTCCAAAAAGACATCATCATGCATAATCTTTAACCCCGCATCAAGCCAAAATCAATGCATTTAAGTATTCTTTTTTTCCACGTACTACTGAAGAATGAAACAAGCTGCCCTGTGATGTAATAATGTCAATTGAATTTATTGATAAATCACTGGCGTGTTAACCATAGTCGTGTTTTATATTAGTGTATGTTTTCTTGTTAGGGTTGAACATATTTCATTGTAATTTTCTTGTCACTTGTGTTACTTTTGATGAATTAATATTTCACTGCATTGAATTCTTTTCGCCCGTCCTGCTGGGACATAATTAGGGCCTGCAGTACTTGGTAAATAAGAAATAAAAATATTGAACACTCCCAACCTTCATCACCATCATCATCATCATCATCATCATCATCATCATCATCATCATCATCATCATCATCATCATCATCATCATCATCATCAGCCTGATTATACCCACTGCAGGGCGGAGGCCTCTCCCATATTTCTCCACTTAACCCGGTTCTGTGCTAGCTGCATCCACTTGACCCCTGCAAACTTAATCTCATCCGCCCACCTAACTTTCTGCCGCCCCCTGCTACGCTTTCCTTCCCTTGGAATCCAGTTTGTTACCATCAGCGACCATCGGTTATCCTCTCTTCGCACTACATATCCTGCCCATGTCCATTTCTTCTTCTTAATTTCCATTAGAATGTCGGTAACTTGAGTTATTTCTCTGACCCACTCTGCACGCTTTCTATCTCTTAATGTTACCCCTACCATTTTTTGTTCCATAGCCCTCTGGGCTGTCCTCAACTTAAGTAGAACTCTCTCGGTTAGCCTCCACGTTTCAGCCCCATAGGTAAGTACAGCAAGATGCAACTGCTGTATACTTTCCTCTTGAGCGATACCGCTAAGCTGCTAGTCGTAATCTGCGAGTGCTTGCCAAATGCGCTCCATTCCAATCTTATTCTTCTTGTTATTTCCTTTTCATGGTACGGATCTGCGGTTACTACCTGTCCTAAGTGGACATATTCGCCTACTACTTCCAGTACTTCGCTACCTAACGTAAACTGCTGTTTCTTCCCGAGGCTGTTGAACATTACCTTAGTCTTCTGCATATTGATTTTCAAGTCTACCTTTCTACTTTTCCTGTATAGGTCATCAATCATTATTTGCAGTTCATCCCCCGAGTTGCTTAGCAAGGCAATAAATCAGCAAATCGCAGATTATTGAGGTATTCTCCATCTACCCTTATCCCTAACTGCTCCCATTCCAAGTCTCTGAATACTTCCTATAAGCAAGCTGTGAATAGTACTGGGGAGATTGTGTCTCCTTGCCTAACACCTTTCTTTATCAGAATTTTGTTACTTTCTTTATGCAGAACTATGGTTGCTGTGCAGCCACTATATATATCTTCCAGCACTTTCACGTACGGCTCGTCTACCCCCTGATTTCGCTATGCCTGCATCACCGCCGAGGTTCAATTACAACCCAAGGTTCAATTACAAGCAACGTGAATACGCAGAAAGGTGGAAAATTAAACTGTCGTTGCTGTAGTTCTGTTGGTAATAGCACCGTTAGGGAAGTTGAAAGGCCGTTGGTTGGGACACTATTACGAGAGCAGTCTTTATCTTTCGTTTATATTTATTATCTTCAATCCATAATTTAAATAAAGTACTACTCTATATAAACAGAAAAAAATTAGAAATATGAACCCCTCGCTTTTCTCGACGTTCCTGACGGATGGCTCCAATTTTATATACATCACAACGAGCCTGTCATTTTACTCACCTTTGCGTTACTAATATCTTGCAGGGCCTCAGTTACGCCAGACCTAAGCCGATTTATAGCCTAACGCAGTTATCACACTGCACGCGCCATCCCTGTTGAAATGTGTACTATGTGAAGCTGCTAATAATATGGGGCTTCTTATGCCCACCGATATTCTGGAAGCTAGCTGAAGTGAATACTGGCAACGTTCAGCAGCAAGCAGTATAAATATCGAAGAATGTAAGACATTGATAACGGAGTCTTTCTTTTTTCTTTTACGGAAGTTTTCCCATGCAATAAAGAAAAAAAGAAAGCTTCGCTGTAGCCGAGTAGTCAAGGGCATCGAATGCAAAATCCAGAAGACGTGCGTTCGAATGCCACTAGCGGCACTGGTTACATTTTTGTTTGACTTTGCTTCTGTTTCTCGCGGAACCTGACTGCAGCACTGTTGCACGTCGACAGAAAAAAACGAAACAAATCAAAATGCATCTATTGTTCTTGGCAAAACTTGGATTCTTCCATATATATCAAGTTATACACACTGCTACGTAGTAAACCGTTACAAGGTACAGCAAGCTTTTCGTAAGGATCGACACGGTCGTTGCCATTCACTTTGACGCCATTGTGTTCATTTATCCCTCTTGCATCCCAGCTGCGCATAGCTCATGTCTCATGTTGTCTCGACACGTGCTTCAGCATCAAAAACTAAATTTTGTCTTGACTACTGTCAACAGAAAGCCAATTCTACTCTACAGATCACTCATAATGATGCTTTACTTGCCTACGCATGCAGAAAATAACAGTTGCCAAGAGGTCAATAAGCGCATATTTCATTTATATATAGCTCCCTGTGACAAGGAATTTCTGAGCGACTGCGCGAAAGTTTATTCTAAACCAAACAAAAATGTTTCTCACGAGCAAGTAAACATTGCAGCATAAGAATCATTAAAAACAATGAGCCATACTTATGTGTGAAAACGAGTACCGCAAAAGAAAGCTTCCTTCTCCATTTCATAAATGCAGTTAAAGCAGCTACATGAGTTGGTGTGGAAAGTGCACTAGAAAACGTGTGCTTAAGTCAGTGCTCACCTCATGCTACACATCACACAACAAATCAAGGATTCATATAGTACATTGTTATGATACAATTTCATTTTATTACTTGTTTAAGCTAAAACATCCAATCTGCCCTCTTTGTGCAATCCTGCACGGTGGTAAAATATTGAGGTAGGCACGGTTTTATCATATATTGCGGCACTTAAAGCTCGCGCAATTTCTGATCCTAGTGTGTATTGTACTGTGGGTACTTAGTCACGAACGTGTCACTATTACAGCCCACACAAAAGGGCCATCGGAACCCCATGCTTTAAGTTGTTTTTGCTTCATTGAAAGCATCAGAATGTCTGCCGTGAGTACAGCGCTCTACTGTCTGGTGAATTCTCAAAAGCACTCGGTGTTTGTGTGGTGTTGAGACGCCAGTAAGAACAAGTTACTAGTAAAATCACAGGCACGTTAGTCCTAAGTGCATCATATTAATATATAGTGGGTGAGTATGCGATATAAGACCTAATGCATGTATTGATTACTTTACAGGGGACTGTGCATAATTGCGTGCAAAAGCACCCACACATACTGTCTAAGTGGTGCGTGCCTCTGCGGTAGAGCGGCAGCTAGAAACGTTTTCTTTAAGAACACCTTTTACACTGGGATACCCATGTTCCATTTCTTTGATTTTGGCATTAGCGGTACGGCAGTTTCACATGACCACAGCAAGGCACAAATCACGGAAACGAGAATATGTGCGCCCTCCCCCTCCTCCCCATCCGAGGTAGCCTTCACCTTTCGCAACACACAAGATGGCCTTCTGATGCGATATACTTTTCGTTTCCCATGAACGCTTGCGCCCCTTTGTTATGTTATGAGCACCATACAGCCAAATGAAAGAAGATGAAATGAACCAGAACTGGAAAGTAGGCAACGGATATTTATAGAATGTGGCCTATGGTATTCAATGTTACCAACGTGCGGAGCATCAACGCTTTCGGCTAGATTTTCGTCAATTATAATTTCGCAGCTCTTTATTACCCTGCTACTTCGGGGGTATGATGAGGTTCAGTTCAGTTCAGTCGTTCAGTCGTGTCCGACTCTTCGTGACCCTATTGATCATGTCACGCCACGCTTTCCGGTCTCTCACTATCTTTCTGACATCACATAACTTCATCTGCAGTGCCTCGAGGATGCCATCTAACCATCGCGTTCGCTGCCTACCCCTTCTCCGACGACCCTCAACCTTTCCCAACATCAAATCTTTCTCCAGCGACTCCTCTCTTCTCATCAGATGACCAAAGTAGCTGAGCTTTAACTTTAGAATTTGACCCTCCAATGAACAGTCAGGGTTTATGGTCGACAATATTGACTGATTTGATCTTCTGGCAGTCCAAGGAACTCTCAAGAGTCTTCGCCAGCACCACAATTCAAACGCGTCAATTCTTCGGCGGTCAGTCTTTTTCACAGTCTAACTCTCGCATCCATACATCACAACTGGAAAGACCATAGCACGAGTTATACGGATCTTGGTTGGCAGACTAATGTCTCTGCTCTTTACTAGGCGGTCAAGGCTAACCATTGCTCTCTTTCCCAGAAGCAGGCGTCTCCTAATTTCATGGCTGCAGTCTCCTTCCGAGGTAATCTTGGAGCCCAAGAAGAGAAAATCTGTCACAGCTTCCACTTCTTGTCCCTTGATGCTCCAGGACTTGATAGAGCAAGACGCCATGATCTTTGTCTTTTTAATGTTCAGTTTAAGCCCAAACTTCTCACTCTCTTCTTGTACGCGCATCAGAAGTCTCTTGAGTTCCACTTCACTTTCTGCCATTAAAGTGGTATCATCCGCATATCTAAGGTTGTTGATACGTTTTCCAGCAATCTTCACAGATTTGTGATGAGGTAGCACATCACAAATCCACACACTTCAGAACAACGCACAAGAAACGGCGCGGCGACTAGCAGCCCAAAGAATAAAGAGCCCAAGGCATAGCAGCCGAGGAAAAAAACAGAGCTACCCTCTTTCATGCAGCGCTGCGGAAGAGGCACAGTACTAGTTAAATATGGTATAACACCACCTATACGTAAGCGATATTGGGAGTGCATTCGAGGTTGCATGCTTTAATGTTAGGCGTTAGAGCACAGCTCATAGAAAACCACAGTTTTGTTCCGTCATGTACTTGTTTTTCTTGAATCTGTAATAGTCTGAATGGTGCTTCTGACTAGCAAAATATGAGAATTCAAAATGATGTCGAGGCTTCGATAATAGCAAACAATTTGTCATGTGGTTAAAATAAAAATATTTACGAAATATGACCGGTGGAGCAGCGAAATTGCAACATATATATAAACGTAGGTGGACTACAGGTTCAATAGCTGCGAAAGCAACATTACACAGGTTTTGAGCTTGTCGCGTATGCCGTGACCGCGGCCAAGAATGACCTTGAACAGCCGCGAATAGGGCGGCGACGACAAGTAAGAAGACGAAGAAGATGATGAAGAAGGAGGAGATGAAGAAGAAGACGAATAATAAGAAGAAGATGATGAAAAAGAAGACGACGAAGAAGAAGACGACGACGAAGGAGGAGAAAAGGAAGAAGAGCACTCGGTCACCCGTAGCTAATTCCTCGCTTCACATTCGGTTCAGCAGCGTTGAGCCGTTCTCATTGCTTTTTTTTGCCGACTGTGCAGGAACTGCTCCTAAGGCACTGGCAAAACGAGAATCCAAAATTTGTTGGATGCACTTATATCTCTCTTATGTGTAGTAAGGCGAAAGCCTTTCCTGCGGCTCTTTTCACTCATTTGCCGCATTCCACTCATTTGTTTCTTTTTTCTTTTTACTCTTCCTACTTTCTCTCTCCCTCGTGTTTCTCTTTTTTCCCCTTTACTGCTTACTGTTTCCTCTTTCGCTCTTGATTGACGGTTTTAGATGTTGTAACGCAATGCAACACAATGACAAGGCCTTAGCCTAATAACGTTTTTGCGCTTTTTTGTTGCAAATATTTGACGTATTTTTCCCAATTGCATAGCCCACGGATGTTTTGACATCTGCGCACTATATTGACGTCCTTGGCTATTTTTACGTCGAATTGAAGTTTCTGGCTCTACTAATAGCTCCACATGAACCATCGTTTGCACACAGACACATATTTCACCGTCTACCTCAAACAGCTATTCTTGTACTGATCAATCAAAGCATTTCTCGACAATGACGATGTGACACCATCCGCGGACGCAAAAGTCCTGTCCACACTCATGAGCCTATAAAGGCTTTCACCTCGAAAGTCAACCACGTGACGACTGTATAGCTACTTTCTCTGTCATACCCACTCTTGAAGCAACGCTGCAAAGTATTTAAATACTCTGTCATGTTTATCTTTGGACTTTCTTGTCGTTTCATTGCATTGTTTTAACACTGTGCTACATTTTTCTATGTTTTCTTTTCTCACATCACCTCTGTTTGTGTGTTGTTTTGACTCATGCTCTTTAGTCGTGCTCTGTTCTTTCATACACACACCACTTGAAAACGCAAATGTTGTTGCTAGGAATATGTAGAAAAAAAATTGTTCGTAACCTTTTTTCTAAGAAGGCACTTTCACCATCGCCCCTACGTTATAAAATCCACGTTGGTTTGGGTCTCTCAATTGGGGCCGTTGTTTTTCGCAGAGTATTCTTTGAAGGCTGAACTCCTCAATTATCGTTATTACCTGAACACACTCATTATTGTATCTATCTATTAGTGCACTACACTAAGCGGTGAAGTGTTACCAGGGAGAGTAAAATCCCTGCACTGACCCTTGCGTTCATTCCCGTCTACTTTCACGACACCGTGGGCACTTTCCGTCACTCATGTTCCACACACAACTGTGCGCATATTTCGGCCCTCACGTGGTTTTGATATTTACTTTACCATGAATAAGCTAGAACAATGCGTCGGGAGTGTTGTCAACAACATACTTGTTCAAGCCTACAATGCAACGATATTGAAGTTTTGCTTACTTTTCTACGTAAAATGCTCTTATCATTAAGAAATCAATAGACGCGCATATATCACTTTCATTGTTCATCCTTGTGATGCCAACGTTGTGAGCGACTAGGTGCGTAAGTAGACTAAAATAAATAACAGATACTTTGCTTGAGCATGCCGGAATTCGACCTTAGCATGTTTCAAAAGAATAAACTGCGCTGAAGTGTGGTGCGACGTGTAATAAAAGGAAAAGACGCCTTCCTACTTTTGAGAGACACAATCTTATGGTGTTGCAAGGCTAGCTGATTATGGATATAAGTATGTTTGTAGAAAGTGCTTTAAAAAACCAGGCTCTTTTGTTTGAGTACATCTCAAGATACAAATCAATCTACGCATGATGCCAATCATACTGCACATGCTTAGGATGCAGCTTCCTTGAGTTCATTTTTATGTTTTTGGGTTACAATAGGTCGTCTTTGTGCTATCGAGCGCGCTGGGATAATAATCAACCATAAGAGGGACGGAAAAATTCTGTTGTGCGCTGTTAGAGTTGCACTATGTTTAGAGCTTCAGAAACATGGCTTTGCTCTTCCGTTCGTATCACTAGACGCAGTAGTGCTGCTTGCATCACCCGCCACATGAATCCGGTTGATGTGTACAAACACTCCCCACATTATCCAACCAGGCGTGCTGTGAGCTATGAGTAATATACTGGTCAGACAAAGAAATGGTTGGCTCTTCATTCATCCAAAAAATATTAGAAGAGGAAATATCCTTTGTCTGTCACATGTTTTGTCGTCGATTCGCCCATTCTGCGGGATTCAAGGTGTAAGAGTTAGTGAAATGTCTAATAACAAAAACTGCCGCAGCGAGTAGCGCCAGCGAAAGAGTTTCGGCTTCTCTAATCAGTTAAGCCATAAGTGTTGAACAAAAAACAGATCTTGTTCGAGTGCCTTTAAATCCGGTTTACAGCGTTAGATATATTTGAAATTTCTCCGAGGTAAGAAGGCCTTGCATTGCTAATCTGAAAATCTCGCGTTCACTAGAAGGCCAGGGAGAAACACCGTGCTTTGGCGGGTCAGGAAATTGGTGCAGCTGGGAAATTACGCATAAGCAACTGAAAAATATTTGCTACTAGAGAAGAAATCTACACGGGCCCATAAACATCCCAAACGACGATCTCGTGCCTTCGAAATGAGAAAAAAAGCTGTGTTTATTTTTTTAATGATATTTATTGCCTCAGGGCATCGGTAGGGTAGGAGATGAAGAATTAGGTATTGATTAAATGAATGGAAAAAGGCTGGCTGATTACATAAACTCCAAGAGAGAGCAATGATGTGGTTTCTGCGTCCAAGCGAGATACGAGTCAGGATTGCTTGCTGAAAGGCCAGCTATCGTTAAGTGCCGGATTCATGTTGGTTTCAGAGCTGGGCAGACCCGCAGCAAATGGTGAATGTCGGCTTCAACATTTTCGTCTTACATATCGGACACCATGGGCGAGGTTATAAGTATCGGAAGTGAGACCACGTCCAAGTGACAGCTGGTATTAGGGCCACCCCGACAAGGATCCCCCTACGCGCAACCTCCTCTGTACGGGTGAGACCGCGGGGGAGGGATAACGCACACGGAGGGATTAGAGCACGTGTGCGGCGCGGGAGGGGTTTCTTTCTTGATAAAATAAGGATAGCGTCGTCCGCATCAAGGAGCCGTGGTATTGACGAGTTTTGGTTAACGAGGCGCGTCGCTAAATCTGCGTGACTTTGGGAAGACAGAAGGTCCCGTGGGACCCACTCAATACGTACTGACTGCGGGATACGCACCGCAAGCTGGTGAATGTCTTGACATATTTCTGGGCAAACGGCTGACACGTCGAAGCAAACGTAACGCTTGAAGTGCGTCAGTGTGGATGATAACTTGGGCTGTAGGGAGCGTAGTAATGGTGGCCATGGAGCAGAGCGCCTCTTGAACTGCCCCGAGCTCAGCGCAGAAAGATGTAGGTTGTTCCGAAAGTTTAAATGCAGAGGTCGGATTCCGGCTAGGTCTCCA
The DNA here is from genome assembly GCF_055883805.1 of Amblyomma maculatum. Lineage (NCBI taxonomy): Eukaryota > Metazoa > Arthropoda > Arachnida > Ixodida > Ixodidae > Amblyomma > Amblyomma maculatum. Next base: position 28,862,533 of record NC_139353.1, read on the forward strand.
CGGACAGTAGATTGCTGTATTTTCTTCACAGCCTTGTATGCTTGCATCCACGTACACTACAATGGATCCTTGAGGCAAGTGAGCATCTTGCTATTCAAATCTCTGGCAAAGGGACGATGCCTAGTTGCCAGACGTTGGACGGTGGTTATCTGTTGGCTTGTTGTCACCTAACTCTACAAACTTCCAGGGAGAGAGAACTGGCGCAGGTGGATGAAGAATAATATGCGAAGTTGCATACGCCCTCAATGCTTGCATGGAATGTGATAAGGAGTTAAGCCTGCGCGCATCACGGCTCTGCTGCACCAGCTCATCGACTGTGTTGAGCTGCGCATTCTCCTGTAATGCTATGACCGGAGTGATTCGTGGAAGACATAATCCTTCTCATAGCTTCTCGGTTCACGGATTCAAGGCGATCCCATTGTGCTCTTGTAATATTTTGGAACTGGGCTTGATAAACAATACGTGGCAGCAGCACCGCCCTCACCAACTGGCGTGCAACAGTTAGGCGCACATCTTTTAAGCAATTCCATAGTCTGAATAGCTTGCTTTTTTGCCTGAGAAATGGAAGCAGTCGCTGATCCTGATTGGTAAATCGTTAAGCCCAGAACTTTTACACTCGGACTTTCCTGTAGTTGGGTGCCTGGTAGACAGAGACGAATTGGATTTGCAGTAAGTTTACGGCGTCCCTCCCCAGAAGTTAGCGACGCACGCGTATGTAGGTTTACACGCGGAAAGCTGAAGGCCAATCGAAGAAGCGTAATCAGAGGTAATCAACTGCGTTACCAGTGAGGCGTATTGCAAATGTTCTTCCGTCCAACAATGATGCCGCAAAACTGCGTACTCTCAAATGGAGGTGGAGCATGTCAATGGCGTTCAGGACTTCAGCATGACTGTTGTATGCTTTTTCAACATCCATTGGCAATATGATACGCACATTGCGGCTGCGGGTAGATGACAGAACTGCTGATGCCACTATCGCCTACCTGTCCTCTGTACCCATGCATGAACGAAATTGAATTTGAGTGGGGTGATAAAAACCGCGCTGTTACAGCCACAAAGAAAGTCGTGTAGCCAGAATTTTCTCTGCAAGCTTGCACAGCGTTGATGTTAAGGATATTGGTCGCAAGTTGGCGAGGTCTGTTGGGGGATTTCCTGGTTTGGGAATAGGAATCACGACAGCGAATGTCTAGCTCTATGACACGACATCATGCAGCCATACATTGGTTATTGTGTTTAGTAGTTGAGGGCATGCAACGGCACTCATGTTCTTGTAAACCGAATACTGAATTTTGTCCGGATCGGGCGCTGTTTTTCGTTTCGCCTCATCAATTGCATCCAGTAGCTCAGGCATAGAAAAGGGACTCGCAATTCCGTCGGTGTCAGCAGCATATGGTACTGTGTATGCATCTGCATGGATATCTGCCATATTAAGAGAACCAGCTAAAGGAGGCAATGCATCACACTTTGGGAAAACTTTTCGGGCTCCTTCTTTGGCGAAGTCATCCGGCGACAAATTAGCTACAAAGAATGCAGTTTCTGCTGCGTCAGTAGAACGGCGACCTTGTACATTGCATGAAACGTTCGCCAGAGTGAGACATTCGACGATTTAGCAAAACATTGTTCACATCATGCATGCCACTGGCGTCGCGAGAGATCGCGTTCATATCTTCGATCTTTAGCAGTAAAACAATGCAGTCGTGTACGTGTTTGCGCCAAAGTAGGGTCTTGCCTTGCAGCCAGTTTGGCTTGACGGCGGGCAGCCCACAAGTTAAGCAGGCCGAGATCTGGTGCCGGTCGACCAACATCAATCTAGGTAGTAGTCGTAGCGCTGTTTATTGTACTTTGTATGCACTCAACAAGGAGTGAAGATGATTCTGAAGACAGATTATCAAGAAGTGAGCGATAGTTGTCCCAGTTGATCACAGAACATTTGCGGCGTAAAAGGTGGAGACGTGAGGGATGGAGACTGATGATGATAGGGTAGTGATCACTTCCCCAGCAGTCTGGCTCCATGCGTCACGAAGGAATTCCCGCGCCCGACCACCAAGTCAAGTCCGGAGCATAGGCAGCATACGTATCTGGCGCACAGGCCACGTTGCTGTCCCAGGGTGATAAAGCAGTACAAACAGGGCATCAGTGAAGGCGTCCCACACACGCCTACCACGAGGGCTTGTAGTGCGATACCCTCAATCCGGGTGAGGGGCGTTGAAGTCGCCTCCGACTAAAATCAGACACCCAGGGTATTGCCGACGAACACTTAATAACCAGCCAAGATTAATACGAAAAGGGGCGCCTCCAGCTGTTTTAACGTAATATGAAACAATCACAATGGTTTTTTTTTTCGGAAATTTCACAGCAACTGCTACAACCTCTTCGTATGAAGTGCACCAGGTTTCGAGAGAAAGGCGTACATGAGGGAACTGCAAATCAACATATACCGCCGCTTTTCCCGGAGGAGCACGAGTCTGAATGCGACGGTCGGTCATCGAAGGAGACACGTAGCCACAGAAGCCCGGAATTCTTGGTAAGGCGTTTGTTTCCTGTAGTAACATAGCCCATACCCGCACCTTGTTAATTCGTAGTTGTGTCTTGAGCTCGCCCACCTTCGTGTAAATGCCTCTACGGTTCCACAGTAGCACACCAGGACGACGGGTATTCGCCATTTTCGGGTACTAGTCCAAGTGTTGCAGTATTACGGATGTCAGGTTGAACAACTGGTCGACCATATAGCGGAGCAACGATGTTGCAGAGTTATCCGTGGGCATTGTGGTACACTGGGAAGAGGCAGAAAATGACACAGTTGCGCGGGAAGAAGACGACGATTCTGCGCCATTGATAGTATTGGGGGTTAATTCCGCAGCTCATCGACGTCATGCTTGGAGACCTCTGCTAAGAGATGAGTGATTTGCTGATCCACTGCAGCCACATTGTTCTCCGGTATTTCAGTGCGCTTCTGTATTGACTGTTGTCGACGGCGTTCCTTGAGCACCGCATCGCTAGACTTCGTCTTACTTGGGGTGCATTCAAAGCGGGAGGTCAGGAAGCTCTTGTCACTCTTCGTCAACCCACTGGAGTGCAGCGAAGCGATTGGATGTCTGTAATGGTGTCGTGTCTTGTATTGGCCAACGCTTAGTGTTCCGAAGACGAGCCCTCTGTGTTGCCTTTTGCTTTGTCGGACAACGTGGAAATGTTATCTCGTGTTCGTTCGATTTGCATGGGCCGCATCGGTACGTAACCTTTCCTTCAGACGCACCTTCATCGCATTAGCGAAAGGGCAAGATTTGCGCATATGCCCAGCCCGTAAACAGTTGTAACGATAAACCACACTCGGTTTATATGGCCGAGGTCTTAAAATGCAGCCGTAGTAGTACAGACAGGCTAGAATTGTCGGAGAGCCTTGCAAGGTGATCACGCAGGAATGCCCTCTTCCCATATATTAAGCCTGGATGACGTGGTGCGTGGGACAGTACAGCTCAAGTTGAAGTGTGGCGTCATCCTCGTTTATGTCCACGTTGTAAACGACGCAACGCTGCAAGTAGAAGGCTTCAACTGGATACACCTGGACAGGCACCAAGATCTCACTTGTGATGGAAATACACCTAAGATTTTGCATACGTTCCTCCGCAGTGAGTGTCGGAAGCCACACAGCTATAGTGTTTGGCTTCTTCCTGGCCGTGAAGCCCCGAAAACCTCTGGTTCCGAGACACGCGTCCAAGTTAGCCTGGAGATTCCTGTTCGGCATATCCGCCAGGCTTTTGTTGGCTAGAGATTTAATCCACTTTATAAGATGTCGGTCCGGGTGTTGGCGCAAGCTGGTTCTCGATCGTCAAACAAGAGCGCTTTCCTTAACAGGCACCACTTGCCGAATGCGAATTCGGTTGATGGTCTACCGAAGGACGTTTGTGAGAGGCACGGGGCTTCTTGACACGGATGATTGTGCCGATAAGTCCATTGAAGAACACGTCTCCTCCTGTCGCACTGTTGGATGCCCATCTCGGCGTGTTGACTGGGTGGTCATTATCGTGCTCCGCCCACAGGACAGATCACTTACTTGCTGTTGGGTATTTTGTGAAGGCGGGATCGGCGTTGTTGCTGATAAACCGGGAGCACCAAGTTGGACTTGTGGCCGAGGTTCAGGTTGAGATGTCGATTGCGGGGCAGATGTTGCCACGTGCGACGCCGGTGAAGCTGCCTCTTCCAGCGTGGCAGCGGAGGCGCTAGGCCTAGCCTCAGTGCCCAGCTCAGCTGCAATTATGCATGGATGCCATGCTCTGGAGGCCTCAAAACCTGACGGCGAGAGGATGTTTGAAGCTTCATCGGAAGGCGAGGATCCACGTCTCTGGAGAGAGTGCACGTATTTACGTAGATGGCGAGGTTTTTTTGAGGAACGATGCGAAGCCACCTTAGCAGGAACATACTTCTTCCTTCCAAAACTGTATTTATTATCGTATTCATTAACTACATTTTTTTTCTCGCTCCCATTTTATATGAAGCTGGTAGTAGGATTTGTGCTCATGTGGTAATGACTGAGCTTTGCAATGAGTGCTTTTATTGGGTGAGAAGGGCATGCCACAGACAAACTTGAAAAATTTGTAGGGTTCAAACGCAGACTCGGTCATGAGCACACTGGCGTTGGTTGACGAAAGAAGAGGGGAAAGAGGACAAACACTTTGTGTGAATAGCAGCCGTTCGTGTCTTCTCTTTGCTCTTTATATAAAGAAATTAAAACGTGTACGCTGTAACTTTGCCAGCGAAAGTTGGAATGCGAACATTAATTTTTTGCATCACTGAGGAGGATAACGCGGCTCGAACAACGATGGTGACTGCCTTTTCCTTTTCCGTGCCGGCCTTTTCTTCTTCACACATCGAAAGATGCTGGCTCTGTAACTTGGGCTGATGGATTCTTCCGATTTCCAATTGCCAATAAAATAACGACTAAAGACGTTTGAGTGCGGCTTGCGCTCCGAGTCTTTCGTACCGTCTCTCCAGAAGAACAGAAGGCACAAAGCTTTCGGCTGCAACAAGATTTTAAAATGTTCCTCCCTTCCCCAATCACGCAGTAACCAAATCAGTAGATACGGGCCACTGTCTGTAAACGAACCGTGTTCAGGTCACCCGACTCTCATGCTTGTGTGGAAACCGGTAGAAATGAATCGACTTAGAAGTGAACGATGTTGCATAGCTGCTAGTGCAGGCAAACGAAGTGACACGTTTGCCCATTTTTCATTTCACTGGACATATTCACGTACAACAGCACCTAAAAATTAGGATCATCGAGTGAATCTCACACAAAAAAAAAAACGGCAGACAGCGCACTCCAGTGCATGCATGGGCTGGCGTCAGTGCATCCCAGCTGCGAGCGGAGCGACGAATGGTGGCGCCACCTGTCCAGCTGTCCTGTCCATATAGACAGCCATTACAGAAAGCGAAATGCGCATTTGAAGGAACAGAAACTTTTACAGCAATGCTAGCGTGCTGGCTGGGATGCGAACGAGCCATCTGTAAAAATATTGGAAAATATGTCCAGAAGCTTCATAGTTACACTCCTTATAAAAACGAATAATGCTTTCATTAAATCTCTGTTATGCTTACATCAACACAAAGCTGGAATGTAGGCGCATTGCAAGGCAATGATGAAATCTGCTTGCTGGAGAGAGTAAAAAACCGGCTATTAGTAGCGATATATTTGTGGGCTCTTTTCGCTATGCCATTTGTAAGCGCCTACGTCGCAGCAGCGATTACGCAGCGTTTGCGACATTGAAGCCTTATTCTCTCTAAGACCAATATATATATATATATATATATATATATATATATATATATATATATATATATATATATATATATATATATTATTATCAGCCTGACTATACCCACTGCAAGGCGAAGGCCTCTCCCATATTTATCCAATTATATTTTACTTACTATCAAATATGCGTCATATGGTTCCGGTGTCGAAGGCCTGGAAAGCAAAGAGGACGCTGTACCTTTGGCAGAGACATAAGTATAAAAATAATATGCACGCTGAGAGCGAACCAGATGCAAGAAAGAATCACATGTCGAGGGAAAAGATTTGCAGGCAATGAGAACCTCCTACACTTATGTGTACTTGCAGATGTCTGCCAATCAGGCAGAAAAAGGTTGCGTCAGAATTTGAGTACAAAAGTGGACATATCTGACCTCAATGGTGGCACGGTAGTAAAGCCGTAACGTTAATGGCATCCCAGAGGCGATAACTGGGATGATCACTGGCACAGGAGTATATCCTGTGTGCGCCCGATTCGGTCCCTCGACAACAGGTGGCGTCATGGTTACTATAAAGATGATTGCATCGTGATAGGTCGATACAACTAGATATGACGGGCATTGATGGATGAGGATGGATTGTTTTGACAGCTTTTAGCCCAGGTGATCCTTCAGAAGCTTGCTGAAAAATAATTTCAAATGAAAATGAATTGAGATGATGTGGACGATATAGCGTTTTGCAATAAAAACGGCCCAGAAAGTCCTGGATGAATGAAACTACCCCGTTTAAGCCTGTCTATAAGTTGATTTATCACACGATTTCAAACGGCAGCCCGGTCCTTATCGCCACATTTAACATATTGGCTAATATGCCAAGAACGTAAAGTAATTTGTGGGATTTAGGTACTTAATGAAATTTGGGGCTTACGCACATTATTGATGTCCTGTACATTGCGTACCTGCACAGCATAGCTTTGTCTTCGGCATGGAAGTTTGGTCAGTAAAACTTAATTGAAGTGTTAGAGGAAATCTAATATCGGCACAAAAAGTGTAGGTTTTGTTTTTATTTGACAGAGAATACTGAAACTTCTTGAAACCATAATATTGGTGGGGTTGTAGTAGGGGAATAGATGCGTTTTCCCGCTTATCCGCGGCTGGCGGTCCAAACCGCCAACACACCGTGATCGCGTGCGCTACCGAGCACATGTCGACCATGGTGGGCCGTGCTCTTGGTTACAAAGGAACAACACGTGCTCATAGCAGGCATATATTTCTGTACTAGTATCAGACTATAATACAGCAAGCTAATGAATATAGGCCGTCCGAATTTCCAGCAATATTAAAGCAAATGTTAGCCCACACTTGAGTAGGGGTTATTTCCGAGGCCACATAGGACGAGCAAGCGATACAAGTTCTCTTGAGAATGCGTTCCTGCGAACCGAGTACCCCATTCCGAATACCTTTCACCTCTCGTGTGCGCCGTGATAAAGCCGCAGGTGGCGCTCATGCTGCCGTGACTGAGGTGCCATCTCTCGATAGTTAACGTTAACTACCGAAGCTGGCGGCATCTCGTGGTAGCTAAAGTAACCACCGTGGGGAGAAATCCCACTTTACAAGGTACGATGGGAAAACCGTTCCCCACATATAATGGCACGCTTTTTTTCCACCTAAGAGCAGTTCATCAGAAGGCGAAGACCCAATAGAATGATGCACGTCCCTTTGAATCTGTCTGGGAAATTTTATGTTGCACTTGACATAAAAAGCCGACTTGACTGGTCTGAACTTGAAACTTGCTCGTTTCGTAGGACAGTCCAAGAAACTACCTGTGCTTACGGTTAAAAGGTGGCATGCATTCACCGAGGCAGCTTTTAATAATAATCACGTTTATGTGATAACAGTATTAGACCCTCACGAGAATGCAGAAACATATGGCAGTGCGAGAGACATCAGAGTGTAACGAAGGGCAAGTCAGTCAAATGTGGTCGCTAAAAATACAATATTTTGTGATTCCTGGAGTCAATCGGAATGGCGCCGAGATGTGATGAAAAGTAGAGAGAGAGAGAGAGACAACTTTATTTGCCCCAGATGTTGTGAATCGTTTTACGCGGCTTCAAGTGGTGCCCATTATCTAAACTTGCTTTTTTGCGGCCTGCGAGAGCACGAAATGCAGGGGTGGAAATCTGTTATGTTAAACGTCAAGCAATATCAAGAGTGCGTGCTCTGCACTAGCTGAAGAGAATGGGTAAAAACGAGTTATTTTGCCAACAAACGAACCATAAAAAGTAATTTGCGAAACAGTTTACCCTCCTTGTGGCATGCACGAGTTGCTCGGTCGTAATTTATTCTTTGGGTGCGCCAGGAGGCTGACGTACTTCTTCCATCCAAAATATTGGCCTGCAGTATTTTGAAATAAATAAATAGATAAATACCATACATGCCTTCGAATTTATGCCTAATATAAGTTTGTCTAAAACTGCTGTCAAACTTTCGTTAACAGTTTAAAATGCATTTTTGCTTGCTAGCTATATTTTATGAATATATATTTTGCCCTATATCTAATTCTTGACTTATGTCTAAATGCGTATACAAAAGTACCTGCTCCGCTTTACAGTGTATATATTTTATTTGCCTTCTCCAACTTCTGAGCAAGACATCAAACATTACTCACTGGTCTCTTGAATAGAACCGCTAGACAATGCTTATATACCTGCCCGACGTTCTAGTGCTAAACTTTCGAAAGTTCAGTTACCAGTTGAAGCATGGGCAGCTACAAAGATTCTATGTCCGAAAACACTCCTTATTTAGTGGTGAATAAAAAAAAATCACGACTGCATCTAAAACTGCAACCTTTTATATTTGATAATGCCCCTGACAGGTGCTATGGCCGAGCTCTGATCATTGATAGTTTTCGTAACGTTCACCAGCGATATTTCGTGGCCAAATAGCCAGCCGCTCAAACTCTGGCTTCGTCACTTAAATCGAAGGATGAGGAGAGGATCCAACCTTCCGGGACAATTGGAACATTATTTTGATGCGCTGCACCTTGGCTTCGCAGGCGCGATCGTAAGGCCTGGTTGAAGAAGGGATTTATATCTATGTCTAGTTGTCTGTCACATAATATGGTGTCTGTCGACTGTATGCTAATGAGTATGAGTGGGATAACAGATGCACAAAAAAACAGTGATTATGCGGGTATCAAAATCGCTTCTATTTGAATATGGGTCTCTAAACGGAGCAAGCTAACGCCCACCGTTAACTCTGTCGCGCCGTACCCTTAAAGGTGGAGCTTAACTAGCTCTTCTTCTTGAAATATTTGCATCATCCGCTTGCACAGCGTTGTTGCCTTAGTTAGGTTCACCATCGCCGTTTGAACTCGGTGCTGATAATGTTATATGCGTTGATAGAAGAGTTTGGAGCTAAATATAATCTAAAAGATATCAAATCTGGTTTCATGATGTTCTGACTGCGTAGCCTGCACGTGGAAATGTGCCTTCCATAACATCTGGTGAAAGGGGTTTGCGAGCCGAAGTACGCTAACCAATGTTTAATCATATGTACTTTTCTGTGTCCAAGACGAAGAGAGCTGTACATGTTGAAAGTTCCCTAGCATATTGCGTATCCTTCTTCAATAATGTTCGGTATATCTTGATTCATTGTACCTGCCTTCTACTTCTCGTTCTACCTGGACATTTGCAGAAATGTTGAGATTTTTGTACCAAATGTCGTCACTGAAAATCTTCACTGAAAGATATACTTATAAACAATTGAAACATATTCCAAATAAATCCTTGGTGTAGGCTCTTACTGTTGTGTGTTTAGGTTGAGAAGTTTGGATAGGTCAGCTCATTTCCACTGGCAGAGGCTTTGCGCCATGTAGTGCAAGTTCTAGAGGAGGCTCTGCTGGTTTTCTGATTGCTACCACTTTGAGTGGAGCAAAAAAGAGCATTCGCTTCTTTTTGATAAACATCCGGCACAATAACAGCCTAATTCCCTGCGTTTTCTACTCTTTTATGCATGAGCCATAGCTTCTCATTTGTAACAAAATTTTGGATAGCGATGCTCATCTCTTATCTAGTGGACATAATTTCAGCGTCGGGAATGCAGTATTAGTTTTTCGCTCTTTGTCGCGCATTATGCCTAACTCGGAGGTAGCGTATGTAATAGTTGGTCGTGCCTTAAAGGTTCAGTTGGCGGTTTTGAAGAAAAAGATTATGTAAAAGCCGATTCAGATATGAAACATATAGAAGTTTATATCTCAGTGTTAGTCATTACTTATTAATGGTTTTATGTTTCTTGCAGAAAACTGCCAGAGGCTGTTTCTTGTAATATTTCTTATAATACGTACCTGATTTGAAGAGGATGACCGTAAATATGGCGCACTTGTATGCCTTGCTTTTATACTCTACTGCTTCTATCCCCACTACTTTACCATCTGTTCGAAAAAGAAGGATCCATTTATTGTCAGACTAAGTAGACCAACCCGTCAGCAGACATTTCATTTGCTGGACGAAACAATTGAAAACTCTTTTCTGTTACACTACTTTGGCATGCCCACAACTGTTCCGAGTTCGGCACACCAGCCACTTGTTTCAAAAGCCTCAACCCACTGCGCATCCTATCCAGATAACCGTGATGCCAAAATCATTTTTGATATTCTCACGTTCAATAAAAGAATACCAATTGCAAATGAACCGCGATCAAAACGTACATACTTTGTGACAGTGCATGAAGAGTAACACTGAGCTACGGGTAAATAACGGAAACCTAAGTCGTCAAACTGATAAGCCTGGCGCTGTTACATATTGAAAAGAAAAGGGAATGCCGAAATGCAGATTTCTTGTCAACCAACAATTCGGTCACATATTTCTGATGATGTGTTATGCCTACAGCCCCCCCCCCCCCCCCCCCCCCCCCCCACATCACTGTAGATCCCAGACACCCCATAATTGTTTACAAACATGACGCGTGCACATAGTTCGAACGACTTATATTCAAGGATATGCAGAAGGATGCCCTAGTGTCATGATCCTCGCCAGTGGCTCTACGCTCGTTGCATAAGACGACTGTCATGTACAATTTAGGGCGTCCAAATTAACTGATGTCCTCGATAAAAATTTCAGCAGATTGTGTTTATAATCTTTTTTGTGAAATAGGGATGAATAGAAAGCGTTCTTTATTTGATTAAATATTACATCTTTTGAGACGTTCACTGTTATGGGACCATAGTTGGTATGAGGCACAGTCTCGTATGGGTAAGGAGGGACCTCAACGGTTGCCAACCGCGAGCTGTGTGCTGCTGGCTGTTCGGGTTCTTCGAGAAGGATAACTAGTTCGTTGGATTGAGGTACTTGGCGTAGGCCCTTTTTGGATTTTTCATGCAGGCAGAAATGAATGGAGTGACTTATTTGTTTGTTTTTATGTGTGGAATGATAAGGGATGTCTCGTGCGGTATCGAGTAGCGTTGGAGTGATGGAGCTAGTTTAAAAGAGAAATGTCAATATTGTCATTGAGTGATATGAGCTTTTTGCTGTGTGGTGTCTCGCAGTGTCAGCCCAAGTACGAACGGAGGCCGGTAATGTCACCGAGGACGAGATTAGGTTCATTTTCGTTGGAACGTGTGAGGGAGTTTGGATGTTTCGGTGCTAAATATGTGCTAAGAAAGTTTGGGTTTGCAGTTTCCAGTAGTTGTATGAATGAGGACGTTCTGCAATGTTGGTGAATCTGGTGGGATAGAATAATTTTGTGCACAGGGTACATCTTTCCTGGTGTCAGAAGCAGTGGCTGTTTTATTTAGTATCAAAGTGCTTTTGGCGAATTAATAATGAAGCCTACCGACTGTAACCGCTGAAGGAAAATTTTTTGTTTCCTGCAGAAAAATAATGGTGGGCTGCGTTTCAAATGATAACAGCAGCTGATGAATCCTGCTAAGCATTTAAAAGCAGTGCATAAATATCTTTCTAACTTTAGTGCGTAGAACTACTAGCCGTAATCATGAATTTTGCCTATATGTGTACGAAGCCACGCTCTCTCTCCGCCACTCTATCTGTAAATTTGAAGCTCGAATGAGAAGATTATGAGGTGTGTATCAGACACGTAGTATGTTATGAGGAGGCGGAGTGCCCGCACAGCTGCATCCAATAAAACGAGCGCGTATGACATTTGCAGCCGTCGCGGCCGTCACGAGGCAGTGTTGCAAAAGCGCGTGTTACTCCGTAGTAGGCATTTGCGTGTCGCTCGTGCGTTCTCAACTTCGGCCTCTCTCCCCTCGCGTCACTCACCCCTTAGCCCTCAAGGACACTGAGGTATACGCGCGAGGCTCCCTGGATATTGGCTCCGCGTCGCTCGCCGCATAGTGAAGCTGCTTGTGCTCATTTCAGCGCCATAACTGACGTTGGCCTTCAAGCGCACTTTGTCGTTAATTGATTTTATTCGCTTGTGTTTCGCTCTAGTAGATGGGATAACAAGAACACGGGTAGGCAGTGCTAGCACTTATACATCGCCTTTGATTAAATGTGTCACAAGGCAGTAATGGTTAATGGCAAATCCTGCTGTTAGGCCGGTATGTATATTTTAAATAATTTTGCACATGGCTGTTTTACACTCCTTTCTCGCACTGACTTGATGGCTGTGTAGAAGTTATGAATCAGCCGAACACTTCTTCATAGGCTATAAATGCTGTAATGGAAATGTGGGCTAAACGCCAGTATGGGACGCTTGAGATTTACGCATTGCCCTGTGACTTTAATGATGGGTGTTACTCAGTTCCCTCCAGAGTAACATTTAGGCCAGCGTACCTGGTCGTCTATTCGAACTAATATTCAAACTCTTGAAATTTTTTTAAAGTCAACATAGCGAAGAGCCTTGCAGATATAAATATTAAGCTAACAAATGGTTAATTGGGTGTTATTTCAACTTTATTCAGCACTCAGTATTTCCTGGTCATTGCGGCTTTGCGTTTGATGGTTGGCGCGTTTTTCAATCTAGGCGTCAATATCAACGTTATTGGCCATTTTGTTGGTAGCATAATAAGCTAATGCATAATACTACTGCCTGCGTCATTATTATTGTAATATAGTTAAATTCCCGCTTTTCAGGAAACTCTGATAGCGACGTTTTGAGAGAGAAATCATGGACATTGCTCTGGCAGCTGGTAGTTGGCAGGTGACATGATCGGACATTAACTGGCTGTCAGGTTATGTGGCGTCACGAAATCACGTGATATGAAACATCTGGCAGGTGCTGCTTACACGAACTTCGCCTTAGGAACGGGAGCATGAGATTGGAATGCGGCCTTCTGAAACTGTTTGTATCTTAAACGGACGTACACATGCAACCGGTAGGCCAATTAATGACCACACAGGTTCATTAGTACAGCAGGGTTTGAGAGACGTTTCATGACACCATCTGATGATTGTGATGCAATGTGGCAATATATGACTGTACATTACTGTGCTGGAGCGCGTCTATAGCGGAATAAAACTTAAGGTTAGGAATTTAGTGAGTAGCGATTTCGTTGTAAGCGAGCGAAGACTTGCAAGGCAGGGCAGTAGGGATCCAAGGACGAGAGCCATAACTGCTGTCACGGCATGCTCTAAAAGCGGATATTAGGTGGTCTCCATCTCAATTTTTGCGTGATTTTTGTATCTGGTTTTTTATTTCTGGTAGCGTGGAACTATATTTCATCGACATTTCGCAATTAGATCCCATTTTTATGCATATATATATATATATATATATATATATATATATATATATATATATATATATATATATATATATATATATATATATATATATATATATATATAATGAAGCAAACAGTCGGCGAGCCCAAGGAAAGCATTGGGGATTGAAATTTGTCTTTTTTTTAATTTTTACTTCTATAATTACATAAATCAGTACTGTAATCTGTTCAGGGAAAAGATAATAAAACGCAAAGTAGAAGAAAAACAACGTGCCGATGGTGGGAACCGAACCCACGACCTCCGAACAGCGCGTCCGGTGCTCTTCCAACTCAGCTACATCGGCCGCTGTCCCCCCTGCTACTTTTTTGGGTATTAATGTTGTTTGTACCTTCAGAATGTTCACCAGCGCCATCCTCAACCATAGCGGCGGACGTGGAACGTCCTGTGTTACCGCCAGCGTCACGTAGAACGTGATCACGAGCGAGGGCGAAAGCTGTGCTAGAACCCTCATACACTACCTATAGCTTCAAGACTGCCAGAACCGAGACCCCCGTAAGCTACAAGCAGATCAATTAAGGGGAAATGAGGGTGCTCGTTATAATACATGAAGGAAAGAAGCCAACAGTCGGCGAGGCCAAGGAAAGCATTGGGGATTTTACTTTGTCTTGTTTTTAATTTTTACTTCGATAATCACATAAATCAGTAATGTAATCTGTTCAGGGGAAAGATAACTAAACACAAAGTAGCAAAAAAAAAACAACTTGCCGATGGTGGGAACCAAACCCACGACCTCCGAATATCACGTCCGGTGGTCTTCCAACTGAGCTACATCGGCCGCTGTCTGCCCAGCTACTTTCTTCGGTATTAATGTTGTCTGAATACGAACCTTGAGAGTGTTCAGTACGTATAATTCGGCTAATGATGATGGTGATGACAAAAAAATGGGCATTGGTATCTTGCAATGCTCAGCCCATATATTAGATACAGTGTGCATTCATTGTGTAATTTATATATATATATATATATATATATATATGCTTAAGGTTTTACTGACGGAATTAGTCAGGACAATATAGAGATGGGCAGTATTGAAAAGCAGGCAGACGTTCCGCTAGTGACGAAAGACGAGGTTAAGAAATCTTTAGAAACTATGAAAAGGTGGAGAGCGGCAGAAAAGAGGGAAATCAGGGAAAGCTAGCACAGGACTGTGTTAGTTGGAGGAATATGGGAGACGCCTTCGCCCTGCAGTGCGTATAATCCGGCTAATGATGATGGTGATGATAAAAAAATGAGCATTGGTATCTTGCAATGTTTAGCACATAATAGATACACTGTGCATTCATTGTGTAATTTGCGCAACTCCTGTTTGAACATAGCAGCTCGGAAACCATGGTGCTTTTTCAGGCGTCCCGTTTTTCTCGATCTTTTACAAAAACGTATTTCAAAATTTAGTGTAGAAATAGGGATGTAAAAATATTGTTCCCATGGTATTAAAACCTTTGACTCGAGTAGCAGACCGACAGTGTAGAAGTGCCGCACAAGGGGCTGCATTAAACAAGGTTATATTTTGGGTTTTTAACGCGTGAGATTTAAGGGTCCTGGGTCACAGAAAAATTTGTGCCAGCGTTGCCGTGGTTGTAACAAAAAAGTTAGCACGAATCAAAGATACAGCATATATTTCACTTCTCTCACAGCTCATCAATACAGGACGAACGAAGAAAAATGAAAGACAAACAGCGTCTTTCATCCTGTATCGGTGCGCTGTGAGTGAAATCAATATGTACCAACTCGCCCTAATTCCCGCTTTATTCAACATGTATTTCCCACTCTCGCAAAAAACAAAGGAACTTGGGTCCTTATGCTTGCGAGGTAAGCAAGAAACTACTCGGCCAAAGAACAGCGTCGTCTCTAGAAATAAAGGTCGGTGAATCCAGTCTATGCATGTCTCACTACTGTCAGCTAATTATTACGTGCATCATCCACAGAAAATTTTATAGTGTATAAATGGGGATTTTTTATAGGTACCGGAGCTGTAAAAATAGCGTCGGGAACCGTGCGTATACAGGCAGGTCAAGAATCCACAGCGATAGCTATCTCACGGAAGGTAGCACTTAGAATCTTCTTCATCCCCTTAACCTCTTCATCTTTACAATACAAAATAAAACAGTTCCGAATGTAGCGAAGTGCATTTCCGTTGGTATTCTGCTGTGCTTAACTGCGACTTGAGTGCCAGCAGTTTGAGACTGGCAACCAAATCATCATCGCTGTATATAAGGAAGCGAAATAGACGCGCTTGTGGGATTCTGGTACGCGTGTGCAATGGTTGCGGTGCCGTCTTCCAGTGCGCAGCGCTCGTATGAGTCGTTCTTTTCTGCGAATGCTGATGCTGTACCAGCATCTTCTGCTGCTTTAGGATGTAAGACTGAAATCGAGATAGCAGTGGTTAATATTGTTACGCTACTGACGACGATGAAGGATTGTGATGGTGTGGCAGAAGAGGAGGACGAAGCGTTGGTTTCTGGGCGCTAGTAGGCTTCATCTTGTGCCGCTACATCAGCACTGTAAATAAACACCCCTTCTTATTACACCGTAACAACTTGGTGGAAGATGCTCCGTACGATCCCTACCTACAGCGCTGCAAGACCAACTGGAGCTTCGACGTAGTCGCCGCATCGCTGGACTGCCACCGCTCACGACCATTATGGACCACACCGACTCCAACCATGCAAGCCGCGATGCTGCAAGCCAGGCTGGCGGCTTGACTGCCCACAGCAACTCTACTCCGTCCCAGATTTACCGCGAACCACGACCTTTTGCTGGAGAATAAGGCGATGACGTTGAGAAGTGGCTACTTGATTATCAACGAGTTAGTCGGTACAACCAGTGGGACTGTCTTACCATGCTAACAAATGTCGTTTTCTTTCTCACTCACACGGCTATGACCTGGTTTGAGAATAACGATGACAACTTGACGACTTGGGAACGGTTCGCCACCGAGTTAAAACTGCGTTTTGGCAACTCTGTTTCCAGCCAAAAGCGGGCTGAGCAGACCCTTGCTAAAAGAGCTCAATTGTCCAATAAAACTTGTACAACTTACACAGAAGAGATCCTCAAGTTATGCAAATGTGTCAATTCCAACATGCCCGAGGAAGACAGACTCGGTCACATTTTGAAGGGTATCGCGGCGGACGCGTACAACTTCTTAATCGCCAAAGACAACCTTGACACTGTCTCCGATGTCATTAGACACATCCGCGCGTTTCAAGCTTTGAAAACACGTCGTATTGCGCCATAATTTGGGCGGCTGGCCAACGTGCCTACCGTGGCCAGTCTTGATGACCATGCCCAACTAGATCTTCCGTCAACTATCCGGCAAATCGTGCTCGAAGAACTTGTACGGATCAACACGCTTCCCCTGCATGAATCTGCTGAGGTTTCTGTCCAGCTTCACCACCACAAGCGATTCAAGCGCAGCCTTTCTCCCAAGCTCCTGAAATTGCAGCTTCTATTGACTACCCGCCAATGCATTTTGCCAACCCGACTGCGTCGATGCTTGAATCCCCAAGGTATGACGTCACCTCAAGTGCACCTAGATCATCTATTTGATCTACCAGGATTCTTGTGCAGTATGAGCATTCAGCCAGACCTACGCCTCGCCCTGCTGTGCCTGGTTCTCATCCACAACAGGATATTCTACCTCCCCCCCCCCCACTCATCGTCTTACCCCACTCTACGCATGAAATCATTTTAGGAATGGAGTTTTTGAAGTCTTGTGGCGCTACCGTGGACTGCCGAAGTCAAGAGGTTCATTTTGATGGCTCGCATCTGCCGACACTTTTTGAAAGCGGCCGTAATGAAGAAACAGTTTTTAGTATTACCGAAGACACAATAGTTTCACCCTTGTCTGCCATGTTCGTCCCCGTGTCCATTCCACTTCTTGAGCAGGTTTCATTCCAGGCCGTGGTGCACCCAGTTCACTCAGCATGCCTGAAGAAAAATGTTATTATTCCTCATTGTATGATCTCCGTGCATCACGGGAATGCCTCGTTATGGACAATCAATCCATCGTCCGAGCCCGCAGTTTTACCCACCGGATTGAAGCTTGCCTCCTGTGGATCCGATGCGCCCCACGTTGTTTTTGCTTTGGCCACAGATGCTACGAGTGCCACCGTACCTCAGCCTACTGATGAAACTTCGATCTTCCGCATGATCAGCGCCGATCTCAGCTCACCTCAACGCCGTGCTCTTGTGGATATTCTTCTAGCCTTTTCGCCTATGTTTGACTTTTCTCAAACAGGTGGACCAACCTCTTTCCCTGCACCTCGGACACATCATACCATCGACACTGGTTCAGCTCGTCCCATCCGTCAGAAGCCATATCGCGTGTCCCCTTCTGAGCGCAAAGTCATATATGAGCAAGTGGAGGACATGCTACGGAAGAAGGTGATACAGGAGTCATCTAGCCCTTGGGCAGCCCCTGTTATTCTTGTACGCAAGAACTACGGTTCGTGGCGATTCTGCATCGATTACCGGCGTCTAAATTCTGTTACGAAAAAGGATGTCTATCCTCTTCCTCGCATAGACGACGCCCTACACTGCCTCTCTGGTGCGTCTTATTTTTCTTGTCTTGATCTCAGATCTGGCTACTGGCAAATTCCAATGGATCCTGCGGATAAGAAAAAAACAGCATTCGTAACGCCAGACGGCCTTTATGAGTTTAATGTTATGCCATTAGGGCTGTGCAATGCGCCTGCCACACTTGAACGATTTATGGACACAGTTTTGCGTGGCTTAAAATGGGACATTTGTCTTAGCTATCTGAACGATTTCGTCATATTTGGGAAGTCCTTCCAAGAACACAATGACCGCCTAGTACGTGTCTTGAATTGTCTGCACAATGCCGCCCTAATTCTAAACTCGAAAAAGTGCCGCTTTGGAGAGCGCCAAGCGCTTGTGCTAGGACACCTTGTCAATGGCGATGGTGTAATGCCGGATTCCCAGAAAACTGCCGCTGTTGAGTCTTTTAAACCCCCGTAGACAATGAAGGAGTTGCGCAGTCTTCTAGGGTTGTGTTCGTATTTTAGACGCTTTGTACATCGCTTTGCTGACGTTGCTTACCCATTGACGTGCCTTCTCCATAAAAACTCTACTTTTGACTGGACACCAGACTAGGACGCGTCATTCCGTCAGCTGAAGTTTCTTTTAATATCGAAACCCATCCTACGTCACTTCGATCCTACTGCAATGACAGAAGTACACACGGACGTTAGTGGAATCGGTCTCGGTGCAGTCATTGTCCAACGGCACGATGGACGAGAGCATGTTATCGCGTACGCAAGTCGTACCCTGAGCAAACCGGAGCGAAACTACACAGTCACCGAACAAGAATGCCTGGCTGTCGTTTTCGCTGTGCAGCGTTTCCGTTCATATTTATACGGACGCTCCTTTACTATCGTAACTGACCATCATTCACTCTGTTGGCTGCGGAACCTTAGATACCCATGTGGTCGCCTCGCACGCTGGGCCCTCCGGTTACAGGAATATGACTTTGCCGTGGTGCACAAAAGCGGTAGGCGTCATGCAGACGCAGATTGCCTTTCTAGGATGCCAATGGCCACGACCGGATCTGACAGCGACGATTTCGATAATTACATATCGACCTCCGAGGCAGCGTTTCCCGACACGAATGTTTTCAAAATAGAACAGCAAAGGGATAGCAGTCTGCAGCCTCTCTTTGCCGCCTCCCAAGACAGCGCAGCTACAAGCCGTTTTTGTGTGCGTGATGGCCTCCTGTGGAAAAAGAGTTATTCGCCTGTCGGCCAGCGATACCTACTCGTAGTTCCCAAGACGCTTTCCCAAGAGAATGTGGAAGCAACTTCTTTTCGTGCAGCGTCTTCAGTTCAGTTCAGTCGTTCAGTCGCGTCCGACTCTTCGGGACCCTATGGACCATGTCACGCCACGCTTTCCGGACTCTCACTATCTTCCTAGCATCACATAACGTCATCTGGAGCGCCTCGAGGATGCCATCTAACCATCGCGTTCGCTGCCTACCCCTTCTCCGGCGATCCTCAACCTTTCCCAACATCAAATCTTTCTCCAGCGACTCCTCTCTTCTCCTCAGATGACCGAAGTAGCTGAGCTTTAACTTTATAATTTCACCTTCCATTGAGAAGTCAGGGTTTACGGTCGACAATATCGACTGAATGCCTCAGTAGCATTCGCTTATTTTCGTTTTTGTCCCAAATATACAAGTCGTCATTGATATTCAGTTTATTGAAGATTAGGGCCACCTTATCACCGTCGTCGCAATTTATCTTGGTTGATTGCTACTGCTTCTCATGCACTTCGCTAACTGGTGCAGGATAGTCCTCAGCAATTGTCCGTTTGCTAATTTTTATTTTTAAATGGTGTTGTGATTTTGTATATTACGAATTCTTTAGATGACCTGTGTAACCATAAATAATCACCAAATGCAGTGAAGAGTTGTTAATATCTTCTACAACGTTATTGCCTTTTGTTTACAGCAGCGCCTTTGTTAGGAGCGTCGTTCGTGTCGGCGAATAATGAGATTTTGTGGTGGTTTTGAGATGTTCAAGTAAAATGTTGAATGTTTCCTAGCATTTTCGAAACACATCGTGTTTTTCTAGAGCAGTACCATTCAGCTGAAGTTCTTGTTTCCATACTGTTTTTTTTTAGCATGAAATAGAAAGAAAAAGGCGAAAGTGCAAACGCTCATCTGGTGTCATCTGTCGTCATACTGCTGCCGAGACAGTGGCAGCAGTGGAAAACGAAAAGCGTCAAGGAAAACCTGAACTTTTGGATTGAGATGGAAAAACTATTCAGTGTGCCATATGATGCCGATTGTTTTTGCTCCATTAAGAAAGAAGTCGACCGCAATTTTGCCACCTATGATAATTGTAAGCAGCGACATACTTACCAATTCCCAAGTGAGTATATTGTTAGGAAAAGTACATGGAGGTAACCTCAACAGGTAACAGTATAAGACACACCGCTAGACCTAACCCGCCCTAGCTTCACGGTTGTTCACCACACCGGCCAGCCTTCATCGTCTCAACACTACATACCGTTACATTACCCCCCTCCCCTTCCTGAGCAGGAGAAGCACAGTCCCGGGTGCGTACTATCAAAGTGAACTCGAATGATACGTTTTCAGACGGACTACATTATACGATTTATGGGTAAGGGGTTGCGGAAGGTTACTTGCGGTGCAGAGGCTTGATCACGTCGGTATGTTGTCGCACGACGTGGTAAGGGTCCACGCAGCGAGGCAATTTTTTCTCATACATGCCCACATTGCGAGCCGTGAGCCAAACTAGTGCGAGATAGCCTGGAGAGTGTAGACTTCATTGTGATGAATGCCGTAACGGCGCTTTTGAGAGCGCTGAGACGCGCCACACCGGTCTTGTGCAACATGGAGGTAGTCATCAGCGCGATCGATGGCATCATAAGCATAGATTCAGGATGAGTGTCAAGAAGCAGAAAGGTGTTTAAGGGAAGTAAAGGGTTCCTACCGAAAGTAAATAGAAAGGAATATTAGGAAGTATCATGCCGTGAGGAGTTATAGCCGAATGTTATGAAAGGTAAAAAGACGTTCCAGTAACGATGGCGATCGAAAGCACACTGACAGCATAACGTTTAATGCGCAATTAAGGTGCTCAGTAAGACCACTCGTTTGTGGATGGTAGGCCATTCTGAAGTAGTGCCGAGTAGCCCGTGAGCGGTGAAGGTCATGAATTACTTGAGAAAGGAAGCAGCGGACGTGATCCTTGACCAGTTGACGGGAAGCACCATGAATCTAGGTAACATCATGGAGGAGTAAGTCGGCAGTTACGAAGGCGAAGGTAGTGCCGGTAGCTGTGGCTATAGCATACAGGTTGGTGTAATCAGTCGCCACAGCAGTCTATTCCGTGTAGTCGACGTCAGAAAAGCCCCCACAGGGGCTAGAGCCAACAAGGAAAAACGACTCAGTCAGCACTGTGATTGGTTGAAGTGGCCAAAAAATGCCTTCCGGAGTTCACACAGCTCACATGCGGCGATGTAGAGACGGCCAGAATGGTAAAGATTAGGCTAAAAATATAACCGTGTTCCGCCCATAGATTCCTCGGTGTTCCGCTTTTGGGGCGTCATGAAGTGGGGCGAGGACAGTGGTGCGTAGATGAGCTGCTACGACGAGAAAAAACTCCGCGCCATCTGGTCCGACTGCGTAATGCTTCGTTATGCAGCACCAACATGCTTAAGGAAGGATCGAAGTGGTCGTAACGCGCCTAGTCAAATATAGGTCGCTTTGCAGGATCACGACACTGTTCGGTACCGATGAGGATAAAGTTCGAGAAGGACAAAATGTAGTAGTCGGGAGCTAGGCCAGACAAATCAGGAAGATCTACAGGATGGCGGGACAAGCAATCAGTGTCTGGATGTAATCCGTCTGACTTCTGAACTACAGTAAATGTGTAATCTTGTATCTGCAAGGGCCAGTGACGTAAGCAGCCAGTGGTATCTTTAAATGAGGAAGGCCAACCTAAAGCCTGTTGGTCTGTCAATGCGCCGAAAGACCTCCCAAACTGATGAGGGTGATTATTATTCAACGCCCAAACACGTGAAAAGCATTCCTACTGGATAATTGAATAATTGCACCCAGGAAGAGGTAGAAGGCGCCTGGCCCTGGCATTTACATTGGAGTGGCCATGCTGGTGCTGGATAAGAATGGAGCCAAAACTGGTCTGTGGCGTCGGTACGCAGTTGTGTAGTGGCAGAAGGGTCGAATTGCGCCAGGACAGGCGGAGTGGTGAGGACGGAAGTAAGCGTTGTGAAGGCACCCGCTTGGTCATGGCCCCATTTGCAATGTACGTTCTTCTGGAGAAGAGAAGTAAGGGGACGAGTGATCTCGGCAAAGTACCGAATGAAGCGGCGGCAATTTGAGAAAAGCCCGAGAAAGTTCGTATGTCCTTTGAGTTACGCAAGGTAGGAAATTTATGCACGGCTGGAACTTTGTCAGAGTCTGGCTTCAAACAGGTCGCACCAAAGACGTGACCCAGGACTTTGGTGCTGGCCGAAGCTGCATTTCTTGGCGTTCAGTTGAGGGCCGATGCGGCGGAAACCTTAGGATGGTAGAAGTCAGTGGAGGTGTATTGCGAATGTAGGGATAAAAAGCAAATCGTCATTTAAATAGCATACACATTATAACGAGCTTTATTGTAAGGCGAGCTCGTTTGCTAGGGCTAGGTCTAGGCTTCCAGGTAGGGTAGGCGCTGGCTCGCAAAACTGGTGCTCGCGTCTCACGCCGGCGCGCTGGAGCCAGGTCATCCTCTTCTTTACAATCACCCCCCGGGAGAACAGGGAGTCATCCTGGCGACTTAAGGGGACAACAATACGTCTGAGTCGTAGTAGGGTTCTAGCCTAAAAACATGGACGGTCTCACGATCACGTCGTCGAAGGTCTGGCGAAGGCGTGACGGGCTCAACAATGTAATTGCTCAAGGACACGGTAGGGTCCTCGGTATCTTGGCAGTAGCTTGGAGGAGAGGCCAGATGATGTACAAGGGACACGTAGCCAAACACGGGCTTACGGAAGAAAGCTATCGGCGGCGTGAGTCGAGTCAAACGATTTTTCTGTCAGCCCTGGTCAGAAGATGTGAGTGAACGGGCAAGCTCCTACACTCTTCAGCGTATCTTGAGGCTTCAGACGTGGTGGTGGCTTCAGAAGAATTGGGCCGGTAAGGAAGAATGGCATCGAGTGGTGAAGATGGTTCCACGAGACGTCGAAGTAGGCGAAAGGACCGAAAGGAAAGGGCAAGAGAGGCGATTCATGGATCTCTGGGCTGTTCGACGGCCTTGTTGGTCAAAAAAACTGCTGTCGGTGAGGGAATCGGAAACACTTTCAGGGAATAGCGGAGAGCGAGGCAGTGCGTCGGCGTCGTTATGCTTCCTTCCAGATTGATACACAACACTAATATCATATTCTTGAAGCCGCAACGCCCAGCGAGCGAGGCGGCCACTGGGATCCTTAAGGGAGGACAGCCAACACAGAGAATGATGGTCTGTAACAACTTCGAAGGATCCGTCGTACTCATAAGGGCGGAATTATCCTATCGCCCAAACTATGGCTAGGCACTCCTTCTCTGTAACTGAGTAGTTTAGCTCCAGCTTCGTCAAGGTGAGGCTCGCGTAGGCGACAACATAGTCAGCACACCCGGGTTTGCGTTGCGCTAGAATATCACCGATACCTTTGTCGATTGCATCAGTGTGAATCTCAGTAGGAGTATCAGGGTCAAAATGCCGAAATATGGGTGGCGAGGTAAGCACTCGGCGCCGTGTGAAACGCTTTGTCATAGGCAGAACACCAGCCGGAGAGGTGGTTGCTTCCACGAAGGAGGGTTGTCAATGGCGCGATGATGGAAGCAAAATTGCGGATGAAGCGTCGGAAATAAGAGCAGAGGCTTATGAAACTTCGGAGTTCCTTCATCGAGGATGGTTTTGGGAACGCAGTGACAGCACGAAGTTTAGCTGGGTCGGGGAGCACACCGTCCTTTGAAATAACATGGTCCAAAACTGTCAATTGGCATGCGGCAAAGTGACATTTCTTTAAATTAAGTTGGAGGCCAGCTGCAGTAATGCATTCCAAAACATGTACCTATCTAGCGAGATGCGTCAGAACATCCGGCGAGAAACAACAATGTCATCCAAATAGCACAAGCAGGTCTTCCAATTGAGGCCTCGCATTATGCTGTGCTCGAGTTCATCATGCGCTTGAATGTCGCATGAGCGTCACAGAGGCCAAATAGCATCGCCTTGAATGGAAATAGTCTATCGAGAGGAAGAATGAGGTTTTCGCGCGATCCCGTTTGTCGGCAGCAATTTGCTAGTAGCCGGAACGCATGCCCATGGAAGAAAAATAGCTTGCACGGTGCAAGCAGTCTAGTGCGTCGTTAATACTTGAAGTGCGTAAACGTCCTTTTGTTATCTGATTAAAGTGGTGATAGTCGAAACAAAATCTCCAACTTTGGTCTTATTTTTATTCCACCATGGAGTGCAGGAAGGCTCAATATGTCGTTCGACAGTATGTTGATCTCCTCTGAATAACGTGCCACTCATCATGGGAAACATAAGGCCTTCGGTGAATGGTGCTGGCTTCACCCATATTGATGCAATAGGTCCCGATGGATGTTTCACCCAAATTTCGGTCCCCGTATTAAAATACAGGGTCTTTCCAGGACGTGATGAGAGACTAGTCGTGGCGCTGCGCACACATTAGCGCAATTGAGAAACCGGTTACGGAGTATGGTGGGGGAATAGGCGAAGAGAGGGGAGGCTTGAGCGTGCACCTCTGTTTCTTTGCTGTGTCTAGCAAAGTCGAGTGAACATTAGAACAGCGATAGGCGGTGAATTTGGTAATAAACTGCGGATTTTGCCCGCTTAGGAACTCGCCATAATCAAAGAAACACTTTTATGTGGTGACTGCGGCTGTTGAAATGGAAGAAAGCACTTGTAAATGTGAAAAACGTCCAGCCCAGCAACGCTCCAGGCGCCCGTCGATGGCGGCTCCGGAACTCGACAATGATTGTATGCGTGGTTTGCTGAAAATTAGACGACGTTTAAGTGTACATATTATTACAGAAAAGATAGATTTTCGACAAACATGAGGACACTTAAAGGAGCTCAGTTTTCAGTAAAGTACTCACACAATCGTTATCGGTGTCCGTCGCCGTCGTCGACGGGCGCCCAGACAGCTGCTGGGCTGGACGTCTTCACGGCAGTCTGTAAATATTTTGTGCCATTTAACAGTGGCAGTCTGTACATCGTATAATTGCCTTGATATTGACGAAAGCGTAAGTAGACCACTTCCTCAGTTTATTGCTAATCTTAACCACATATTGCTGTTCCAATTCTTGTTCCAGTTTCCTCGATGTAGCTAAGAAACAGGGGTACACGCTAAAGCCCGTCCATGCCGTTCGCTAGTTCGAAGCAAAATAACTCACCAAGTACTGAAGCTGAAGGTTCGCCGAACATTCGCCGAAACCGGTTTCCCAATAAAGGTATTTTCTGCACGGCTTCAAGACTAGTCGCCTTACTTTCAGGATAGACACTGCATATCGCTGCACGAATGCAAAAATTTGGAGAAAGATCTAGCTTGATCAGCTGGAAAATATGCTTCTATCGTGTCAGAAAGAGGGTCGAATAAGAAGAGCCGATACAGGCAGCCCAGACAGAGGCGCGGCCGTGAAGGCAGTACATTCGCAATCAGCCAAAATAAACTAGTCAATATTGCCAGAGGGCGCTCGTGACAATATATGCTATGCAGCTGTGTAAAACGTGGGTCGAGTAGCTGAAGTTAAGGATGGAAATATAGCTGCGGTTACCGATCACAGTCACGTCTGTATGAGGAGAAAAAGCATCTGTGATTGGGCAAGTGACGTATGTACCGTCAGCGATGAAAGTGATTTGGACAGAAGCAACATAGATGGCAATTTCAGGGGGCAGACAAACAAACTCGATGGATTGGTGGCGGGGTTTGATATCGGTGTTTTCGGAGAAGGAAAGCAGGTGTAAGCGATGAATTCCAGTCGAGCAATCAATGAGGACAGCGTGGCCCGTGCAAAGGTCGATGCCTTTTACTTTTTTGTTGCTTTTTTTTTATTGCGCAAGTATAGCCTTCGGCATAAGGGTCTAAAGATATCCTGTGACCTAAATGAATGCCAACAACTCCCGGTGGTGTGGGCCATGTGTCCATACTCCTGCGTCAGGCGGTTTGGTAAGGTGGAAAGAGTGGCTTCTAAGGTGTGCCTCGCGGGTTACGCGAAGACCAGGACACGTTGTTAAGAAGTGGTCTAGTGTGGCCTCCGTAGCAGGCGCTGGGCAGAAAGGGTATTTCAGGGGAGCAGACTGGGTGCTCTAGGAAGACTTTACAGTAGGCGTTAACGCAGCATCCTCGCAGATTCTTCTCAGCGCCACCTCCTCACGGCGAGTTGAACCACCGGGAAGGTTTGATTCACACGGTGGAATTAAAGCACGTGTGGAGCGACGAAGAAATTCTTTTGCAAGCACTACGGCATCTCCTGTGGACAACTTTAATATAGGAAGAGGATGTGTCACTTTCTGGGAACAGGACGCATCATCGGTTTCCGTGAGACGGAGCGTAGTGTGCGGAGTCCACACCACACGCACAGGGCAAGGAAATGTTTGCACAATACTGTAGATATTGTTGCTGATGTCAAAGGTACGAGCTATACTCCGTATCGCTCGGAATGCTTGGCTGGATTCTGTATGTAAGATCAAAATGGTCGGCGGTGCAGCATATAGGCTGCCTGCTAATGTAGAGAAACCGTCGCAAATGTAACGAGCTCTGGTATTAGAGAAGGAAGGTGAATTGCTTCTGTTCTATATGAGCATATTTAGCGTATTTTGAGGCAGCATTGTAAAAATGAGGGTAGTATGTAAATTCTCATAGTCAGTGCTTTCATTTACATAAGCTTGAAGCGCCCCTGTAGTGTGTGTAATGATCGTGCTCTGCTTCTACCACCGAATGTTGAACTCGGCGTTTTTCTCGTAGCGGATGGTTTTTTGTCATCTGTGACAGCTTCCATAGAGGTCCCGAAGGCGTTGCTTCAAGCAGCGTATCAAACGCAGCGCATCAAGACGAATCAAAATAATGCGCTAATGTAGATGCTGCAGGAATAGCGTGACGCTTCGGGTAGCGCTCTGCACGATGCTGCTCGACGAGCTCATCAAAAGTGTTCAGCTGGGCCTCCGCTTGGAGAATGGTAATGGATGTCAGGCGATGGAGGCCTGACATCCATTAATCTCTTAATGCGAAAAGTTTAAATTGAACTTGATAGACAAGCGCAAGCATTTCCGTGATATTCCAGTGTTTTCCTGTATTTCTTAGTGATATACCTAGGTTGTTCGTGACATCCGCCGAGCATTCACGCTGTTACCTCTTCACCGAATCGCTTAGTTCTTTAGCGCAAGACCTGTGAAGAGTTTATTCTAATGAATTTAAAGTCTTCTCGTTTGTGCATATGGCCTTGTCACTACCACATGACAATATACAAAAAATATGTTTTGGTCGCAGCTTGGCTCGGTATTCTAAGTATTTTTAGCACCAAGCTTGCATCCCATCAGCTTGTTCAATAGATCCCGGAGGTTCTCTATGCACATAACCCAAAGTGTCAGGTCTTCTTCGTGCGTGTAAACCATACGCGTGCCGTACGCGCCAAGTAAAGAACGACATTCGCAAGCTTGAGGGTCGTCGCGTCCCAAAGAATGTGCTTGCTGACGCACTCGTACATTGTGAGCCAGTCTTCATCGTTGGCGTGATCAGTGCCGTAAAATGTAGTCAAGGAACTTTGGAGCTCTGAAGTGCGGTAAGGTGAGAGTCTGTTTCCAACGCCGCCGATTCCTGCTTTACTGTATGTCAAAGCGTCAGAACAAGTGTTTGAATGTTAATGAAGTCATTAGATTTTATATTCATATTTTTATTAATGTCAAAGAATTCTAGCCGCTTTTATATAGCGTTCGAAGGCTATGACTGACAATAAGAAAAATAGGCCTGTCTCCAGGGTTTTTTGGTAACGTTGACAATGATATCAAACTTCTCCGAGCAGTTAGGAGATGGGCCTGCTCCTACAACGGAGTTGGTCAAGCGGAGATCCGTCCAACCGACTGGTTTGCCTGGAGGAATAAGAACAGAACAACAGTGTTTAGTGTAAGTAGGGTATGTAAAACTGCTGTTGCGCATTATACGGCAATAAATGAATTATGTATTGTTAGGCGTAGTAAACACTGTGAATACGATGATGCCGAACACATCTGATGTCAATTTCGTTGGTCCAGGTGCACATAGTTTACTTACGGAGCGAATGATTGTAATGTGGGAAGGCTAATCGCTCATCCCAGGAACAATGTTCGTAAAAGTTTCGGGGCATGTCCTGGTGTTCTTTTATCAGTTTCTATTTCGGGCTGTTCGGCGCACTTGGAGCGTTCTGTTGCCTCAGTGCTCGGCCTATGGCAGCATTACCATATGACAATTCAGGCATCGCTGAAGCAGTCTATCACCTGATTGCGTGTTTGCCGAAATTGTTGATGCACGGTAGAATTTTCCTCAAAGCTTCTCATCGTTTCATTACTGGAGGAGATATTTATTAATCATCTGAAAACTACATTTCATGGTTGCATCACTTTGAAAAACAGTAACACGATACCTAAAATTTTTTTAACATGAAGCGGATATTAACGCTCTCACTTTTAAGTACAGAACCTCAACCGCTTAGTGAGAAAAAGGAAGACGTTAGAAGGGAAATGAAAAGACAGAAGAAGAGGGGCCTAATCAAATGCTCCGGAATTGGTTAACCAAATGTGATTGGTGAGAGAGGGTGGCGCCAGTCAGAGTTCAGACCAATACTTTTCATCTAGGTGCTGTAAACAGTACGTTCTCTACCTCAGGGATGAGGAGAACGGCAATTTTGACAATAATCTTCATTCTTGGTTCTCTCTCCGCGTAATAAGTAACACCGTATGCCTTCAGGAACAAGCACATAAAAATTCCCTATGATCATTCGACAGTTCGCGTTATTTGTTTGTACTCAAAGCGCATGCCACATGGTTTTGGAAGTCAATCAGTAGGGATTTCACCAGATTTGTCCTGAATGCAGCTGCGTGTACATTGGACTAGGTTGTTCCATAGGGTAGCAGGTGATATTTGCGCCTATATAGGAGCGCTAATTTGTGTTAGAAATAGCTAAAAGTGGCATTGATTCAGTTCTTCGATGACGGCTAAGAAAGTTAGTTTTTTTTTTTGCCGGTATCTTGTATTTCGATTATGGGTAAGCAAGTCACTAAAAAAAAGTTTATTTCAGTAGTATCTTACTATGCTGGTCTTTTACCGCACTGTATAAAAACGTGACATAAAGCTTGTGAGCACGTTTAATCAGTATTGGCTGCCGTTGTCTACGCATTGAAAGGGGGTTACAATGCTTTCTCTGCATCATTAAAGGTAAGTTCTCTAATGAAATGGAAGAGGAGAATGAAGTCGTAGAGCTCTAAGAACCAACGGTCGATATTTTCCTTTCTGAACCAACTACACCTATCTGATAAAAATTTCACCATGCTTAGCTTTGTACAGTCGTCAGAACGTCTGCCTAGAGCGGTCGAAAATCGCGCTGTTCCTCCAAGAAAGGGAATTGTTTGAACAGAAGCGCGTTGTTCAGACAAGTGATGATGTTAGGATGAATGCACGTAGGCATACTATTTTTACTGCCAGGTACACTGTGGTAATTATGCCATCGACGCTCCAAAATTTCGCTATGTCTGCTCCGCTGTACACCACTTCAGAACTGTATGCAGCCATGCTGACGACTGTGCCTAGGTATTAGCCAAAAACATGCCCTGTTTAAGGGTGGCGCATATACTTTAGGCCGCTATGCAAAAAACTAAGAGCAGAGCGAAATAAATTTGGCTTTTAGGAAAGATTACTAGAA
Organism: Amblyomma maculatum; assembly: GCF_055883805.1. Classification (NCBI taxonomy): domain Eukaryota; kingdom Metazoa; phylum Arthropoda; class Arachnida; order Ixodida; family Ixodidae; genus Amblyomma; species Amblyomma maculatum. The sequence continues at coordinate 28,892,455 of NC_139353.1, forward strand.
CACATGTATAGCACCAATAGCCGATTACAAGCTGTCCCGGCTTAAGAAACCTGGGTTAAGTTCCGAGGCTCGGATTAGTCTAGCCGCTGTAGTAAAAATGCTTAATAGTGACATCTAAGATCATGTGCGTAGGCACGGTCGCCGAAGTTCAGCAAACACTATCCTATTGTATTTCTTATGATACGCGGCTTATGGCTCAAGCAGGTTATCATAGGTCAGAACGGGGGACTGATGAATAGTACTAAGACATATAAGTGTTTTCCTGTAATTATCGCAAACGTAGCGGCCATTCATTCTTCGACATCTTCAGTGGCAATACATTTCACTGCGTATACATCATGGTAGGGTATACCTGTACAAGAATACACTATTAAGTTATTTATTAGTCATATACACTACCATTGGATATAAAACCGTATTGCACCATCAATTCGAGCGGTTTTTGGGTTTCACTCCTATGAGATAAAAAAAAAGCATTTGTCACAAGGTGCGACTGTTCGCAAGATCAATTGGCGTTGCTTTTGAGACGAATTTTGATTTTTTTTTTCAATTAGGCGAAGGTTAGCCGTTCTTGCAGGATTTTGTGATAAATATACGCTATTGACAACTTGTTTCCGAAAAGGTATGAATATTGCAATTCACTGGCGCTAAATGTGTTTTAATCATGCTGTAACCATATATGCCAGTGCCAAGCGATGAAGTAGAGGGGTGGGGAGAATATATCAGAAGTCTTATAATGGTATCGAGAGAAATGGCAGTCAGTGGCCTCGAGAGACGTATCCAGTATGCACAATACCCCCACGAATAAAAAAAGGCCAGAAAATATATAAGGCAAGTAAACATCACAAAAAAATGCACTAGAAGGCTTATAAAGTAAGGATAAAATACCCAAGCAAGTAGCAGGGGGGACAGCGGCCGATGTAGCTCAGTTGGAAGAGCACCGGACGCGATATTCGGAGGTCGTGGGTTCAGATCCCACCATCGGCACGTTGTTTTTTCTTCTACTTTGTATTTATTTATCTTTCCCCTAAACAAGATTACATTACTAATTTCTGTGATTATCCAAGCATATATTAAAAAAAAAAAGACAAAGTAACATCCCCTACGCTTCCCTTGGCCTCGTCGACTGTTGGCTTCTCTCCTTCATGTATTATAACGAGCACCCTCATTTCCCCTTAATTGATCTGCTTGTAGCTTACGGGGGTCTCGGTTCTGGCAGCCTTGAAGCCATAGGTAGCGTAAGAGGGTTCTAGCACAGCTTTCGCCCTCGCTCTTGATCACGTTCTACGTGACGCTGGCGGTAACAAAGGGACGTTCTACGTCCGCCGCTATGGTTGAGGGTGGCGCTGGTGAACACTCTCAAGGTTCGTATACAGACAACATAAATACCCAAGAAAGTAGCAGGGGGGATAGCGGCCGATATAGCTCAGTTGGAAGAGCACCGGACGCGATATTCGGAGGTCGTGGGTTCGGATCCCACCATCGGCACGTTGTTTTTTCTTCTACTTTGTATTTATTTATCTTTCCCCTAAACAAGATTACATTACTAATTTCTGTGATTATACAAGCATATATTAAAAAAAAAAGAAAAAGTAACATCCCCTACGCTTTCCTTGGCCTCGTCGACTGTTGGCTTCTCTCCTTCATGTATTATAACGAGCACCCTCATTTCCCCTTTATATATATATATATATATATATATATATACACACATATTGCGGGCAGGCATACATCAAACGGCTGTCTGTGGCACTTCCCCTCCAGACTACGCTGCGGCGGAGAGGGAGAACCCGGCCTCTCCTCTCCAGATCACGTGGCAGCCCCCATCCCCCTCTCTCCTGATTGCAGTGGCGAGGGGGCACGCGCTATGTGTGCTGGCTGGGTGTGATTTTGGGCAGACGGAAGTGAGTGTGTGGGTGCACGTGTGCGTGCACCGAGGAGCAGTGCGAACCGGACGGGCCAGGAGAACGGACGTGTCCACTAGGCTCGGTCCACGAAGCAACACGGACTGCGCAGGTAAATTGTGCCGTTGCTTGATTGCGCGCGGAACCGAGGAAGACCAATAAACGGTTAACCCTTTGTTGTTCGTGTTGTTAATTGGGACCACCACTCTGGTCTGAGCTAGCGGAGCTGCGCTTGGCTCCGAGAGCGGAGCCGCAGCCCCGTAGAGAATTCCACATTTTTGGCGCCCAGGACAAAATTGGGTAGTCCCGTATCGTGAGCGGCGTCAAGTCACAGCCATTATTTACAAAATTGAATCTGCCTTCCAAAATTGCATTTCCCGTACTGCACACTCCGATATCATCCGCACCTCGCCACTTACTCCCTACAACTTCCCAAGTGCTGGCCCTCGCTAAGCCGCACTGCGACGGCGCTTCTGCGCCCGTGGGCCATGATACGAGTCAAGTAAAAGATGAGGGAGACGAAGTGTGTGTGCGTCTAGTGTGTTCTTGGGGCCTGAAACCTTCGCAGCTATCTGTGATTCTACGCCCGGTGCCCCCGGTGTGTGTGTCTTGCGTACTGAGTGTGGATCAGTATATTATGTGCAGTGGATGCTTCCGGCAAGTAGCAATACTATAAAAAAATCTAAAAGGAGAAAGCACGTGCGCCGAGAACGCAGTATGAGGCAAATAACTGTTGGATCATGGAGGAAACAGACGGGATTTCAAGGAAAAACAAGCGTTGAATATCGGGTATAAAGTGGAGGAAGGAACAAATTATGTGCATGAAATGCGGCCAAAATTGGCACTGCAGCAGGTCGACCGGATGAGTATCAAAGACGCCTGCACACAGAAGATAGTGTTAGGCTGATGAATTTGGTGATACACCTATTCTTAACATCTTATTGTCGTCACATATTATGGTTGTCACGAAATCGGCGCCCATTTTCATCAAGCCGCTCCGGCGCGAGGCCCGCACGGCGTCGCGTGGAAGGCATGGAGAGAAAAGTCCCCTTCCCCGCGCGGGAGAGCGCGTAGCTTTGTACGCGTTGCCGTGACCCTCTTTCCCATTGCCCGGGGAGGACGGTGGTTCATCGGACTGGAATCAGCCAGAAATTTCCAGCATGTTCTATGGGACCTGGCCAATGGCGACGCGCGGCTCGACGGGAGGAAGAGAGAGCGCTATAACCAGCGAAGCTAAGTGTGTGTGCGCGCTAGCTTTGACGCGTGCTAACAAACAGACGCGGCGCGCCCTATTTAAAGAGACCGCGCCGTTTGATGAGTCAGTCAGTCAGCCAGTCAGACAGTTCGTCAGTGTTTGCGACGTGTTCGCCTGTGCTTCGGCTGGACTCCCGGGGATCACCCGCTGCTGGCAAGCCCACGGACCTTCAAGGGAGCGGCGCTCGTCTCGTATGGCGGCCACATCGTGACTCTTGAGGCGTCGGACTGCAACAGTGCCCGGTGAACAATTTGGTGTTTGTTTATGTAACTCTCTCGTGTTTGATCTGTTGTAAAGTCTGTGTTATTGAATCATTCTGTAGTTGCATGCTTAGCGTTTGTATTCTGTGAACCTCTCGTCTATGTATTTCAAGTGATATTGTGTATTCCTCTGTATCGTCTCTTGCTGTGCATAAATTGTGTTTTGTTTGTTACTTCTGACTCCGATCCTTTCTCTGGTTTGAACCGGCGACCGCTGGGCACCAAACGACCACCCCCTTCTGTCACCACAAGGTAGTTGAATTCCGGCTGAGCTTGCCACGCAGGTCGAGGGCATCTCCTTTGCGACCGGAACAGCTACCCCCACTCACTGAAAGGGTGTCTGGGAGTGTGCGCACCGTTAAGGGCGCATCGTTAATAATACCTCATATTTATTAACGGGTGACAATGGTGGGTTCTAATTTTTCAAATCTTTTAATTTCCATGCGCACCAGCTGCCAGAGAAATACACCTACATTATACGGCTGCCTAAACGATTGTTGTTTCTTTTAGACATCTCGATCATTATCTGCGCCTTCCTGGTGAGTATTTGGGCTCCTAACGTATCGATTTTGTAACGTGATAGCGTGAAAATCTCCGTTCACCGGAAATCAAGCCTCGGAAGCGGCGTTAGCGTTGGGATAGAAAAAGTACTGGAATGGCAGTGGTACCTGAACTGGGCATGCATTGGGGGATCGTAGGGTTACCTGACATTATGTTTAGCAGGACTTTGCGACTTGATCCTATCATATTGTTAGGGGTGGAAACTACACAGTAGTGTGTAATATATCAGAATCAGCCTACCAGGAGATGAATTCACGTTACCACTACGCCACGTAGACCCATTTGTACGGCTTGGTTTTAAAGCAGGGCGGGCGGCCTACACCAATGTTTCTGAAACGGCGTCTGTGAAGGTCATGCCAACAATGAAGAAAGGTCGCTCGATAGCTCCTGCCTGGTTAGACATAGTTTTCAGAGTTCAAAGCATCAAAGCACTGGAGATGAACACCAACTATAGTGTCCCAAAACGAAAGAAACGTGACAGAAGTTCGGAGACTGATAGCGCGTGGTAGAGGCAGGGAGAGATATCGTGTGCAGTGTTTGCCAATGCTTGCACCAGTAGAACTTCGAGTTCTGGCTGCAGTGCTGGATGGGGTTACACTATAGTTTATCTTGAATCCGTGACGAGCAAGCGGCACGGTTTCGGGAGGGGTCAAACTCTTTCTAATTGGATGCATACCTGCACCAAAGGATCGCCTCTTCCACAGTCCTCAGCAGACCGCGGCGCACTGGCCTATTCAGCGCGAATTTTTCAGAGACCAGTTAGCCTTCACGCAATCCCAGTTATGCGACGGGCTATCGAAAACGCGAGCAGTACACACGACAAAGGGGGTACGAAAGAGAGATATATATATATAGTTTAATGACAACAGGAGATGTCTGCCTGGTGGCGAGTCTATCATGCTACTCCTAATGTTGGTTGAGGGATGAAGGTGACAAAGAGTGGGAGGGGAAAAACGAATGAAAATAAAGAATTGGTGTCACACACTTTCATATACACATAGTCACACACATATGAGTTTTAAAAGGTCTGGATCAACCCGGTGTCATTGAAAAAGTTACCAAGGCCTTTGTAGGTCGCAAAGCCGAAGACCCGTCGCACCAAGGACCGAGGAAATGTTCAAGGTGCAAGGTTGTGTGTTTAACTAAGCCTAAATCAGTGTCCTGCGATGTGCAGTACACCTTTCACAGGAGATTATCAAATTTTCGAAATCTTCCCTCACATCACATGTAGAGCACAAAGGGCTGCTGACTGTACCTATTTTATATAAGAAGTAATTTATGTATGACACATTCAAGCGGATTAGGTGTACACAGTTATGATGGCATCTGTTCCAATTATGAGCAATTTAAAAGACGCAAGTGGGATCTATTCCGTGTAGAGGTTGGAATTGATGGTTCGCGTCACACCACAGAGAACGCTGCAATCTCCATGATTCAGTGTCTACAATTCTTGATGCATCTCTTCGTGAGAATGGAATTGGAATTGTCTTTGACGAGCCTTCGCGTAGTACTTTTGCAGTGGCGTCGGCGTAATCTTTGCCCATGATGCCGCAGTCTGCAGGTAACCACTGTAGCGCAATGCGGTGATTCAATTCATGGGCCTCAGTGTGCAGCTTATTTAAGTCAATGACTAGCTGTTCCTTAATTCTTGATGACTTAAGCGATTGTAGTGCAGCGCGACAATCACTGAAGATAACCATGCTGCAGGGAGAATTTCGCGGAAGCCTATCTAAATACTCCAAGGTGTAACCTTTTACTTATTTCTAATGAAGTGTGGTCTCCAATTATTCGATGATTAAAGCCACTGCGAAAATGTTAGAAAAAACGTGCGTATTGAGCTCTGAAGCGAGAAAAGGATATGGGGGACACAATGTTCACGTTTAAAGGTCCGACGTTACGGCGCAATGACTCCATCTCTTGCGTGCCTCGGGGATCCTTGTTCATGTACAGTCACTTTACTAGTGACGCAACCAGTAATATTTTATATTCGTGTCACTAGTTTCGCGTATATTATTACCATATCGCCGCAAGTTACCAGGTAATGCAGAGATTTACCCTAGAGACATATAAAGCAGCAATATAATAAGTCGTACGAGGTGATGCTTACCTTGTGGTAATGTTTTTGACTGGGGATGCATGGGTGCCACTGCGTTAAATTCCCATTCCCCCCTGCCTCAAATCTTAACGCAGTTGCCCTATATGGCAGCTCCTGTCGACTTATCTATGTCTTGTTGTCTTATGATATCTTACAATCTGCCGTCCAATCTTAGCCTAGACATGTTATATGCCTATCATAAATATCAGAGCTAAGTTGGCGATGTTTCCCTCCGAACGTCCGCGCCATGGCTGATGCTGATGAGCAAAAGGCAGCAGCGTTTTTTTTTTTCACAGTGGGGCTTCAAACATCGCGTTGCTAAAATCTATAGTTATACAGCGCCGCAAGAGGCAAAATATCCAACAGTATTTCGTTTTTATGATGTCAAAGCACAATCCACATTCCACATATCCATTCTTGTACTTACCTCCAATAAAGTCAGAAATTATCATCACAGTTACTACGGCGCACGTCCCGTCGTCACTTATGTACTGTAATATCTCTTCACTTTTGAGATCTGAAAAATAATATTGACTTAACTCCCGAAGATTTTAACGTTGGCAGTGACATTGAGCGGTTTTTATTGCCTGATTAATTTGGAGAGCATTGAAAATATCATCCTTGCAAGCTAATTTTCTATTATATATCCCATAAGGCAAAATCGCGTCTTTTCTGAGCAAGTTCGCTTATTTTTCACAATAATTAGTAAAATAATGTTAGCAATGAAGCTCTTCTACTCATCTAAATATGAAATATCACTGTGTACTTTGAAACCAGATACACCGTAAATACACTTCGTAATTTGCGCTTTAAAATAAAAATAAGCCAAGATCGGGAAGCTCAGTGACGCAGAAAGCATTTAAATGCACCATTTTAGGCTTTTTCTCGACACCTCTTTCTGCCCTATTCTTGTACCCTGTTTGAAAACTTAGACAATGATATTGCATACGATTCGCGAAATGCTCAAACATTCGCAAAAAAGTCGTTCTTGTATCAATACGCTAACATGCATACGCAGCCTTCTTCGGCCTACAGTCTTCAGTTGGACTGTACTGCAGTTTGCATTTCCGGCGCCTCTCATGGTTTCCAGGCTTAGGGGCATACTCCCACAGATCTATAGTCTGCTGGAGCGATTGTCACCATGGCATCACATTAGAGTGATACAGCATTCATATGGTCGTCAGAGCTGTAAAAAATTACGCAGACGTAGCCATTGGTTAAAGATTTCCAGGTGGTCGTATGTGTTCCGTAGAGTTGCACTATGGCCCCCCTCTCCAGCTGTTTCTTTTATCACTCCAACCTTCCTGTCTTCTCTCATGGTGCTGTTGGGATTTGCACTTAAACAGTGCACCTCTTGTTTCTACAAAACCAAACATTCATTTCGATGAAACCCTATCTTGCCAACTTTTGTTTCAGTCATTCAATGCTGAACTGCCACGTCCAACACAGCCGAAAAGTGCTGTCGCACATGGTAATCATTTTTGGGCCGAGTTTTAATGCGACTAATTTTTTTTCATGATCATGGACAAGGTCACAGTGAAGCGTGTGGTGAGTACTGGCTGACCTGCCGCTTCTAAAGCACCCTGAACACAGACAGCTGTCTAGAAATGTTTCGACAATCTCTCCTCGTCACATCGTTTTCATAACGAAAGCCTAAGGCAACGAGTAGAAAAACCGCCACCAGCTTTTAGCTTTTCCCAGGCATCGCAAGCTTCGAGACTGTGCAAGCTTCGAAGCATCGAGACTGTGCTTTTCTTCTTCTTCTTCTTCTTTTTCTTTTTCTTTTTCTTTTTCTTTTTCTTTTTCTTTTTCTTTTTCTTTTCCTTTTCCTTTTCCTTTTCCTTTTCCTTTTCCTTTTTCCTTTTTCCTTTTTCCTTTTTCCTTTTTCCTTTTTCCTTTTTCTTTTTCTTTTTCTTTTTCTTTTTCTTTTTCTTTTTCTTTTTCTTTTTCTTTTTCTGTTTCTGTTTCTTTTTCTTTTTCTCTTTCTTTTTCTCTTTCTTTTTCTTTTTCTTTTTCTTTTTCTTTTTCTTTCTCTTTTTCTTTCTCTTTCTCTTTCTCTTTCTCTTTTTCTTTTTCTTTTTCTTTTTCTTTTTCTTTTTCTTTTTCTTTTTCTTTTTCTTTTTCTTTTCCTTTTTCTTTTTCTTTTTCTTTTTCTTTTTCTTTTTCTTTTCCTTTTCCTTTTCCTTTTCCTTTTCCTTTTTCTTTTTCTTTTTCTTTTTCTTTTTCTTTTTCTTTTTCTTTTTCTTCTTTTTCCTTTTCCTTTTCCTTTTCCTTTTCCTTTTCCTTTTCTTTTTCTTTTTCTTTTTCTTTTTCTTTTTCTTTTTCTTTTTCTTTTTCTTTTTCTTTTTCTTTTTCTTTTCCTTTTCCTTTTTCTTTTTCTTTTTCTTTTTCTTTTTCTTTTTCTTCTTCTTCTTCTTCTTCTTCTTCTTCTTCTTCTTCTTCTTCTTCTTCTTCTTCTTCTTCTTCTTCTTCTTCTTCTTCTTCTTCTTCTTCTTCTTCTTCTTCTTCTTCCTTGATATTTGGCACATACCCACGAAGGGGCATTGGCCAGGGTTCAGGGTGGACTGCAAATGTACTACACAAACTGAATTAGTGCATTAAAGTAATTGACAACTAAACAAAAACATAAGATTTAAGATCACAAAAGTTATGTGCTTTTCGCGCCTGGGCTAATGTTAAATATATGCCTTTGCAGAAGGTAGAAGACGACGATAAACCACAGAAACAGAAGACAAAATGGTAGCAATAGCTGGTGCTAAGAGACGTTGGCGCTTGCCGGTACAATTACGCAAGTCATCAGCTGTTGTGTTTCTTGAACTACCCTTGCCACGGATCATTTTAAACACAAGTAAGAGGAACTTATTAGGTTCTCATTGTGTTAAGTTATTAGAGTCCTGTCGTTGGCATTACTAACAATAAAATAGGCAGCCAGTTTTCACACAGACTTTTCTTTTGCGTATATTCTTACAAACCCCAGTCGGAAAAACTACAGAACCATGCCGAAAATACGACAACATATTCTGTAGTTTTGTCGTAAACGTCAGATTTTTCTGTAGTTCTTCTGTAGTATATTTCTGTTGTCTGTAGTTCTGTACCACTTTTCTGTTGTAACTACAGAAATTTCTGATGTTACTACAGAACGTTCTGTTGTCACAACAAACTTCCCGTCAAAAACCGCACAGAAATTCTGTCGTAACAACAGAAAATTTTCTATAGCTTTTTCTGACTGGGAAAGATCAATATAACATAGTTCCGACTAAACGATCGTACGCAATAAAATAAATTAGCCCCTAAAAGGCGTCAAAACAAGTCTTGGAATCCTAATGAGTTTATTAGATTTTATATGCACATTTTTAATAATGCCAAACAATTCTAGGCGCTTTTGTATACCGTTCGAAGGCTATCACTGCGAAAGCGTCAGCTCTATGCCAAAACTTCTGCTCTTCCTAGTGACAAGCTTTAGAAGCCGCGAAGTCCTTCGTACATGGAGTCACGCTGTGGCATAGCACACTTGATGTTCTGATTGCTGTTCTGATCTGTTTCATTGCTGGGCTGCTGCAGTCATTCATGGCTCACAGATATAACGGCAAACACCAAGCGACAAGCTACAATTCAGCGACGAATGGACCTAAAGGCTAAATCGTGGGGTCTCCGTGGCATGATCTCAAAAAATTTGCGAGACGACTGCAGAACCTGAGCTGGAAATACGCGTAATCCAGAGCGTTGCTGTGTTGTCCTCGAGATGTGTCGGCGGTATTCCGCGAGTGACAGCTGGGACTTTCCTTTCCTGTACACCGCTTAATTGGCTCTAATAATTACTAATAAACAACATCTATTATTTTGTCACTAGCACACATTTCTTCGACGCTCTATCCGGTACCATTTTTTTTCCGAAATATCAACTATAGTTAATCTTCTTCGACTGACAGATGCTTGGCTTTATCGTTCCTGTAAATCATTTAATTTGCTCTATATTATTACCTGAATTACACATCAACCATTTGTCACTTGCATACATTTCTTTGATGCTCTCCTGAAAGGTGTCTTTGGTTTTTTATATACCAACTAGTTCCTCTATTAGGGCTTCAACAAGGTAATGCCGAGGCAAAACACGAGTACGTAGCCTTACAGTGCTTACAAAACTTGGCACAAAGTACTTTCTTATGGGAGATTCGCCTGCTTATGGTCTTACAAGAAGCAGTACATATGTGCACGTTTCATTTTTTTTTTTTTTTACGGCCGGGAAGAGATGCTGCAGCGTTTGAACGACCCAAGCCATCGTACTGACATCGAAAACTTCCTCGAACGCGCAGAAGCGGCTAGTAAACTGGGAAAGGTGAGCATTCGGGATCAACAGCTCCAGGAAGCTGACCGGTACAGTGGCCGCCGTCATGACATCAATGCGCTCCCGGCGATCATGTGTTCGGTGACGCAGACAAGCGAAAAATCCTCCGTGGCTACGGACCGTACTGAATGTTCGGACCATTGGGCGACCTGAACGACAAAGTCAATGCCGATGAAATTCAGTGGTCCCGTCGGTCTGCGAGCCTCATATGGTTCACGCGCTACTTCATCAAAAATTATCAGGAGCGTTAGAATGCCTTTGTCTTTCTGTTCAGTACTGCCCGCCACTTCCCGCTTTGCGATCATCGAGGCGGTGCTTCACATATTATGACGGGGGATAATACGGATAGTCCATTAATCGTCACCGTTCTCTTGGAACCTCGACAGCGTCTCGTTCGTGGGATGTTTACTCAAAAAAAGGAAGTATCTTACGAACGGATGCTCTTGCTTTCAGGCTGCTATCTACCTCCGCTGTCACTTCCCGGTGGCTTTCCTCCTCGGGCCTGCTAAACCACGCCTGACGTACTGATCCACGCGTGAAAATATTTGCCAGTTACTTGTTATTTTTTACTCCGAGGTTAACTCAGAAGCGTGCATCAGCTCTAATATTGCTGTCACGCTCAGTAGTTGTCAAAAGGGAACAATAGAATTTTCGTCTATAGTCATTGTAGAGATCATAGGTGATAACGAAATACCATCAGAAAACATTTTGCAGCAACCGCCCAACTTAATTTGGATAGTTTAGGCGTTTAAGATAGCTCGTATTTGATACCCTACAAATAACCCGTATCGCGTGAGCATTGAAGCGGCAATTATTACTATCTAGCTCAAAAGTTTTCTGCTAGAGCTATGGCAGTCCTAAACAGATATCCATACCAGAGTTTTAGTTGACACGTTAGCAAGAACAGAATTGCCAAGAAATAATTTGAAGGCAATTAGTTCAGCTTGACTAAGCCTGAATGAAAGTTTAATTCAAAATATCTGGGAATGCTTCATTCTGGAAGATCATTATCAATTGACTCAATATGTTGCGTTCTACACCTATGAGTGCAGATTTGGTGCCAGGGCATAGGAAACTGAAAATTGTGGCTAGCAATACTTGTAGTATAGTTTCTTTTTAATCTAAGGCCGCTGTGCTATGGTGTCTTGAATTTTTAGGATGTTCGCTTTTAGCAGAAATACTTTGCTTGTTACTGTTCAAAGACGGCAATATATTGTTTTGCATGTGCTTTGTTGTGTATATGCATTGAAGGCACCAAAATAAGGATGACATACATTCAACTCACCATTTCCGTTATATATTGATATCGCATCATAAGGTGTGTAGTTATTGTCTTCCCAATGCACCCAATTGAATAATTCCCCCCTGAGGCTTTCCTGCAATTTATGACCGTAGAAAACGTTTCTGTTAAGAAAAAAAAAACCTAAATTGATTTGTAAAGGGACTTACGTTCCGTTCCGAAAATATCTGTGGAAGGATACATTCCCTTGATTCACATCACTTATGTTGTCTTTTCTGCATGGGATGTTTTCCGGTTCAGTCGTATTGTAAACCCAAATAACGTTGTTCTTTTGCAGAATCTGCAACAAAGAAATTACTTAGCCTAATCATACTAATCAAAAGCACGGATTAGTCGTCTTAGGTGACAGGAAATGAGACATGCTCTATAGTGTTTTACTATTGAAAGACGACAAGATACTGCTTTGTATGAGTTTTTTGTACACTTAACGCTGATTATAACATCAGTAGTACGGTTGCAAGGCATTACATATACTACGCTAAACACCTCTGCCTCTGCTTTTGCATATACCTGGCACTGATGTATGAATGTCTAATGCTCAGATCGTCACATTACAGAGTGTCACCTATTTCCAGAAATATGCTTAGTTTCTTTCTCATCTGAAATCAGAATATACGCAAAAACTATTCTACTTGATCTTCTTTATTTGGGTGTAGATGCTTATTCTCACATAATTGGACTGAGCATAAAATAAGGGCGAATGACCCATACAAAACACTCAGTTGCGCACGATAATTTTCCTTGCTCACAGAGGCTCGATAAATATATTTGCAGCCTTAAAGGCATTTAATAGAAGGGCGTTAAAGATCTGACTTACATAAAGCACATTACAGCGTATGAATGTCCCGTTTTCTCAGATTATTTATATTTTAGGGAAATGTGGAATATACTAGTTTTTGTTGCGCGTACGTTGATGGGAATTGGAGCAACGGAAAATTCGATCTGTTTAAAACATTTATAGTGGTAACTTATTCGAAAGCACGGTCTACTTGGAGCGAAAAAATATCAGCCACTGTGCGGTAGGTGGTCAGTTATGGCTGCCGGTGGACTGCGCGACTCTCTTGTAGCTTCCTGCGTGCAAACGTACGGGGCGCAAAAGGTGGGGTCAAAGGCGCTCTCTGTGCAAAGGGTCTACTTAGAGGATTTCTTTTGATCAGTTTTGAAGTGACTCATAATATTCGGTGTGTCCCGGGCCTAATTTAGGAGCCCAACATCGAACTGGGCACTAGAAATTATGCCTAGATTTCAATGTATGTTTAAATTTCCCCCAGGTCTATTTCCGTTTTGCCTAACGTCGGTCGAGACATGCTCTAATTTACAGATTTTCAAGCTTTTAGTTCCAAAATGGTAAGTATTTTCAAAGCTTCATTGTTTGCACCCCTCTCACATGCGCATTAAAGCTCTATGGCGCCCTACGCGGAGGACCTTCCAAGTCCGTCTATGTTTGAGTGCCTTTGCTGCTATATTCAACCCCCTCGGCGCAATGACGTTTTAAAATAAGCTACCGTGACCAAACTAGGAGTGGACGACCTTGCACATGTCCATCAAGTTTGGTCTATTTATGCCGAGGGTGACTTTCGTGTAACCCGGAAAGGCTTTTTTGGGGAGTGGGGAAGTGGGCGTGTGAACTTTGTAGGCAATTAACCGTCGAACTGGGCGGTTCATTTTTTTGATCACCCCTTAATGCCTGACTTAACATTCGAGCCCTATGGAATCGCAAAACTTATTCAATCGCTGAAACTTACTTCATCTGCTAGTGTGGACGGAATTAATGCAAAAATACTAATGAACACAAAGTGCGCTTCAAGTGTAATATTATGTCATATATTTCAGCAGTCCCTTTCATCAGGCATGGTTCCGCAAGATTGGAAGGTAGGCAAGGTCATTCCAGTCCCCAAAAAAGGCCCATCACAGTCACCCAGTAACTATCGCCCTATATCTCTCACTTGTGTTTGCTCTAAATTAATGGAACATATAATCCACTCGCATGTAGTAAACTTTCGAATCTCTGGTAATTTTTTTCATCCCAACCAACATAGGTTTCGCAAAGGCCGCTCGTGTGAGACACAGTTAGCATTATTCATCAATGACCTTAGTTGTAGCTTAGATAATACCGTCCCCGTTGAGGCCCTATTTTTAGAATTCGAAAAAGCTTTTGACAAAGTTCCTCACAAACGGTTATTTTTAAAAATTTCATCCCTTAATCTCCATCCACACGTGTATGACTGGATTTGTGACTTTTTACCTAATAGACAGCAATTTGTGTATGCTAATAATAACGCTTCTCCCAGGTCTCCCGCCCTCTCAGGTGTGCCTCCGGCACAGTACTTGGTCCACTACTCTTAATTACATTAATTACATTAATTACATTACATTAATAACATACCAACAAATATTTCATCTACCATTCGCCTATTCGCGGACGATTGTGTTATCTATCGCCCAATTAACAATAACAACGATGTATGTGCCCTCCAAACTGACCTTTAACGAATTGAATCTTGGTGCAAAACGTGGCTAATGTCATTAAATGTTAGCAAAACTTCGTTAATATCTTTCCATCGGCGACACTCATACATAACGCCTGACTATGTACTCTGCGGCTTCGTTCTTTCTTCCACATCAGCATGTACTTAGGCGTTCACATATCTCATGATCTCTCTTGGTCCACCCATATTACAACAATTGCTAACGAAGCTAATCGTGTCCTGTCTTACTTACGACGTACTTTGCCATCAGCTCCTTCTTCTGTCAAGTCTCTGGCCTACGTAACACTAGTTCTTCCAAAGCGTGAGTATGCATGCACAGTATGGGACCCTCATATTTCTTATTTGACTAAAACCCTCGAATCTGTCCGAAATCGCGCAGTTAGATTCATTTTTTTTTCGATTACTCTTATCGTTTCAGTGTGACTACTATGAAATCTGAAGCTAACCTGCCTAACCTCGAGACACGACGCAAAATCAACAGACTTAGCCTCTTTCACAAATTCTAACATTTGTCACCTACTAATCTAGAACCAGCTCATCGCACCTCCTTTCGAACGAGTCACGCAAAAGCCGTTTATCCGCCTCGCGCACGTACCTCTGCACATCTGCATTCCTTCTTTGTCCAGACTGCAGTCGACTGGAAGGGCCTTCCTGCCGATGCCGCACTCCACACCAGCACCGCGAATTTTAAAAAAAGCGTTCGAAGATCTTTTTATTATTTCTTTGTAATTACTTCTGATTTTCTGTGTTGCCATGTATTCCCCTCATTTAATACCCCGTGCTGGGGCATTTGAGGTGTACAATAAATAAATAAATAAATAAATAAATAAATAAATAAATAAATAAATAAATAAATAAATAAATAAGTATATATATATATATATATATATATATATATATATATATATATATATATAGAGTGCTTCTGACGAAACGTCAACTGCAAATAAACTGGGATCAGTATGAACTTTTTTTTCACTTGTGATATATATATATATATATATATATATATATATATATATATATATATATATATATATATATATATATATATATATAGTGCTGGGACTCTGAAGTGAACAGCAGCGTCTTCGAAGTTCGTCCCGCGTCAATTGATACCTCGCTCGTAATATCTTGGTGAGAGATGTTCACCAGAAACCATGAAGACGGATTCTCAGCTTGAACCACACCGAAGTTGCCGTCTTGCTGGTCTGCCGTCATCTGCGCCTACGATGTCAGTTGACAGCGACGCTCCGAGGTTCGTGCCTAGCAGCTCATGGCAGCATAAGCGGTAAGCCGCGTTCGTTCAAGGGCTCATCCAGCGAAGACGTGGATGAGTGGCACACTCACTACAAGCGGGTGAGCCATTACCATAAGTGGAACTCTTCCGCCCATCACGAGGACACTTTCACCACCTGAGACTGCTTTGTAGAAGAGATAAAAAAGTGGTTTGGAGATTGTGACGCGAAGAAGCGAACTGAACAAGCACTCTCTCAAAGAGCTCAGCTTCCTGGGGAAACAGGCCCAAAATATATTGAGGATGTATTGAAGCTGAAAAGGCGTCGGACGCTGAAAAGGCGTCCGATAACACCAAAGTGCGGACGTTTGGTTGAAGTCACGTTGGCGGCCGCTGTTGACGCTGCTGAAGTAACATCGTCTGGCGATCTGCACTGCACGATCCGTCAGATCGTTCGCGAAGAAGTGAGCCGGTCGCTAGAACTAGTTTGGGGCTCCTCAACGCTGTCCCCGTCGCATCCGCCGCGTCCGCTTCCTACGACCGCCTTTAATGCAGCGGACTTCGATAAATACTGGGGACCGCAGCAAATTTGTAAAAGCCATCAGGTGTAATAAATGCAGTTTTCTCATTGTTGGCTGGATGCATTAGAATTTGCCAATAACCAGATCTCTACGGAAGAGAAATAGGACGCAGTAGAAAGGCAGCCGATGGCATCGTCTATACGCGGAAGATGATATACGTCTTTCCGAGTGACCTCATTTAGACGACGATAGTCAACACAAAAACGCCATGGGCCGTCCTTCTTCCGGACAAGAATAACTGGTGCAGCCCAACGACTAGAACACTCTTGAATAACGCCCTTCGTTAACGTCTGCTGAACTTGTTCGTTAATCCCTTTTCTTTCAGCTGGTGACACTCGGTAGTGCTTTTGTCGGATTGGATGAGGCACTGGTGTCGATGCAGGCTCTGATAAGAACGAATTAAAGGAGAAATTTCAAACAAGGATAAGTGTCGCCCTAGAATAGCCAACAGGGCACGGCACTCCATAGTTGAGAGCGAGGGGTCAATCATGCCAAATAATCGCGAGTCATCGGGGAACTCGGTCACGATGGTGCCAGCAAAAAAGGCTACAGATACAGGCGGGTTGGCGCTATAGGATGCAAATTTCAAGACTTTGGGCAAATCAAAAAGCTCGACGGCGTAGTTCAAACCCAGAGTGCAGTGCGATCTATCACCCGTTAATATATTATGAGTTATTAACGACGCGCCACTAATGGTGCACATACTCCCAGACACTCTTAGAGTGAAGGGGAGGGGTAGCTGTCCCGGTCTCAGGGGAGATGCCTTCGACATGCGTGGCAAGCTCAGCCTTGTAGTGACAAAAGGGGGTGGCCGTTTGGTGTCCAGCTTCGCCGGTTCAACCCAGAGTAATGGCCAGAGTCAGAAGCAACAAATAAAAACAGACTTTATGCACATCAAGAGACCATACCGAGAAATTCCCCCAAACACCTAAAATGCACAGACGAGAGGTTCCCAGAAAAGCAATGCTAAGCATGCAACTAAACAAGCATTCAATAACACAGAGGCTTTACAAACACTAAGCAATCACCAAGTTGTTCACTGTTGTGTCTCACCGCTCAAATTTAAGGTTTCGCAAGCTCGAGTAGCTGCGAGCACGCCTTTTGCAGTTTTTTGGTAGTTGGTGGGTGTCGTGAGCAGCGACAGGTCGCCGGTGCAATCGCACGCTGGCACTTATTTCCTTCATTTATGGATGTTTTCGGGCGTGTGATTGGTCGACGGGTTGTGTGATGTTACAATAAGAGACGACACGTTGATGCTGGAAGAGCTCCGACCTCGTGGAGCTGCTTTTCTACCGAAGAATGATATGGGGTTCAACACACGGGACCTCAGTACTCCCCATTTGGAGCCTACAGTTGCCTTGAAAAATTGCCAGCATTTCTTTTGGAGGTGGTACGGATGTTAGGAGGTGGCACGGAATTCCGTTTTTCACAGAGCGTTGATAATATATTTGAGTTGCGAACCTTCAATTAAAAGAAATATAGATGGCTGCACGGCATCCCTTGCGGTCTACGTTGCGCAAACAAAATCTCCACAACACAATTATTGACTCAAAAAAGAACAATAATTTCTCCGTTGTTTTCCCGATTAGGTGATAACATAAGCATGCAGCACAAAACACGATTCCGAAAATACTCTAAATATCTCTTTCATTATCTTACATGGACGGTAATCTGTACTATGCTCTGGAGCAGTAAGGCCGCATGAATCTCAAAGATGGTGTGGTCTTTTCGTTTCAGATAATAACGCACTATTGCAAGCTAGAAGCCCATAATGGATCTTTTACTATAAAGAAATGGTCGGACTCTATTAAATATCAGGTATACGCAGTGCCGCAGACTGCGGACCCATCTATTTCTCATCTTCGCAACCAGAGAGAAAGGCTGGTATGATTGAGACCGACACACCGCCCAAATGTATAAATTTGAATCTTTTATTGTTTAGCGCCACAAAAATTTTATGATTCACGCCTTCCTTAAAAATATCTACCCACAAAAGTCATTTTTTCCGACTTTGTTGCTAGGTTGAATGCTGTGGGTGTCTATCACGGAGGGTTCAGTGATGGCATTCATACATAAAACAACAACAAGCAGTGACATCTTGTCTAAGTGCACAAAGATTGTTTAGAATGCAAGCTTGCCTTCTCAGGCGAAAGCCTTTCTAGGCTCACGGAACGACATTTTGTGCACGAATGTTGTGCACGGCATTTGTACCCGAGATCTGAGAACGCCTCCATGGAGGCGTTGCATCTGTACACGAGATTCTGCGAGATGGGTACTCCTTGTCTAGCGTCCCTGCCATCTGCAATCCCACACTTTATTGCTCACCAAGGAACGCCACGCGACAGGAGCGATGGTATTCCATTCAAATGGACACTTTCCGGAGAAAGTGAGACAGATACTCCGCCTTTCTGTAAACCAAATATAATTATATGTAGTACAGCAATGAACGCTGATAGGAGGCAAACAATCAGAGACAAATGATAGGAGAAGAAAGGTACGCTTTCGCCATTAAGAAACAGCTCAGGTAAGTAGTGTTAATCCATTGCGCAACTGCCTGATGGCAAACTCCTCGAATAAAATAAAAAGAAACAGCTAAGAGATTTTGCTTTTCTTTCTTCTCTATTTTCTCTCCTGTTCGCACGAGGCAGCGGAGGTGGCTCAGCTACAGAGCCAGTAGCAGCCCCGTGCATTTTCTTTTCCTTCTTCCTTCAGTCGCAACAATTGTTATGAGACCTAGTTTATTTACTTCAAGTACCCTCAGGGCCGTTGGCATTAGAGAGGGGAGTGGTTACAGGCATAAATAGAAATTAGATAAACAAAAATGGACCAATTGTCGAAAGTTTACAGATGTGGTTAATCATACAATGTTAGCTAAGGCGTCCTTGAAAAGCTGATGATCTTTGATGGTTGCTGTTGGTGCCGGAAGGTGATTCCACTCTGCTGCAGTGCGAGGTAAAAAGGACTGAAAGAAAGCGTTAGTTCTGCAAAATGGTACACCGACTTTGTAGGCGTGATCTAATCTTGATGATACGTGATGCGGGGGAGGGATAAGTTCAGTACGTAAGTGCGGATGATGAAACATTTTATGGAACAGACAGATACGAAACATTTTACGACGTGTAGCTAAGGGTGGCAGATTAAGGCTTGATTTCATTGAAGATATGCTGGCGCTCCTGTTATAATTTGAAAGAATGAAACGGGCAGCGTTATGTTGGACCATTTCTAGCGAATGAATTAGATTCTCGTGATGAGGGTCCCAGATAGGTGCGGCGTATTCTATCTTTGGACGTACTAACATTTTGTACAACAAAAGTTTGAGCGAGGAAGGCGCTCTAGCGAAATTGCGGCGGATGTAACCCAGCATACGATTAGCGTTGTTAATTATGTGTGTGATATGTAAAGACCAAGTAAGAGTGGAAGTGATGTGTACACCAAGGTACTTATATGAGTGTACCGATTCTAACGGAAGATGGTTTAGAAAATAAGTGGGAGTACTGTCGCAAGTTCTGGATACGCGAAGGGATTTACATTTATTGATGTTGAGTTCCATTAGCCATGTTTTGCACCAAGAAGTTATAGCGTTCAGGTCTGATTGAAGCGTGGTTACATCGTCACTGCATGTTATTGCTCGAAAAATGACACAGTCGTCAGCAAATAAGTGAATATGTGAGGAAACGGAAGAAGGCAAGTCGTTAATGTAAATTAGAAAAAGAAGAGGGCCAAGTACGGAGCCTTGTGGAACGCCGGAATTAACAGGGTTGAAGTGAGAGTTATGATTATTGGCTGACACGTACTGTGAACGGTTAGTAAGAAAATATTCGATCCAAGTAAGAAGCTTCCGATCCAAGTTCATTAGTTGTAGTTTGTAAAGTAACAGTTTATGACACACTTTGTCGAAAGCTTTGGAAAAGTCGAGAAAAATACAGTCTGCCATTAAACGATTGGCAAGGTTTACCACATTGACAAGACTTTTTGTTTGGTGATAACTGGCGGTAATGCTGTTTTTCAGCGACATATACATGTGTCGGTGGAGCAAAATGTCATGTAGAAAGTGTCTCCTGCATCTTTGCTGACTTGCTCAACCGGCTTAAAGGTATCGAGCAGATATTTAGCGCAATGGGTTTTTCTTAGCCTCCCTGGTCCACTCACAGGCTATAAAAGAATATAAGGGCAGAAATGAAGGGGCTAGCTTTCGCACAGGAACCTTGGCTTCCATTTCCACAAAATGGGATGTAAGGGGTTACGCTATTCTAGTTCCTTTATGTGCACGATGTACGAAGTTTGTAATAAATTACTAAGGCATAGATTAGTTTTACTAAATTATGGATACTAGAGGAAATTAATGAGTAAGAACACCTTGCAGAATAAACGTGCGGAATATTATAAACCTCTCATTTTTACTAAAAATACAGCCTATATTAGTTAAAACCCTTTCTAAAGAGAAACTGCGACTATGCGCTACAGAAAAATTAAAATAACTTTGCATTTCTGTGGCTTATCCGTACTCCTTTTTTCTCCCTATTTCACATTGTAACGCGTTTAGCGCAAGGAAAGAAATTTGTGTTAAATCAGAATCGGTGTGGCGCGTAGTGTTAGGATACGAGAGTCTGCTGCGTTACTCATTCCCCTCTCCTGTCATCCGTATTGCTCAGGGCGTCATGTGGAAGAATATAAAAAAAACGTAAGGCGTAACCCAGCAATTCAGAGTTTTATTGACAAGTGCTTGCGTAATGAGATGTTATTTGCTTCCCAAGCTTCGGCACTTTTTCGAGTTCAGTCAGAAGATTTTTGAACTTGTTTAAACATACTTCTTCAGGTGTTCTGTTTATCAGCTCATCCGAAACTCGAAGTTCGTAATGAACTGAAAGGTCCCCTATATTTGGTATTGATACAGACAAAATAATAAGACAATGAGGAATCAATTTAAGGCTTTCTGTGGGTACGACATTGCGGCAAATACATTTGTTCTGCGATCAGTTCAAGATAATATATCACAATTTAAAACCGTTTTTTCTGAACCTCAGCAAGTATGAGCTGAGAAACACAAATTGCATGCAGAGACGCCTTTTAATGCAAGATAGACATATACCAACATTCTGATCTGATTCGCCTCCAAAAACTGTCTTTGGAGTTGTAGAGAACTGGCAGCGAATCGTGTTCAGTGCGCAAGCTTTCTTCGATCCGAAGAGCGTTCGAACCTTTGACTCACTGCCTAGACGAAGCATTTTATTTTTTGTGCACTGAAAGTAAGATCAATGACATACGGTAGGAGTTAAATTCTTCCAGCTTGGCAGAATCGAAAACATCCAGAAGGTATGCTCATAACAGCAAAATAGACGGTAGCCATAATAAAACTCCTATGTGTTATACAGGTTTCGGTATAGCAGTTTAATACAAAAATGAACCTGGGGGACCTGCTGGAGTTCTCATACTGAGTGGGCCGTTATGATTTTGCAGCACTTGTTTATGGGAAAAGAAAGGCGATCTGGGCTGGAGAAACGGTCGCAAATCGCGAGACGGCAACTTTTAAAAAACGGAAGGCAGCAACAAAGCGTCTCTGCAACAAGATTCGAGCGACCAACTTTTGTTGGCTAGCCTTACTTCGCTAATAACTACCCCACGCTGGCAACCGCTACATATATTCATATTACTCCATAAGCAACCCTACTCCGCTGCTTCCCACTTGGTACCTTTCTCTCAAGTGTTGAAATTGCGGTCAAAGCCAACTGCCATCTAAACATTCTGGAACTCTTGCCATTAGAAGATGCCATCAATATCCCGTATCCTTATTAATCATCCATATTTCTCAAACACGTATCTTAGAATACCCTAACGGAAGATGGTTGGCTATCTTTTCTGTGTTTTGCCATTGTCTTACAACATTTCTTTTAAAATGCTGCGGTGCACAGAAATGTATTACGCAATAATACGCGTCGCATTGACCCATTTAGCGTCACATGGGGGCAGAGTACGACCGATACCAATAATTAACTTCCTACTAAGCCTTTTGCAGCTATTAAGACTTCTCTCAACAAACAGCATTTCATCCGAAGCGGCAGTGCGAAGTCATGTAACCGCACATGACGTCATAAGTAAAAATAAATGCTCGTAATCGGGTATAAAATGCATGAGGGTGTGGCATGCCGTAACGACCCCTAATATAGACCGGATATCCTGTAGTGCCTCGCTGTTCGTCCGTCTACAATGTGACTTCGTACGAGGGCTCCCCACCCCCTCCCCACCGATCGCCTTCGCTGCGTCACTTGCTCGTAAACATAAGTAACGGGCCTGCATGTGACGCCAGCTTTAACCCCTTTCGTATAAACCTGTGACGCAGCTGTTCATCTCAGTTTTCGCCATAACGCCATTCCCTTTATCTGTCCAATCAGCATGCGTTTGCTAGTCCATTTTGTGATAAAATTGGAACAGACATATGTGCTTCCAAATATTGTATGCACTAATCACCTTACTACACCTGGTGAATAAGAAAAGCGGGTGTTTTTAAAGGAGGAGGAGGAATAGAGTGGTCGCTGTTAGAACGAAAAACACCAGCAATTGCGCTGGACATAACCAGGACGTCGCCAATAAGCCAGTCCGTAGTTTTAAATGATGCATCGATGGTGAGGCACGGTTTATACCTTCTCTGCAGACTACAGGGAGAAATTTCTAATTTTCTAAGGAATGGGATACCTACAAGGCAGGGAACGTTCGTAGATATAGGCTTCTTGACGTTAAAAAAGAACCGAAGCGCAGCAAAGTAGCCCTATTACGTGAAAATGTATCTGTGTGGCGACAAACGTAAGTACCACTACAAAGAGCATGACAGCCGTCATCCACAACAGCAAATGCCCTGTGGCAATGCTTCTTCCGGAAACTCCTTCAAACAGTTATATATACCATTGGTATGCGCATCTTAACAAGTAATAATGAAATGAATATTCTACATATCACATGGCGAAAAAATGTAAACTTTAAAACCGCAAAAATAGAAAATGTAATGAGTAAAGATGTTTTGTATTGTAATCGAACACTGTGGCAAACGCTCAAAGCGCACGCTCAGACGTGAATTTCTTATTCTTCATCCTTCCCATTAATAATCACTCATTTTGCCCTGCACTTGTCCAGCTATATAAACCCAGCGTTCGGAGCAATTAAACGGTGGGTATGGTCACTTGAGCAGTCGTGAGACGTGTAGGAGTGAACAGCAAACGTATGTTTAGCTGCTTTCTGTCTAGAAGACTATATCTCGTCTTTTTTCTGCTAGGTTGTGCTCGGGACCGGCTTTATCCTCGCCTGCCAACAAAGGATAACTTCCTCCGGACCTGGAGGTCCTGGGCCCGTTTTGTACACCATCCCTTCTGCAGTGGAAGGTAGCCGACAATATAATCCTTGTTACTATCCCTGCCATCTGCGTCCCTCTGTAGCTTTCTGTCGGTGGGCGGAGTTACTGGTCCGTCCAGGACATTTTAATGCGGGGCTACCCTCCTGGGCAGTAAAAAAGGTCGGGAGAGAAAACGGGCAGCTAACAGGCTTCTATACCATTACTCGATAAGTATCAGCAACTAAACGAAAAGTAGCATTACGCTCGCATTGTTGTACTTCGAACCTTGATAGATAACTGCAATTTATCACTGGGAGGCCTACGCAAAGGGGAAAGTCATATACAGTACTGTAGCTTTTCTTTAATGACATATGGCATGTGTGTATGCCCTGGATTTATTCTGCAAGGGAACTATAATGATGAATGCATTCGCGCACAGTGGCTTTGTAACGTGTACTGCAGAGAATAGGCACAAGTCCACTGGGTTTAGGCTCTCAGCAGTGTTCAATTTTTCGCGCACATCCGAAGATATTTTTTTGGTGAATATGTTCTTCCATTTTCACATCACTCAGCTATGGCTGCTGCAGTGATGGTGTTGTGCATAACACCGTAAATTTTCTCCGTGGGTGACTCGGGAAATGTAGTAGGTTCTCTTAAGAGAGAAGTAAGCTAACTAATAAATGGTCACATTTTGACTGACGAGGATAACTATTCTAGCAGCTTCCAGACTCTGCAACAGCTTTGGTCGCTGTAAAAAAAGGGAAGGATGGCTGGCACTGCGTTCAAGCCTAGCATCTACTAACGGTTAAGGCCCATTGTCAAGAATATTGGTCAGAGCATAGCCTTGAGGACACCAAAATATCTTGAAGTAACTTCCCCTTAGCGGTCAGATGTCGGCTCCATTCTCTCTCCCTCTGAAAATTTTTTCAGCTTCTTTAGCACTTAAACACTGGCTCGTGCACGTTTTCCTGAATATTATGTTCCTCACGCGAAATAATATAATAAAGTAGAAATTCTTACAAACCTCTTTTATAGACCATAACGGTAAATACACCGCAAGTCTTGTTATTGTTTGAAAAGTCCAGTATTTCAGCTCCGACTAAGTCATCATCTGCATGACAAGCAAAAGAAATGTATCAGGCCGTTAATACTCACTAGAAAAAACGGTATGCAACATATTGATGTCCGGCTAGTTGAAAAATTTGCAGGGCTTTTTTTCTTACGTGATTGAGGTCTGAACAAGTATTTGAGTGTCTGATGAACGCAGCTGAAATTACACTTCGGCACTCGGGCGTTTTCATTTATGATCCAACTCTAGACTTTAGCCTGGACAAGATGCTTCATGGTTTAGTGACGAAAGAACAACGCGAAAAAAAAAAAACGAGAACGACGAAAGACACGCAGACATAAAGGGGGCTGTACTGCGTTTACGTTCCTCGTATTTTAGCGGTCTCTTTTCATTACACATCAGCCTGTCGTGGCACTCCCGCTCTCAGGTAATCCAATAATTACAACATAATCGACTTAAACACTCGGCGTTTCAGGTTTTGTGCGGTGCAAAAGATTCATTCTGTTTTATCAGGCCGATGTGGGATAACGCTATGCAGCCGCGAAAAGTACAAACAACATGCATTACTACAGTATATTGCGAAAAAATGTTCAATAGTAGTTCTTCAGAATTGATTTATGTAATGGGTTTGTTCGTTTGATTGAAGGTCTGTCAGTTATGATGTTGATTTAGCCTACTTGGGTTGAGGTTCTGTGCACTTCCTGGAACAGGCAAAAGCGAAAATAAAGTTGCAGTTAAGGCTGCGGGTGTTTAATGCAGCTGCCAGCTAAACTAGCCTGGCCAACCTTGCCAGGGGTTCGTGTCCCTCTCGCGAGTTTGGCGTTTATTCCTTTCACTTCGATCGGTCAAAGCATATGTTTTCAGAAGCGGCCCCTGACAAAAGGTCGTGTTTTTTACTCTGATGGGGCTTCTATTTCGAAGGCCATTTTAGCACCGCCTCCTGTAAGCACTAATTGGTCGCCTGAGGTTCTCAGCGGGGTAATAAAAGTAAGTCATCCTGACCACTACTTTCGGGATATATAATGCCAGTGTACCTTAATTGTGAACAGACAGAAAAGTAGCCTCAAATGAGACAATTTGTGTTTGAATAAATGGGGTATCGGTCGTCGTGGAAGGGGGAGAGCGGCTAAGCCATGGAGAGCGGTTCATATGTTGAATACATAACCGCCTTTAAATAATAAGTTTTATTGAAGAAATGAGGCCCTATTTGTGAGTGTAGGCAATTCTGCAGGTCTGTATAACGCCCAGATTACGCATAGGAACTCGAACGGCTTTCAAATGATCGCTGAGCGCCTAAATCACTTTTGAATCCCGATCGTGAAAAGCAGAATTAAAATTATAATAATATTGTGTTATAATAACCAAGTACCGTCCGAACAAAATGCTGTTGCAAGGTACCGAGCTGGCCAGAACAGAGAAATGTTTTTTCTTCCATGCTCTGTCCCTCCTCTTTAGGGTCTAGATGAATGCAGCATTGCTGCCTGGACACGCAGTCACTCGCAGCTACGACGCGCGATTTAGTTTTACTTGGTTACTATCGCTGGGCCGCTAATCGCATAGTCATCCTTTTTTTGCACTCATGATGCACATTTCAATACATATATTTTCAAAGATTAGCATAGAAACATAATGGGATTTTCCAGTGTGACCTGCATCTCTTACGACTTGAGGGGCGCTCCAGGGAACACCAGTCAAACACTGACGCCTAGGTTGAAGTCACTAAAGGGTCATTTCCTGTCTGTCGCCTGCACAACGGATTAATGCATTTGTACAACCAATGATCGGGTTGGCGAATTTCTGGTATTGCGCTTCAAGGCACTGCAGCCACTCAGGCACCGTAACAGTGCGACCTCACGAACTATTTGAAGGACACAGCCAAATAAAACATAAGAATAGCATACGCTAGCGAACGTCATCTGAACCGAAGGCGAAACGCGCAGGTGCATTTTTCTGGCGACTGCATTAGGGAATTAACCAGTTGCTTCAGCCTGCCATTACGTGTTCTAAAAGAGCCAGCTTCTCTCACTGTGTGTCGACATCTTTATTAAAAACCATTTGTGCGCAGACAATTTGAAAGTAACACAAAGCAAGCACTTGCGCACGCAAGCCAAAGTTTTGACCCATGGCCGCAAATTAGGGTACATCCCCAAGTTGCAACAGATTTGTATAAAAGAAATAATTACTCGTTACTATCCACACAATGGCAGCAACATGTCTACAAGAGAGGCTTCGCGGATTTATCAACTATTAAATTTCTGATAAAGCTTCTGAGCTTTCTGTTATTTGTTGAGCCCTTAACCCGATCCGCTTGAGCAGCTATGTGTCGTGCCGCAGGTGCTAAGGGCTTCTCGGGCTGCTCTACTCCGTTGCTGTGGGAAAAAGTAGGTATGGAGAGAAAAGCTTAAAGCCTAAACTCCGGGCCTAGATTTGGTGCTTGTATCTTTCAGCACCTTTTTTTTTTTTTTTTTTTTGTGTGTGGGAAATGCGACTCAGCTCATGCTGATTTATGAAATAATCCCCGCGGCATATGTCTGCCAATTGTTTTTTATCCCTCTCTTCTTCCAAATTTTCACTGCAGTTCGAGGATTATTGTTTGTTTGCAAATATGTTTCAGTCGGTTTACGGCTTCTTTATATTAAATTTCGCACTCCCTTTGGGTCAACTGTCTGTATTGGACTCTTTTTTTTTTTTGTTTTGACGTGGTAGCATTATATGCCCCGCACATCCGAAACTCTACAGTCGGTATTGTCGGCATAGGCGTTTTGTAAGCGAAAGTTCGCGACCATGGCTCTGGCAAGGGTTAGCTGGCAACCGACATGGCCGAGCTCAGATTGGTCGTGGAGGTGTGCAATGTCACACGACCACGTGACATGGCCAATTTGCTAGGAGTCGCAACTCATGGCGTCTTAAATCAAGCTGGAGGTTGACGATAACCGGACCCTGGGGGCCTTTGAATTGTCTTGCCACCCATAGGCCACATTCATTCGAAATGCTTTAAGCGAGACTTCATACCTTTGTCAGATTTTCTTTCACATATTATGGTAGCTTACGATTGTGTACTAAAAGCTTTTTCCGAAACATTAGAGGCAAAAATTAATAGATTGGGGATTAAGGTAGCGGCAAAGCGCATGTACGGAAGCGAGAATCAGCAAGTTTAGCCAAGGCCGGAAGCCGCTAAAGCTTCCGCAATTAAGGGCGCAGCCTAATTGTTAGATTTTTTTCTTTTCATAATCTTTTTAGTATGACGAAAGCGGTCACGAACCTTCTTTCTGCAGTATCCTTAGGTAATTCTTGTATCTCTTGTTTTTGCAAGCGAAAACATTGCGAAGAAAACATGGATATTTACGCGTGACACGTAAAGGAGAAAATACCTGTGCTAACATACCTTTATTGTAAATATACATAGAGTCATTGGGCTTGTTAGGAAATTCGTTCCAGTTCATGAAATGGCCTTTAAATACTTCTGGTGAACTGCAAAAGTAAAATAGAACGTGTGTGGAAAGCATAAGCTTATGATAAATAAATGTAACAAAATATATTTAAATTATCTAAACACCTGTAGTAAGCTCACCTTTTGTTATTATGTCTTTGGAAATAAATAGTTTCTTCGCTGATATTGGTCTTGACGTCATGTCTGCAAATTGTTTTTCCTGGTATGTTTCTCTCCGTCGTGTTGTATACCCATAGGTCACTGTTTTTTTTCCAGAACTGAAATTTTAAGAAGCGAAAATATGGGTTTAGTTGTGGTGCTTCTGCGCAGTTTCAAATTTGAAGAAATATAAAAGCAGGGCAAACATGAACCATGTTTTTATGGAATGCTGTTTTCTTTCTTCACAAAACTACTGCAGCCCCCTCCTGTCATCCGCTTTCTACATCGTGCGTTCTTTTGCATAGTTTACAGTATGCAAAATGTTTCAACCTTCATGGCGCGTCTTATACGTATAGTAAGTCATAAGCGAAAGCTTTATTATCTTTCACCAACGACAAAATTATGCTATCATTTTTATATTTTTTATCTACTTCCGCTGCGATGAGATCGTGCGGCTATCTCCTTGCATTGAACAGCAACAACATCATCATTATCATCATCATCATCGCGGCAGTAAGTAAAAATGATAAAACTATACAACAATATAAAAATGCTGTTCCCCTGTATTACTAACGAGTGGCAACGAAAGTACTTCGAAATGTGCGCATGCAAAACTGTAAAGAAAACAATAAATGTCCCGTTAGACAAACGCGTGGTGCCACCTAGATGGGATAGCAGAAAACACCAAAGCACGGCAGTCTTGTGTGCCTCTCGTCTGGGAATCGCAAATCAGTCTCGAATACTGAATTAGTTTTGACGGGATCGTATCGTAGGCTGCGCATTTCTATTTGAAAGTACGAAACTCCTCAGCTGCCCCGTGCCCTGCTTTCCTTCCCTTGGAATCAAATTTGTTAGCTGAGTGATCATTGGTTACCCAGTCTTCGCATTACACGCTCTGCTCTCGCCCATTTTTTCTAGTAAGCGCGAATAAATCGTGTTTTGGGAAGGATAGCAGCGTGTAGCTAATATGCAGTTTTCAAATTATTTGAGCTGTGCTTGCGATATAGGGAAAGCATTGTTGAAAAGTGCATTGCGAAAATTTGTGCTGATATAACATGTGCATTTCAACGACAGTGACAAACCTCTGGTAGAGAAGGCTTGAAATGATTTTAATGCGGTTTTAAAATATCGGTCATCACAATGTCTTTCAGAATATTATATTGCCAAAAGTATTACTCAGATCAGTAAATCGGCGTTAATGATAAAACAGGTTGATTATTCTTTGCTTCCTATCATATAAACATTGCTTTAAAACATTACATTTGAGAATTATGACATACAGGACACTTTAAAGGGCAACTCCGGTGATTTTCGTGCAGTACTGTGTTACCGACTTATTTATACTGATGGAGGCTTGGTCATCCAGTACCCGATTACATTTTGACAATAGCAAGCAATAATTTTAAATAAGCAAAAAACTTCGATCAAAATTGAAACTCCTGCGAGGAGCCCTGCTTTGTGTGACGGCACAGGATGACGACACAGGCGTGGAGAGGAGCCGCTCGCTCACCCGCTGCCGTTCTGTCGATGCGCGCGAACGTCAACGAGCGAGCGGTCTTAAATGCGGCCTCGTATGAAACAATAATTTATTTTACTTATTTCAAAGTTTTTATGCACTCACAAACCCCGGCGAAAGTGGCCACCATATACGAGGGCGACAGGTTGTAGCGGTGCAAACATTTACTGCCCAAAAAAAGCTATCATTATCACAAATTCTCATTTGTTCTTTTGATATATACCAAACCCAAATCCGCCTCTCTGCAATTGAGATTATTGTCCATACAGGAATGTCCCTGCCACATGGACAACTTAATGTCATTCGCACCGAATGGGATTTGTTCAATTTATTATCATTTTTGTTCTACGCGCAGCTACACGACCAGAACTACTGCCTTTTGCAAATAGTCGCAATTGCGATCGATAACAGTTGGGGCGTGCGCAACATTTTGTATGCTTTCGATATGTTCCGACAGTGATTGCGCTCTGAGCAAAAGCAGCTGTCAAATTTATGTTGCCTTACTTTCCATGCCCAACCAACCTGCTGATCATGACTATTCGTTACGGTCAGCAACGGAGTTATGGTTTGTTTACGGAAGAGTGCGAATTCTACGGAAGGCGCGCTGAGTCCGGGTTCAAAATTTTAAAGCGCACGGGCTGTCCATCTAGTTTCAACTACGCCCACTTCGCACGCTAAAGCAAGTTTCAAGAGCAACAAGTCATACAGGAATTGAGTAGTGTACCGTCAGACGGATGCAACGTTGGAGAGTACGCACCCGACGGCGCAGCATGTATAGCCCCGTTCCGTCCTCGCACGATCGTTTGCTCGGCGTAATATAAGCTAAGCAATATATATAAATATGACCGATCTCAGCCTCTCAAGAACGTAGACGACAAATTCGCAATACTTGCGGACAACCTAGTCGTTGCTAGGTTTAAACTGTTTCGCACCGAAGTCGCAGCGGAAGGCGCTTCGGAATTTAATATAGAAGTGCTCTGTTCGTGGAACAGCCTTATTGTCAACCGAGCTGTCTCAGAGTAAAAGAAAGATGTAATTTCCGCGACGCTTTAGCAGCGAGTTCGAGATCGGTTGAGCTGAGTCACATACAGGCAGCTGGGGGCCTGCGACCAGAAATTCGCTTGTACCGCAGTTATCCCCAGAACGTCATTGTAGATCAGATATCCTCAGTAAGGGTTCTTTACATTAATTTATCCTATCGCGTATTATTTAAGAGATCAACCGATTTTTGCATGTTTTTTTTTCTGACGGTGGCTGACAAACAATCCGCCGCCGTGTCGGCATTGGGGGTCTGGGGCAGGTGTTTAGCTTATGTCGTCTGCGGAAATACTGTCGACACTGCATCTGATTTCAACCATCGCCTAGTACTCACGAGGGCAAGCTCCTCTAAAAGAACCTTCCTGTGCTCGTAGCAGACCCACGTGAAATGTTCCGCGCATGCATGCGTTCTCAGATACAAGGGGGGGGGGGGGGGGGGAGCCGGATCGCAGGATTCATTTCTCGCAAAGCTCTTTTTTCTCAAGAAATCAGCGGTAAATAAATGTGTTGTCCTCCATAGAATAACTCATGCAGCCAACAACGCAACACTAGCTATCACCTATCGCTGCTAATAAATGCATTAAAGTGCGAGTTGAAACTACAAGACGGTGATTACACGACCTATGCTGTTTGCAAGCAAGCTGTCACCGGATCTGCGTCGTGCCAGGCTATTACTGAGTAGCGTCGCCGTCACCCTGCCTTGTGCCAGTAGCACCTCATACGGTCGAACAGGCGACGCCACACCGTATAAGCCACACACAGTAAGGCCGCTGCATTGTCGGCGTCATCTGCTTGACAACCCCTGCACGCCTGTGCCGTCATCAAGTAAAGTGTTGGCAGTAAACATTTCCTGTCTAGAAGCACGAGTTGTGGGTCCCGGAGCGCTATATTTAAGATTACTGTGCGGGAAAACTCGAGCGTCCACAATTGTGCTTTTTGAAATACGCATTCTTGACGTTGAGAACGTCTGATGTAAATTTCACTGATATGTGTGAGCGTCAAAAAATCGCCGGAGTTGCCCTTTAAAGCAATTATGCCACGGCTTGGCTCTCCCTTGGTCGGCAATAACTCATCGCGGCGGTCCCCAATCCGCATTTTTGGTGTGTACGTACATCATCAAGACGTGCCTTAAGTCTATACACAAACCGAAAAAAGGTGTTTTGAACACATACTGCTTTAAAAAGTACCCTAACTAACAGGAAGCTTTACCTCGTATAGGTCCTCGGAAGCATTAGTATCCTCGCTTGCGTGAGTGGATCTTATCAACGGAATAAGCACAAAAAGTGCCACAAAATGCAGCTGTACAGCCATAGCGCGAGTAGTCTAGAGCTCTTTCATAAACTGCTTCTAGATGCCGACTTCATTTATACCCCATCGTTGCTAAGCTGGATAAAGAAATTGAAAGCGCTATTTGACATTTGAGTGATATCTTCGAACACCATTGTTTTTCTATGATGTGCGGGGCTCAGGAGCTGTGATGAAGATTAAGGTCAGCGGCCTTCAGTCATCTTGATGCCCGAAGAAAAGCAATTATTATAATGCTTTTGACATCTGATAATAACATACGCGTCATTTTTTTTAGAGCAACAACTAAGACCTACCAGATCCATGGTGGTTCATTCTGCTAGCAAATGGCATAGCGGGAGTCAATGATTTCCTCAGCTATGGACTCCATATGTAAAAAAGATATGGAAGTTATAGATATATATAACGTTTCCTCCCTCCCTCTTTGATTCTCTACACTTTTTTTTTTTCGCTTTTATTTTCTTTGTGTGCTAAAAAAACTGTACACGAACAGTTGGTTGGACCCATAGCCTTTACGACTAGTAATGGGTCCAAATGAAAAACAAGTACAATATTACTGCAGACCTTGTACAGAAAAACTTCAAAATTAACACACACAATCAATTTATTCTGAAAGTTCCGTGAAAATTAGATAGCGTTTTAAAGATGCCGAAAAGTTATTTTTCTTCCTTAACTTCATTAGGGACTTCATTCCACACATGGGTTCTACCACCACTTAAAATATTGTTAGAAACCTCTCCATTTTCAAAGTTAGTTTTTTTCTGGTTCTTGACATGACACGCAGAAGTACAATAAAAACAATAATTGGAACAGTGGTTACAGGGTAGCCAAAAGG
Source organism: Amblyomma maculatum (assembly GCF_055883805.1). NCBI lineage: Eukaryota > Metazoa > Arthropoda > Arachnida > Ixodida > Ixodidae > Amblyomma > Amblyomma maculatum. Next base: position 28,925,155 of record NC_139353.1, read on the forward strand.
CTCAGTGAAGTAAGGAAGGTCCACACGGAGGCGAGAACCAGCAAAAATAGTTTGGCCGACAGTCGACTGTCGGTAAACGACTGGGCAGAGCTTGCAGCAGGTATTTCCGGCCAGCCAATGCAGGCCAAAAGCTTGGCTTTGGTTACTTTCCAAATATGCTGGGTAATAGTCATCCAAAGACTTTCAGCTCACAACCGGGAAATGGTAGGGAATTAGTCAGCATAAAATGCTTGGGCTGCCAAGCATAGTCCAACGTCTAGTCATGGTTGGAAATATATGAGATGGGTCAAACACTTTTGCCCGACTACTTTGCTGCGTTTCTTCTCTGTCGCTTCGGCGTCTCGTCTACGGGCGTTGTTACTCGGTGCGTGCACGAGAGGGTATCCATGCGCATGGAAGCGTAATACCTAGTCTGCATACCAAGACATGGAGAATCTTAGAATTTCTAGTAATTATCTCTTTCCGTAGCTAAAATCGTTCTATTCAGCTACCACGAGAACTTACTGGGGAGGGAGAGTTGATGCAAGGCGCTGGCACGCGCGGCACGAAAAAGCTCTTCTCTTCGCAGAAAAGAGTTGTACCTATGGCAGTGGGTACAGCTACTGCCCTGGTTAAACTGAAAAAAGCTGGCCAAGTGAGATATATCATTTGTTCCTACCTGCGACGAATTTCCACGTCGACGCTGAGACCTTGCATGGTCAGATACCTGCGTCATTCAGTGTCGCATCGCCCCAACCGCCTGAATTGCGCCTTAATTCGTCGGCGCCTAAGAAACGCTACAATGTAGTTAGGCCTTTAGAGCCAGCCACAAGCTGCGCTAAATGGGCTGGATAATTAGACGAAACGATCCATCAGTCTCAATATGCATTATGGCATTTGATGCGGCATTGTTTATTCGTAGGCAGTGCGCATGTCTGGCTCACTGAATTTCCCAGTTCATGAAATGTGATCTGTAAAAGTATTTTTAGCAGACGCAATTTTGTGGTATCAAGTAACAATGTTTAGGCATTGAGCATTTGTCCTTTTTTTGTCGCAGGAGTGCATATAGTATACGCAGGGGGGGGGGGGGGGGGGGTTGATAAGGAGTGTGTGACCGTGCAATAACCTTGATTCAGTCATAAAAAGTAAAAAGAAGAGATTAGTAGCAGCGCGGCAAATTGACTGCAGATAAACCTCTTCGGTCTAAACGACCGTGCAAAGGCCGAGCAGGTGGCCGGTCGTAATATGGCAGCTGCAAAACAATACGAAATGGGTCAGAGAGCGAAAAATGACGGAGGGAGCCTGATAAAACGCAAGCATGTTTTTCTATATGCTGTGGTTAGTTTGGTTGGCTTACTTAGCCAACTGAGTCGAGAGAGCAACCTTTCTTGTTCGCCTACGATGCAATATCAATGGTCGTGTGATGTGCTCCTCACTTCATCCCATTTCAGCAAAACTTTCTACTGCAACCATTTATTCCCAACATTATTAGGAACAAAAAGCCGTGCCTAATTCAATGGGCGAACTCAAACTGCGTCTAAGCAGCGACGTACCGTCTTTGCCAAAAGTAACCGAGCAGCAGCCGGCCGCTGGAGCAGGCGCAGGGCCGAGCGGCGGCGTGGTGGTCGGCGTCGGTAGCTGCTGCTTCCCGCTTGCGAGTGACGTGATAATAACTTTATCGTTCCACCAGATAAGGAGGCCCCTAGTCCCCGCCCCCGGCACGCAGGCCTAAGGGACGAGAGCCGGGACCTCCGCGACAAGAACCAGGCAAAGAGGTCTTGGTTCTTCCGGCTTAAGTTGGCTGATGTAAGCATACTCCCTCGGTATCTTTCTTGCGATGATAAAATGTAACCAGGTAACACGTGCGGCGCCCGATTTTGTGCCTTTCGAGTGCTTTGCTAGTCATGGAGGTCGCTGTGCGCAGCAAAACTTGCTTCACACTCGTTTTTCACCGGCGCCGCAAAGATCCGCTCTTCGTTAGAATACCTTGAGCATTGAATCCCAAAACGCGGCTTCCGTGGATATAATGATTTTTATTATACTTCATTTACTCCGGTTTAGAATGTTTGCGCAATGAGATAGGGTACGGATATCGAAAGCTCGTTGCGGTTTTCCAGCATTTCCTAGTCTTCGATTGTGACGCTTCGTTGAGCTAGGAAGAAGCAAGAACAAAGCAATATTTTCGGCTATTACCAGTGAGACTATTCACGTCCGTGCAATGAGGTGAATCCACCGACATCGCATTGACGACAGCTTACTAACGCACAGAAGCACGCAACGGTTTTCGCGATTGTAACGCCAAACTGAATTCCAGAAATCGGAGCACAGATTGCAACTGCCTCAAAAATATTTATTTGTAGCGAATGGGTGATGTAAATGCTCCGTCACATATGATCTCCAAAGAAAAGCTTGGTATTACGAAGGCCGCCTACGAAGCAATTGTTCTTCTACTTGAATTTAATCTCCCGCTGAAGCTTCACACTGCTGCGGCTAAGAACATCAGGTTGGGGAGTCAGGCTTACGAACATGGCTTTGCGTTGCACTTGAAGGTTACATTGCAGCATTTCTTTTAATGAGCCACACTACCACCAGATACTAAATTACACTAGGCTCAGCTACAGAGCCTGTAGCAGGCCCGTGCATTTTCTTTTCCTTTTTCCTACAGCCACAACAACAACAACAACAACAAGATCTATATCTGCGGCCACGTATGACAGCTTTCTCTGGTTATCCCCTATGCTGGCTTGGATCTTTCTTCCTGCTTTCGTGCAACTCAGTCTCCAGAGTTGCGCGTCCCTCACCGCTGTAGCGATTTCACGCCGCTTATTATGTATCCCCGCTTTCAACAGCTTCTCATTTGAGACGCTGGTTGGAATTCCTAGTGCTCTTTTATATGCCCTCCTAATCAGAATATCTAGTTTTTGTTCCTCGCTCTGACTTAGATTGAAGAACGGGGTTGCATACGCGATCCTGCTGATAATAAACGCGTGTGTTAGGCGCAAGAAGCAGTGCTCCCGCGAACCCTTATCTTTGAGTGAAATTCAACGGAAGCTTCGAGTTACCCGAGACACATAATTGCCTACCCTGTTTATGACTATATTGTTTTTTCCATTTTCTTGGAGAAGGAAGCCTAGAACTTTGATTACTGGCACCTTAGGTACCCTATTGCTCCCCACCAGCACCTCCACCGGCGGGTAGAGTTTCGACAGGCGTCTTTTTTGTTCCTTCGATGAAAGTATAAAAATTTCAGACTTAAGTGGAGAGTAGGACAGTCCTCTGACAAGGACGTATTCTTCTACCGTCTCCGCTGCTATCTGAAGTTTGCGAGATATCGGCATTGGAACCCCCACTCGTCCAAATAGTGATATCGTCAGCGTATATGCTATGTTGGATCTCCTCTATTTGTCTTAGGAGAGGGGAGAGATTCCTAAGAGTGAAGTTGAACAACATGGAGGAGAGAACAGATCCTTCTGGCGTTCCTCTATCCTCCATCGCCAAAGATTCGGACTTGAGATCTAGGAATTTGATGGTAGTCTGTCTGCCCGAAAGGAAGTTCTTAAAGTACCTAAAGCATTTCACTCCTACGTTGAAATCGTTCAGAACTTCGAGTACTGCGCTGTGTTCCACATTATCGAAAGCCTTCACGAGGTCCAGCCCTAGAATCGCTCTTGTGCCGGTCTGCTCTCCCTTCTCAAGGACACTGTGTTTCAACTGAAGCATAACATCCTGTGTGCTGAGACCCGGCCTTTACCAAACCATTTCGTCTGGCCAGAGGCATTCTCTTTTCGTGTATTTAGAGAGTCTTTTCTGCACTACCTTCTTCTTCAGCTTTCAGCTTTCTTCAGGTTGCGTAACGTCACATCTTTGACGTCACCCTAACTGACTGATTTAATTAACTATTGTAGTATTTGATACATTAAAATGTGGCACGAAGCCATTCGCTCTATTTTCGCCTTTACTTTTTCATTGTTTGCCTCTATATAATTACCTAATTAACCTATTCGCCTAATTATTCTTCTCGCACATAACATCACATCACCTTCTATATATTGACACCACCTATTAACCTCTACGACTTCTCAATTACTCATAACTGCTGCGAACACGACTTTGCAAATTGCGAGCCAATCTCTTCCTATGCCGTTTTCCGGCTCTACTTCAGGTTGGGCGACGTCCCGTCATCTACGCCCCATTAAATCACTTGTTTATTCATTTTAGTCTTTGGTTCTTTAAAGGTGCGCGAAAATCTCTTCCTATGCCCCATTTCGGCTCTACTTCCGGTTACGTAACGTCACATCATTGACGTCACCTTAATTGACTGATTTGATTAAATACTTTAGTACTTGATACATTCAAATGTGGCTCCAAGCCATTCGCTAAAGAGGCAATTTCGCCTTTACTTTTCCATTTTTGCCTCTAATTAATTACTGAATTAACTTATTGACCTAATTATTTTTTGCACACATTACGTCACCCTCTATGGATTGACACCACTCATAAATCTCTAGGAGTTTTCAATTACTCACAACTGCTGCGCACCCGATTTTGCGTGGTCTGCCTCTAAAAATTACCTAATTAGTTTATTGACCTGATTATTATTTTGGACACAATTTTACGTCACCCTCTATCAATTGACACCACTCATTAACTGCTACCACTTCTCAATTACTCACAACTACTGCAGACAACGTTTACAATTTTTGCCTGTAATTAATTACCTAATTAACTTATCTGCCTAATTACTTTTTCTGCAGCAACATTACGTCACCCTCTATCGATTTACACCACTCATTAACCTCTACCACTTCTCATTTACTCGCAACTGCTCCGGACACGATTTTGCGGAGGCGGCCTGCGGACGCGGTCTGCGGACAGAAATCTGTGAACATAGCGAAGTAACGCTTTCACGTTAATAACGTCCGGCCATTTGTGGCATTAGGAATATTACCTTTTTAAAAAAGGAACACATTAGCAATTCTTCTATGCAAAAGGCATTGCAGAGGGCTGGGGTTCATGGTAACAAATAATAAGAATAAAGGCCGTAAAAGAGTGCACACACAAGTCTCACCTACGTATATAACGTTACTTAGAATTGGCTAAAAATTGTTTTTCATCAGTTAATACGGTTTCAGCAGGGACGTGTTTCCATTCTCTAGATGCGAAAAGAATAAAAAAGGTTTTCTGTTACAACGCTGTGTAAAATGCTGATTGTTTACAGCATTAAAGTCGATTCTCGTATAATATCCTATAACTTTAGGATGGTTAGATGCCTTTGGCACATTAACATTCATTAGGAATGATAGCATGCAGTGATCACTTATGCACGGTAGGGATCAGATAGCAGATGCGTAAACCGAATCATATGAGTAAACGTGCTGCTCTCAATTATGCAAGATAAAGGAGCTGAACAATAGTTATAGCTTTATTAAACGGAATCTGCTAATCACTACGAGATGATTCGATGAGTAGAAAATCAGGTAATTTCTGCTCAGGAACAGGCAAATAAAAATCTAGGAAAGGTTCCGGGTCTTACAGCATCATGCTTATTTCAATCTGTCCGCACTAGGCAGCGGAGGTGGCTCAGCTGCAGAGCCAGTACCAGGCCCGTGCATTTTCTTTCCCTTCTTCTTACAGTCGCAACAACAACAGTCTTGTCGGAGCAACACATGGCGTATGAGGAGCACTATAGGAAGACTTAGATCTAGTTCCGAACAACGTCCTTGAAGCGCACGCATATCGCACAAGGAACGGGCGTTCTGTGGATTGCCTTTATAAACACAGCCGAAACAGCCAGTGCGGCCGTTGTAGACCGCGAGACATTGTAAAATAAAATCGCGGGAACGACAAGATGGAGGCAGGACGATAACGCAAGGCAGTACTGACAAGTAACATTTATTGAAAAGGCAGCCAATTCTTTGGATCAGACGCGCCATAACTGCCAATGATCCCTTAGTGGTCGAATGTAAACATCAACATACACAACAACTGAAGACATTAGGGCAACAGTCGTGGCCTAAATGACATACGAAAGCAGCGAAAAAAACAACAACAGTCAAACTTAAAGTGGGTGCAGACGTGAGTAACAAACAGAAAAAAGCAATACCGATAGCACAAGGAAGACGTGAAAAGTGATGACATCTGACACAATCAACAGCAGCAAAACAAAAAATAACTGTAATGAAGGACAATAATTGAAGGTGCAAGGTTCAGGGCTGTTAGGGAGCTGCTTGAAGCTAGGGACGTCGTTGCGTTCCAAAATTATTGTGGTATGTTGGTTGATTCATTTCAGAGCTCCGCAGGGTTTATTTAAGTTGTACCAATATCTTTTATTGGTGACTTTTATGTTCAAAAGAAAGGAATGTCTGTCGGCTCGAGTGTCGCGCTGGTGCTTTGCGAAATATTTCTTGGTAACTCAGCTAGAGCCCACAAGTTTGAACTGAATCACGCCTGCATCTCTAGGGTTTGTAGATATATCGTTGACTTATAATTTGAAACCTTTTCTATGACATTGTTCTGACTGAGGTGATATCTTAGCTTTTAGCTTTGTTCTCCCGTTTCTCTAGTTCCCTCAGCTTTACCAATGAAATTCTGGAAAATAGGTTCATTTAGTTTTTACACTTAATCTTTTAGATCATGTGTGCTGTGCTTTCCAGCCAAGATTAAAGAAACGATTATTGCCATGTGATTCTTCTCATTCCAAGCTAGTCAAACGTGGTGCGGCGTTTTCTTGTTTTAGATCTGCCTTGTTGAAACCATGCCTGCACAAAAATGAGATTAGGGTTTCATATTGAAACTGACAACTCGGCAAGGCGAGCTATTGAATCTCAAAATGAAGTTCTCTGGTTGAATCCCTGTTCAGAACGCTTCCTAAGACTGAGTAGGAACCTCCCATTCCCACGAATTCGCGAGCTCAAAGAAGTACGTAATTTCATATTTTCACAAGGTTTCTCGTAATATCAAGAATAATTTTCGCAGATATGAAGTTGATGTGCTTAAGTCTGCGCCTAGTAAGATTTAAAAACTTTCTCATTTGGTGTAAAAACAGACTTTGAAGCCTGTAGTCTGTAGCATGAGGCCTTATAGTACGTTTCATGCCCTAGAGGCGCCGTGTATCAGATCCCGCTCAGCTGTGATTGCTTTTATATTGCCTAGACTGGTAGATATCCAGACATCCGCTTGAAAGAGCACGAGCTCTGTGAAAAACCCCGAGCGACCATGCTTGGCCATCTACGAGATCCGCTTTCCTAGGCTTAATGGTTCACACATTATAGGACTAAGGAATGGGCAGTTGGAACGAGAAATAGTTGACGCTGAGGCTATCTGATGTCACTGCCCCAGAATGCATCAGAAATCTCTTAGTGTCTATTTTGTCGAGAGAAATATTGTTTCTGTCTACATGAATCCATTGGTTTACTACCTTTTCTGCTTTTTATTTTTCTTGTTTTTGTGTGATTGCAAAGTTGTTTTTTTGCATACTTTATTGTTGTCCTTTATGACAGCTTGTTGGGGGATTTTCAGTGTATTTTCATGTCTTCGTTGTGCTATTGGTATTGGTCCTCTTGCATTTGTTTCTGACGCTCGCGCACACTATATTACACAAAGAATTTATTTGCCTTTTTTCGCTACTTAAAGCTATCTGCTGATGTCCTAACTTTTGCAGTTGTTTGTATGCTGATATTTATACCCATACACTTAGTGATTGTTGGCACTTTGGGCGCATCTGATCCGTAAATTTCAAGTACCGCCCTGCATTGTCTTCTTGACTCCGTCCTGTCATTTGCGCAGTTTTGTTTTACTATCTCCCATTGGTCTTCAGTCAAGCTCTTTAAATAGACGGCAAGAAGTTGAAACTCGCTCATGATGCCCATAGTAACTTCAATGCTTTAGCGTACGGAAAAGGCATGGGAGCCGTTGCAGTGACATTACCACCCCCATCAAGAATAGCTGACAGGTCAGAAATAGTGTTACTCGTAAAATTATTTTCATAGAAGCGGGTTGAGCTTAAAATTCTAGCTGTCTAAGTTGTCGGCTTTGCCTAAATTTTCACAGTAAGCCTCTCGGTTACAGCCTTTCAGATTCTATCCTTCTGCACACAATCACATATCATATCTCGACGAATATCCTTTAGCGCTTAGTAGAAATTACTGACTGCAGTTTGTTGCATGTAAAATCATTGTAAAGACTTTTTTGCTGCTCTCTTCCAGTAACCATTTGTCTATACCGCAAAACATGCTCTATTAAGACGTGAGCACTAGCATATCAGTTTTGAAATATATTGGTCGATTGACCTTCTTCAGCAATCAAAATTATAGGCGCTGTAATTATAAACGGATTGGCAGCCTCTTTCACAGCAAATGTAGGGAGGCCTAAACCCGTCCGCAATACCATTCCATTGAAGTCTGGAGTTCACTGGGTATGCATCTGCGCTTCTGTACTTGATTGCTTCCCTTCGCATTCGCTATGTACATGCAGCCGTTGCTACTTATAATTTAGTGATATGCTTCCGTGATGGCCCTCTTTGTTGTCGAGTATTTGTCACATTGTTAGACAATTGTGTAGTTAGGATAGTACCTTGTCTAATTAGACCACATATTCACCTTATGTAAAAAACATTTTTGGCGAGCGCACTGCTTTTATGCCCCATGACATGTTATTCTGAGGTTCACACTTCCTCTACAAGTAGCAGAATGATATATTACACGAAGACCACGGACGTCGGCGCGATTAAGTTTCAACTCAAATGTTTATCATCAACATCAGCCTATCTTTGCTCACATTACAGCAAACGACTCTCGCATGTCTTCTAATTAACTAGGTTTTTGTAAGCTTCGACCACCTAATCCCCTCCAGCTGCGTAAACATTTTCGCCAAAATAACTTGCCTTATTACTATTGCTGCGCGTAAAGACAAATTGCCATTTAGGCGGCTACGCTTGCCTCCTGTTTGAATCGTGTGAGTGGCTCTTGGCAGCTGCGATCTTGTCTTCGCTTCGTTTGACGTGTCCATGAAACTTTTGTCTTTTTGGTTCAAGCTATATGCGAACGGTTTAATCGTAGTTCTCCCCTTATTCATTGTGTTCCTTTCTGCTCTTAATGTCGCTTATCTGATTTTCTCTTCTACAGCTAGCTGTCTTCAGAGATTGAGCTGAATCATATTCTTTAGACTCGAGGTTACCATCACATGTCTGAGTTCCGCTAACAGTACTGTTAAAAACTTTTCCCCCCTCGGAGATACTATAAGAAATCATTCATCGTATGCGAATACTTTCAAAATGCGGTTTTTTCCATCTTTCTCTTGTAGTTACTTCATTGTCATTGCTCAGATTTGCGGACGCTACCTGCACTAACTAGATTAACTTGCCGTTTACACTGCCTCACAAGCTGCTCTGTACATTTCTTCACTCCCGAAGACGTTGAGCATTGCTTTCTGCATATTACTTTAGACATAACGTTGTGTTCTGACTGCCCAAATTACTGATCATAGTTGGAAATTCCTGCTTCTGCAATATAACAAGGCAACGTATTAATAATAAGAATACTCTTCCACCAACGGTGAGTTAATGCAAAAATTGGCCTGCCCAAGCCTCACAGGTCTTACGCGGCAGAGCCAGACAGGAAGCGGAAACATGCACATATAATCAAGGAATGGTTAATCTTTCACACAAGAAAAAAATGCCTCATAACTGTGTGAACCAAAACGAACGGATCCACAAAAATTACGCAAAACCACATCCCGGACTGAATACTCTAAATGTAGTTTGCGCAATAAAATCACAGGTCGTATCACAACATGTACAGCCTTTGTCAAACGTTTAGAGTCCAGAGGGCTTGCGTTTAAACCGTATATTATGACTTCTTTAGCAATCGTAGAAGTTCTAGCCATTGGAGAGGGTAAGATGAAATATCTTCTTGTCTTCACCAAATTAGAATGCATTACGAACCACATAGTATGGCTCAAAAGTAGAACCTCTGGGCTTTACACGTTTTACAAAAGGTGTACATAAATGGAATATTAAACATACGTTTTAGCCCGGCCGGGGTGGCGCAGTGATTAGGGCGCACGACCCCAGTGTCCGAGGAAGCGGGATCGAATCCCGGCCTCGGCGGCAGCTTTTCGAAGGCGGCGAAAAGCTAGGCGCCCGTGTGCTGTGCGATGCAAGTGCACGTGAACCCCAAGGTAGTCAAAATTAAAGTTAAAGTCAAAGTTAAAACGCAATCCCAAATATTTTACATTAGATAGAAAATTTAGATGTTTGCAATCGCAGTGGTGGTAATCAAACCTATGCAACAAGAACTGATAGTAGAGACTGACGTTTTAAAAATTGGACGAAGCTTAAGCTCTGCTTTAAGAATTTAACGCAATAGCGTTTAAACCCCAATGCTTTGAAGACGATGAAGGATGTATAAGGTATTGAATCTGGCTAAGGCTCGTGCCATTTGTTGCGACAGCGCCGTACGACCGAAAGAATTTTCCAGTGAGCGCCTCATCATAGGTAAGCAAATCAGAAATGTTATTTGCTGCTCGTTTAACAATTACACCCGAGATTAGTTTATTTCTAATGATGCACCTGAACATTAACTGAGAGTCATAAGGCAATGCATACATTAGGTCCACCTTTATTCGAAGAGGAGAAACGCGATTTTAACCCATTTTGTGGATTTGTCGCGTAATATTCTGTGTGTGTGTGTGTGTGTGTGTGCGTGCGTGCGTGCGTGCGTGTGTGTGTGTGTGTGTGTGTGTGTGTGTGTGTGCGTGTGTGCGTGTGTGCGTGCGTGTGTGTGTGTGTGTGTGTGTGTGTGTGTGTGTGTGTGTGTGTGTGTGTGTGTGTGTGTGTGTGTGTGTGTGTGTGTGTGTGTGTGTGTGTGTGTGTGTGTGTGTGTGTGTGTGTGTGTGTGTGTGTGTGTGTGTGTGTGTGTGTGTGTGTGTGTGTGTGTGTGTGTGTGTGTGTGTGTGTGTGTGTGTGTGTGTGTGTGTGTGTGTGTGTGTGTGTGTGTGTGTGTGTGTGTGTGTGTGTGTGTGTGTGTGTGTGTGTGTGTGTGTGTGTGTGTGTGTGTGTGTGTGTGTGTGTGTGTGTGTGTGTGTGTGTGTGTGTGTGTGTGTGTGTGTGTGTGGAGTAATGTGCTTTATGTATAAAATCTAATAAAAAATTAGCCAACAAAGAAAAAAAAAGGTTCTGTGGCGGAGTGGTTGCGTGCTTGCCTCGCACTGCGAATGAACCGTGTTGACTTCGGGGGTTCCCGCAAAAGCTTTATTGTTACGTTGCTTTCTTCTGATTTTTACCTTACTACCACTACGACGACATCGGCTTTTCTGCGACACTGTGCCCTTAACGCTATCAGGTAAAATGGGTTATGAAAGGAGATACCTTGCTTTTTGATTGTTTAACTTTCATCATAATTTCTGAAAAGCAGTCCATAGCGCACACTACTGTTGCTTGACGAGAAGAAAGGGCCTCCGATTAGTCAGTCGACTGGACTGGTAGGACGATGTCATCATCCTACTGGCACAAGTCTTTAGGTGCATAACTTGTGGGGTCGTTTGTGTGAACGTTGAACACCAATTGGCTGAGCATCGGCCCTTGCAGGAATCCGGCTTTCATTATAAAAAAAAAAAAGGTCTCTTCTGGCTCGCCCTATCGCAACACATTGCATTCTCTGCTAAATAAAACATTTTAAATGCTCAAGGAAAGCACCACAAAAGCTAAACATAAACGTTTACCTAATAAGTCACTATGACAAATCCTATCAGACGCGTGGCTGACATTAAGAAATAATGCATGCACAACTCATTTTTTGTCAAATGATTGGTTTAACATGTTATAAAAATCACCAAGCAGCATCTGTGTTCATTTAATTTCCACAAAACAATACTAATACGGTGATGGAATTGTACGCCAATCTGCAAAATTGTCATTTTCGAAAGTAGATGCTTTAATATCGGTGCCAAGGAAGGGAAGAATGAGATAGAGCGGCAGTTCTCGTATTTTTTGCTCGCACTGCTTTTGCGAATTGGGGACAAGGGCAGTTTTCATGAATAACGGAATAGTTCTTCTTGATATGATGTCAAAAAAAAGCAACAACAAAACATCTTTTAGTATCTTGAAACAACCTGGGATATTATGAACGGATCTTCCATGAATACCCCCAGATTAATTGCTCTTAAAGCTATAAATAATCTACCTTCACTCGACCTCATTATTCAAGGGCAAATTTGCAGATTTTGATATGCTGGTATTTTATGTACACAACGATGGTTGCGGTTGTATTCTTGCCAGTACTAAAGAAAAGAACTTGTTACTTACTTGCTATTATTACCTCGCCAGTGCCAATGTAGCGCACAAATATTTTCTCATTGCGGCTATTCTATTGGTTTTTTTCCCCAAAACAAGCTTTCCTTGTACTTGAACTGGCATTCTTAAACCTCTTTGGAAAATTTACTCGTTAGCCGACAAATCGTTGCTTTAACGTTTTTTTCTTGCTTCGCTGAACTTTGTTCTCAGCAGAGCAAACTGGTGCTCTTTCGAACGGGGCCCAAATACATTTTTCTTCTATCCCCAATAGTATCCGTCAGGGCGTAAAGTGATTTTTTTTATTTCATGGCTATATTTTATTCGTGCAGGTTTCGGCTTTGTGACAGTTATGTACTTCTTCAAAGAGCCTGTCACAAATATGTACTGGCAGTACGTTTTTCATGAAGCCTGTTCAGTGGTACTGCTACCGTATTCTGTGGAATATTTTAGGATCACAAGTAGTTATTGCTTTCACACTTGTTGACAAATCTGGAGGGTCTGATTTCCGCGATAAAGAGCAACAAACGAAGTAGTGATCGGAAACATCTGATTCAACAGTAGCAGACTGCAGAATGAGATTGAGCTTTTATAATTGTACGGTTGATATAGAAACGTCCAGCAGGTCTGATAGACATTTTCGCGCGTTCGGTTTTGAATTCATTATTGGAGTCTCGATTTCAATAGCAGATCTAGGTAATCTGTGACATAAATCACAGAAGGAAGAAGGATGTTATTGTTAGTATACCCTGTGACGCAGATAAGTGAGTGGAAAAAGCATAATCAAGTTCGCTCAAAAATAACCTTCTAATAAAGAAGGGAGGCCAGATGTGGAATAGATCAAGATCAAGATGTATAAATAGTGAACACACGTAAAAACCTTGGCGAATACGTTTCCTGCAATCTACAGTGGGACTACCATATGAACTACATCCGTAAAAAGCTTTCAGCTATTACTCGAATAAAGTCGCGTTGCCGAATGATGCTTCCTAAATCTGTTAAACTCGAATATATCATGCTTTGTTTCTTTCCTATTTAAATTATTGCACGTTAGTTTGGGCTACGACAACTAAGGCAAACATAAATAAACTTTTTCTTCTACAAAAGAAGCCAAACATAGGCGCTGATGCTCTGCAACTGAAAGAAATGCACAAAGACATGCATTAGAGACTGTTCGTAGAACGGCAACCTGTAATGACTTCAATGGCAATGTGTAGGACTTCTGCCTCATAACTAGTAGATAAATAACACAGCCCGCACAGTTGTAAAGACAGTTCTTTTAAATAACAGGAACCTTATGATTAAAAAACGTATAGAAAGGAACGGGACCAACAATGTTTTGTCCACTCGCACCCTCATTTTAAATACTACGAACAGTAATAAGGGGTAAAGCGGCTTGAAGAAAATGGCTAGAACTACCCAGAGGAAACAAAAGAAATGTTGAGGTTAAGCGTCAGTTCCCAACCCACCGTTTTGACAAGAGGACTCGTCTTCGTCTGGAAAGCGATTCTACATATACATCAATGACTTTTAACCGCGTGCACACCTTACGCAAATAGTACGAGCAGTTTATTAAGCTTTAACCTATTAATTGGCCAGGCGTTCAGGAAAACAGTTTTTGACACCGGTATTTAAGCTCTCTTGCTGAGGGCCCAGAGACATCTCACCATGGATATGTTATTCAGTTATAATGTCGTGCCTGAACTTGAAGGATAGTTCACATATAAAAATCTATACGAGCGAAATATTGCGATTATTCTTATATTTCTTAATATCGCCTGTCTCGTTCAGAAGATAAATTCTGTGCGGCGTACCAGCCACAACTACGAGAACAAATGTGATTTTTTCTGTGTGACATTCTCCATATACGAGATGTCAGCAAAGGCCACGATACTGTCACATCGTCTGATTCCGCAAATATATCTTGCTGTCCGAAAGTGATCACTCAGCGTGACCCTTCCATACCTATGAGTGACTTCAGTAGCGCTGATATCATAGTCTCAAAACAAGCTTCGGGCATCCTTTTTTATGTACCGTATACGAACGATAAAATGAAGTTCGCTAGTTGCCGATTGAGCAGTGCATTACAATAAACAAAAAACTCTGATCTAACGCGATTAGTGCTAAAGCGCCCTGTCCAGAAAATAGGCATCGGAGTTGCACGCGTCGCGATGTGAGCCAAAAAACGCGTAAATGGCTCTGCCTGATGGTGGTACCCAGGTGACATGGCCTGCACTGAATGGTCGCTAGGTTGTGGTCGGTCACGAGACCGCATAACATGGCCGAAATGGCTGTAGCTGCCAACTCGGCTTAGCGTTACTGATGGGAGGGCGATATATATGAATCCAGTTATTTAAGACCCTTAGAATATGATCAAGACAAGCTGCCTCTAAACCACGCAGGCACGTTAGTGTAGCCGGAATACAGCCGGGCTTTATATGTATGTTGAATTGTCTTTCTCATTATGCGACATTGGATCGTGGTAGCTTCGGACTGACTCTAATGAGTATTAGGACGTAATGAGCCACATTTATTATTGTAAGGATGATTATATGATACCGCTTAAAGCTAAATTCGAGCGCAGAAGTTTATACCGGGTCTCCCAGCTAACTTGGATCAAGTTTTTCAAGAATACGGTTTGCTCTAGATAGCACAGTGAATCAAAATAATACCTGTTCAGAGTCGCCTGTGCCAGTATGCAGTATTTTTAGAGCGCAGCTCTTTGGCTCCTGCTCCTGTGTTTCGCGCCGTCGTCGGCCTCGTAACCAGTTCCGCCCACCTTTCAGCCTCCCAGCTCATCCCCCCTCTTCCTCCGTGGCGGCGACCGCGCGTGTTATCTGATCGCCGCGCGCTCTCTGCCGTTCGCCGCTGCGTATACATCCCCTCCTCCCTCTCCCCCCCTGTTCCTGCTTGGCGGCGAGGCAGTTCTCTGGTTGCCGAAGTGCGTGCATCCCAAGCCGAAACGCAGAGCCGCGTTGTCTCGACTCGCTAACCATGTCAGCGGCACCAGTCAGTTGCTGCTATCTCTTCGCCGTGCATCGTTCCTATGGGCCCACGCGCTGCCTCCCGCAATCTCCCGATGACTTAATTGCTGTCTTCATTTCTCCGACCACAAAGCTTAATTCATGACAGTCAAGAACTGTTAGTGGAGCGTTTCTAGAAGGAATAAGTGTGACAATTTAAAAAAGGTGCCAGTAATTGTACATACATGTCGCTCGAAATCTTAACCTCACTCTATCGAAAGGGTGAAACAGCTGATGAGCTGCGCTCAAATTTCGTAATAAGGAGTAAACGTAATTTCGTGGAAAATTGAGCATGCTGTAAAGAACGGGGGAAGCCTTAAAGCGGCGAAGAAATTGGGCATTGGAAAAAATAGGATGTATGCGCTAAGGGACAAGGCGGGCAATGTCATCACGAATATGGAAAAGATAGTAAAGAAGCTGAGGAGTTCTATACTGATCTCTACAGTTGCCAAAATTATCAGGTCCGTAATGAGATTGGTGGTAGGGAAAAACAGTCAGACGTCCCACGAGTGACGAAGGACGAGGTTAAGAAAGCAATAGAAACTATGAAAAGGGGGAAAGCAGCTAGAGAGAATCAGATAACTATAGATTTGTTGAAGGACGTGGGGATATCGTGCTAGAAAAACTGGCCAGCCTGTATACGCAGTGCCTGGTGTCATCGACGGTACATGAACCATGGAAGAATGCAAATATTATCCTCATTCACAAGAAAGGGGACTCTAAGGACCTTAAAAATTACAGACCAATCAGCTTACTGTCTGTTACGTATAAGGTTTTTACTAAGGCAATCGCTAATAGAATCAGGACAACCTTAGACTGCAATCAAGCAAAGGATCAAGCAGGTTTTCGGAAACGGTACTCTACTATTGATCATATCCATACCATCAACCAGGTGATAGAAAAATGCTCGGAATGTAACCAGCCCTTATACATAGCATTCATTGATTACGAAAAAGCATTTGACTCAGTAGAAACCTCGGCAGTGATGCAGTCATTGCGAAATCAGGGGGTAGACGAGCCGTACGTGAAAGTCCTGGAAGATATATATACTGGCTGCACAGCAACCATAGTTCTGCATAATGAAAGTAACAAAATTTCCATAAAGAAAGGTGTTAGGCAAGGAGACACGATCTCCCCGGTACTATTCACAGCTTGCTTAGAGGAAGTATTCAGAGACTTGGAATGGGAATAGTTAGGGATAAAGGTAGATGGAGAATATCTCAGTAATCTGTTATTTGCTGATGACATTGCCTTGCTAAGTAACTCAGGAGATGAACTGCAAAGAATGATAGGTGACCTAAACAGGAAAAGTAGAAAGGTAGGCTTGAAAATCAATATGCAGAAGACTAAGGTAATGTTCAACAGCCTCGGGAAGCAACAGCAGTTTACGTTAGGTAGCGAAGCACTGACAGTAGTGGGCGAAATGTCTACTTAGGATAAGTAGTAACCGCAGATCCAGACCATGAAAAGGAAATAACAAGAAGAATAAGATTGGGATGGAGCTCATTTGGCAAGCACTCGCAAATTATGGCTAGCAGCTTACCGGTATCGCTCAAGAGGAAAGTGTACAACAGTTGCATCTTACCTGTACATAACTATGGGGCTGGAACGTGGAGGCCAACCAAGAGGGTACTAAAGCTGAGGACAACGCAGAGGGCTATGGAACCAAAAATGGTTGGGGTAAAATTAGGAGATAGGAAGCATGCAGAGTGGGTCAGAGAAATAACTCAAGTTACTGACATTCTAGTGGAAATGAAGAAGAAGAAGAAATGGGCATGGGCAGGACATGTAGGGCGAAGAGAGGATAACCGATGGTCGCTTAGGGAAACAAACTGGATTCTAAGGGAAGGAAAGCGTAGCAGGGGGCGGCTGAGGTGGGCGGATGAGGTTAAGGTGGGCGGATGAGGTTAAGAAGTTCGCAGGGGTCAAGTGAATGTAGCTAGCACAGAACCTGATAAATTGGAGAAATATGGGAGAGGCCTTCGCCCTGCCGTGGGTATAGTCAGGCTGATGATGATGATGATGATGTAATCGTCTCCAAACGTTTTATTCAAAAAGGTTAACTAATCAGTAATAATTAACTAAATAATGTTAAGGTATTGCATGAGAAAAAAAATGTGAATGCAGAAGTGACACAATATCTTGAAAAATTGCTAGCTACGTTGATTTCATCAAAGTAGCGTTTACGTAAAGTGATATTTTTAGCAGCGGAAAAGAACGCCTGGCGCATTGAAAAAACTTCCTAGTCACTGCGGCACCACTTTAAAGCCTCGACATCCTTTTGTCATAGCAAAGTCCGCTTTTCAGGGTCGTACTCTCTACGACGAAGCTGGTTCTATGCACTTTGCGAATAATTTAAAATAACAGCTGTCACGTGACAGCATTCTTTGAAGGTCTATAAATAGAGTGGTGTAAGTAGTAGCGTTATGGAAACAACGTAGCTAGCCGTTTTGCGAAGAGTCGAACAACGTTCAAAAATTAAAACAAGATGTAATTAGTCCTTGTTAATGAATTAACTTTGGCGTAGGAAAACAAAACTGCAGATTACTATAGGCGAGTCTGAACAGCTCTAATCGGATTCACTGGACTGGGGCCCATCACATATTTAAACTTTGGTCCAAGTTAGCTGGGACGCTCGGTATATATTACACACTGAGTTAGATTTGTGAGGTTATTGAATGTATGCTTAAAGTTTTGTGACTGAGATATTGTTCCTTCACTGACCAAGAAACATGCCTGCCTCGGGGGTTGTGACAAATATTCATCCGCCCTATAGATCAGGGGGATATTAAGGAACAGTGGCCGGAACAGTTTGCTTGATCCGAGGGAGCAAGATGACGCTGGGAGCGAGATGACTCACGCTTTGCCCATTTTAAGAAGCAGAGTAATTAGTTCTTTCGCTGTTATGTAAATATGTTGTAGCGGACAAACTGGCAAAAGCAAGTGAACTTAGTACACTGACTTTGCTGTTTCTTCTTTTTTTTTGCTCAACATATGGAGAGCGTTAAAAAAGAAATTGTGCAGCCAAATACTGCAAGGCCTCTACCAAATGACAGGAGATGAATAAAACACTCGAGCCCTAGAGAGTGTTGCGCCACATTGCCCCTGTGAACAAAACCCAGTGTTGTCCACTTAGTGGGCTTCCGTGTGCTATTTTGGCAGTCTGTTGATGACAACCTTCGGTTGATGTTCCCAATTTTCAGTGGCGTTTCTCCCACTCAGCCAGCGATGGATTTCTAGGTCCGAAAATAATTACTAGGATTAATGTGCAGCTTCGAGAAATCGAGTCTTCCGATGCAGAAGTCGTTGCATGGTACAAGGCCAGCCGACAGCGCGAAAACGAAACGAGGAGGGCTAGGCGGGTGGCCGAGACGCTCGAAGAACGAGAGGAACGTCTCTCGAAGAGACGCCACCAAGCCGCTGAACAACCACGACGGCCTGTTACTACCGAAATGTCAGTAGACGAAACTGCAAAGGGTGGAGACGCGGCTACCCGGCGGTTAATTAACCGACCACACCGTCCGACTGCCTACCAGTGCCTCTGTTACGCGTAAGTTTGAGGCGGAATTTGTAGACAACCAATTTGGTTTTCTCTCTTATTACTGTATCACTCCGCATGACCACAAGGAAAAGCGGGCCTAACCGTGGCTTTCGCTATGCATATCCCGCCCTAATTTAACTAAGCCACCAACAATTTTTAAGCAGCTTCTCACTAGTATTCCCATCTCTGTGCTACCTAGTTGAACCGAAACGCCAGCATACCTGCGCTGTTATTTATACTGTCAGGAAGACGTTTCCCTGCAACAACTTCAAGCATACTATAAGCTCTACAGACAAACCTCGAATGAATATGCAATCATTCATCTACTCATTATCATCTATAGTACTGAGCTTTGTAAAAGAAAAACGCCATTTCCTCTCTTCTGTGCGGAACTAAAGTGAGGCTGCTATGTGAAAAGCGGCGCTGATGTTATACATTAACGCATTATATACGCGGCTCCGCCCTGGAGCTCCGTTCTGGTCGCAACCTAGCTGCCCCTCTACCATGATGACACTTGTACGCCCTTACCACCATGGACAGTTCACCGTTCCAGCCCATCGCGGCCCTGGCCTGCCTAGTTCTGGCTACAGTGTCCAGCTTTTGCCCTCGGATCAGCCGACTTGAAGCATCAGCTCAAGTAAGCTTAGTTGTCCAGTTTTGGGAGCAGCGAGACGATTATAATGACTAATGGCCCCACCACTCTGACTAAGCAAGCGTTTTCATTTTCTGGAATGCCTTTTTATTCCCTGCCTTATCTTCCACTTATCAGCCCCCTTTGATGCTCCTGCGACAAATTAAGCGGCAGTTTCGGTTCCTTCTACAAACAGTGTGTATAAAGACCCTCTGCGTAGGAAGGTAGAGGCTATGCGACTGCTAGGGGAAGCAAATACAGAGTGTTGAATTGGCGAAAACGTTTGAAATGGAAGACCGCCTAAACCTCAAATAAGGTGATTTCCAATGAACTTCAGCTTTTGTTTGTAACGCGAAATTCCTGCTTTTTAAAAGTTCATTTCTTATTTCTTGTTCCGTGTCCAAAGAAATATCTGCTACAGCACTGTGAATGCTTCAATTTGATAACTTGACGTACTTCTATGAATTAAAATACTTTCAGAAAGAGAGTCACAGTCTTCGCTGAATAAAGCGGCTGAATTCTGGGTTTATTTCGTAGTGAACAAAATTAACAAGTTGCTGATGGACGATCTTGCTGGCAAGTTGACGAGTAATGAGCTTTGGATCTTCTGTCAGCTTTTTGTAAAAGCTTATTGAACTCTTTGCGGCATGCTTCACCAGGACCCTTACCATTCTTCAGGACGTGGTCGCGTACTCTGAGCTCACGCAGGGCAGGAATGCCTGTATTTAAAACAAAACAGGAATACAGGTATTTTTGCAATCTACTTCCAATTCACATAGTAGCGTAGTTATATGGAGCTTGCAGGATTTTAACAGCAGTACGAATATCATTATACAGCGACGGGAATCATACAATGTGCGTGAAAGTAGAGGGGATAGGTATAGTAGCTATAGCATGAGTATATGAATATAACACGAAATTGTTTTGCGTGTTTTGAGTTAGAAAATTCGCTCTGAATTTTTATATACAGAAGATATTATCATTGCAGCGTAACTTCATTACACATGAGAACCCTGCTCTGTATTTTACCAGGTAATAGTGGCACCTGCTCCCCAATACTACTTTATGGATGTCTGCTCTCTTCAACTCAGCAGGACGATGTGTAGTGATTGATTGGTTGTAAACATCTATACGTATACAGTCTTGTCAGGACATGTGGTTGGCTCAACAAGTTCAGTAGCCCACTTGTTATTGCTCACATTGTGTAGGGTAGGTGACATGTGCGTGATGTACGCCGGTGTTTTTATGCATTTTCAGCAGTATCGTACTTCTTATTTTTTTTTTCGTTCTGTGGTATTCGTGTGGTATTATTGATGAATATGCACGATAGATGCAGACTCATTTGCCCAACGGTCAGCAGTGAATGCAAGGTTTAATCCCAAGATTGCCATTTCTTGCTAATTTATTTAAAACATTACACCTTTCTTGTGTAGTAACTGCCCTTGTCGCAGAATCGCGCAAAATTATGGCATCGTTGTCTAAACCGAGCTCAGAACGCTACCTGGAGCTTTTCTTTGTGACTTAGCCGCTGACTGCAAAAAGGCAATAAAATCTTGGCTATAGTAATCAGTGGGGAGTGACATACAATATACATGACATACATGACATACATGACATACGTGACAAGGTAATATACATGTTACAAAATGACGCTCTTATTGAAAAACATTTTTCTTGCCATACCTTCGCAGTTACAGACTCTACTTCCAGCGCCTAATACTTGCGGCTTTTTCTCCGCTTTCTGTAGACTTTCTCCCAACAAATGTATATGCTAAGTGGTTAGTAGTGCCACCTTTTGTCTACTAAATGTTTGTTTAAACATCAGATAAAATCCCTCACTAAAAACAAACACATAATGTTGCAATGATTGTTTATGCTGCCGACCTACAAAGAAGATAAGATTAACAAATGTTTTCCGGCTGTTCCTTCTTTGTAAATGCATAGAAAATCTCACGAAAGAACTTTAATACAAAGAACGTCAAATTCAACTACGATATGTTCTAAAAACACGACAAAACGTACGAATGGGATATGCCCCACGCTTGGGTTGCAGTATAATAGGACGGTTCATAAGACGTTCGAGAAATAGCTTTCCACTGAACGACCCTAAATGCATGACGCTATTTCTGAATGAAAAATTATAACTACCCTTGTAGAAGGCTCTGATTACTGTTCTCATACCATCAGTTCAGTCGTTCAGTCGTGCCCGACTCTTCGTGACCCTATGGACCATATCACGCCACGCTTTCTGGTCTCTCACTATCTTCCTAACATCACATAACTTCATCTGCAGCGCCTCGAGGATGCCATCGAACCATCGCGTTCGCTGCCTACCCCTTCTCCGGTGACCCTCAACCTTTCCCAACATCAAATCTTTCTCCAGTGACTACTCTTGTCTCATCAGATGACCAAAGCAGCTGAGCTTTAACTTTAGAATTTGACCCTCCAATGAGCAGTCAGGATTTATGGTCGACTATATCGACTGATGTAATCTTCTGGCAGTCCAAGCAACTCTCAAGTCTCCGCCAGCACCACAATTCAAACGCGTTAATTCTTTGGAGGTCAGCCTTCTTCGCATTCCAACTCTCGCATCCATACATCACAACTGGAAAGACCATAGCACGAGTTATACGGATCTTGGTTGGCAGACTAATGTCTGCTCTTTAGTAGGCGGTCAAGGCTAGCCATGGCTCTCTTTCCCTGAAGCATGCGTCTCCTAATTTCATGGCTGCAGTCTCCTTCCGGGGTAATCTTGGAGTCCAAGAAGAGAAAATCTGTCACAGCTTCCACTTCTTATCCCTTGATGCTCCAGGACTTGATAGGACAATACGTCATGATCTTTGTATTTTTAATGATCCGTTTAGTCCAAAACTTCTCACTCTCTTCTTCAGAAGTTTCTTGAGTTTCACTTCACTTTCTGCCATTAAAGTGGTATCATCCGCATATTTAACGTTGTTGATACGTTTTCCAGCAATCTTCACTCCAGCTGAAGACTCGTCCAGTAGAACGGCTGATTGGGCGAGTTGGTGAACCATGATGGAGAGTAAAATACGTGCGCAAAAAGACGAGACAAAGAGGAGAAGTGGACAACGATGGCGCGGAACGTGCGCCGTCGTTGTCCACTTCTCCTCTTTGTCTCGTCTTTTTGCGCACGTATTTTACTGTCCATCATGGCTCGTCCAGATCGGCCTTCTTCATGATGCACTCAGCCTATAGGGTAAATAGGTAGGGCGACAGTATGCAGCCTTGTCTCACTCCTTTCTCAATCGGAAACCAATCAGTAAGACCATGCCCAGTTCTGACTGTGGCCTGTTGCCTTCCATACAGGTTCCTGAGGAGACAGATGAGGTGAATGGACCATTTCGGAAAGTTGCGCGCGCCCCCTACGCGACCGCCGCAAAGCAGGCTGGGAATTGTGAGCGTGGCTTGCCGGGCAGGATCCGGCGCAGGAGTGGTTCGACATGGACGTCGCGCAAAAGCAGGTAAACAAAACTTTTTTTTGGGATGCTAGCAATGCTTTTGTAGCATGCTTGCGCCGCGCAAGTGATCTTTGCATTGCCGTACAACTTTTTTTGTGGTTTTGCAGCCGACGCTACGAGCGCGAAGCGAGTATTTTCGCACGTGAGCGCTCGTGAAGCGCGCACATGTGCCAGTGTATAGTTTTAGCTATGCTTCAGAAGGCACGAGCGCGATCCTACGGCTAGCAGGCGTGTTTTGCTGGTAAGCGCGCGCTAACAGTGCATTTATTTACTGGTCGCCCGTCGCGAACCTTCAAAGTTTCTGCGGCTGTCCCGGCGGCAGGCGTAGTACGTAGCGTACGCATTCATGTTTGTTGCAACAGTGCGACATAGTCTTGTGAGAATGTACGCGCTATATTTTAGCAAAATACGTCGTTATCGCGCACTGCCCATTCAATCTTTTGGTTATAGCGTGCTATTTAGTCTACGGACGAGTCTGAAACAAGTATATCGTCGAAAGAAACGGACAGCGCATTCGTTCAATGAGTACATCTTGGAAGAAAGTAGTAGTTGAGTTGGTGCTTAGCTTGTGCGAGCGCATTTTCTTGCCTATAGTGTTGTTCGAATAGCACGCAGCAAGTGCGAAGCAGAACCAACAAGCACTGTTACATTGTGTGTAGCTGAGCATATTTTTGCGATACAAATAGTAGTTGCTGTCTGTGCCATATTCAACGAGTTTGACGGCTCGTACTATCTCGGTCGCGGTGTCCATTTGTTACTACCGTGGAGTGCAGATAGGCGCAGCCAAAATATGAACGTGCCTCGGTGGCTACAAGTAACGCGAACGCGGTCGAAAAAAACTGCGGCGGATATTTTGCTAACGTGAAAAACATGGACGCGCCAGTACCTTGTACTTGGGCGGCCTCGGAGTTTTAGTTAGCTGGTGGTTTACCGAGGCCGTCCTTGTGCAACATTCTTCACGACCGCGCGTAGTAAATGAAATGGGTTCAGCGTTGCTTTTCAAGCATGCTTGCCACAAGTAACCAAGACACAATGAATGAATACTTTATTTCAAGATCGCATTGGTGATGCCATTATCAGCTGTGTATGCTTCCATGCTCTGTTTATATGTGGAGTGCCAAAGAAAACATTTTGACACTTGCTTATACCCATGTTGCAGGTACCACTGCAAGCCATTCATAATGCACTTCCTCTCCAAGCAAGGCTACCGAAAGGGCCATGGACAAAACAGTTAAAAGACGTTCCAGATGGGTTCTCAGAGCAAGGAATCTTGGCACATCAGAATTCACGTGGTGCTCAGAAGCATACTGTAAGCGGATACAGGATGTTCAAAGCAGAGAAGGTGCACAATGTTCTTATTTGCAAGGCTGACAGATCCACTTTTCTTAAAGCAACAGTGGAGGCATCATTCTCTTTGGCAAAATTATATAACACTGCTGCTGTGCTCTCGTCAAATGGAACTGTGGACGAAGGAACCTGCAACTGCCGGGCTGGAGCTGCAGGTGTTTGTAAACATGTAGTAGCAATTCTATGGTTTGTATTAGACCTGAAGCGCTCTGGGGCAGCCTACGTGCAAGACACACAGTCGTGTACAGACAAACCCAGAGCATGGGGTACTGGGGCAAAGAAGGCCAACGTGCACACACGCGAGTTCTCAAAACTGCGTTTTGTGAAACATATGCCAATGAAAGCTGGCAGGTATGCAACTCAAGAAACCACAGTTTCTCTGACAGTAACAGAAGACCATATTAAGAGAATGTATCAGACACAGAAAAATATTCCAAACGCCATGCTATGCAAGACGCTGGAGGACAACCACTTTCAGCCCGTACAAGTGAAAAGAACACGTCAGGAGGAGGCTCTCAGCCAGATGCCAATCAGGTTGCCGGTGCAAGCCCTGTGGGTTGAGCATGTGCCAGCTGGGTACACGTTCGGCTCCTGTGAGCTTACTTTAGAAGACTCATGGGCCCTTGAGCAAGCGACTAGGATGCAGAGCGGCTCTACAACATGGAGCTTCGAGAGATCCAAGCGCCTGACTGCTTCACACTTTGGAGATGTGGTGTCACGGAAGAAGCCAGCTGATGAGAAGTTTTTTAAGAGGTTGTTCGGGTCTAGCCAGATGCAGACCAAATACATGGCTGATGGTTTAAGGAATGAAGATGCAGCCGTGCAGCGTTACATAGACAAGAAAAAGGTCCCAGTTAGGATTTACTGTTGTGGGTTGTGCGTCAACCCTGGTGTCCCTGTTCTTGGTGCAACGCCTGACCGTGTTGTAGAGCAGGGAGGAGATTTTGGTCTCCTTGAAGTTAAGACCCTCTCAGCTGCCAAGGAACGGGGTGAGGAATTAGAAAATGCTGTGAATACGGCACCCTACCTGAAGAATGGAGTTCTTAAACCAACGCACAAGTACTTTTACCAGGTCCAGGGGCAAATGGCTTTGACTGGACTCTCCTGGTGTGATTTTGTGGTTGATAATGGCACAGACTGCACTCTTCAGAGGATCACTTTTGACAGCTCGCTTTGGATTTCCAAAATGCTGCCACGTCTCCTGGAATGTCACAAGAACTACCAAGAGCACTGTGCTTGTGTGTGAATTTCAATGACTTATTTTATGTTACATTGGTCTGCAGGACAAAGATGCTCGGACTCGTAACATGCTTTGGCATGTGTTCATACTTATGTATATTTGTTTCTTAAATATCTTGTATTGCATTTTTTTCCATGAAGAAAGTGTTTTTCTGCGTAATATCGTTATGGCGATGTGCACGTTGTGCCACAACCCATTTAAATGTGTGTGCCACTAATCTGTGTGTAAAAAGTAAATGTCAAGCACCACACGTCTTGCTGCCTTGTCCTCCAAGTTCCTGTCTCTACATTTGTCGGCTACCTTCCTTGTGATTTTTCCCTTGTCCTTTGCCTGAATTTTTTTTTTTGAACCAACTTTTTTTCTCGTGTTGCTTGTCGATAAGAAAGTCGTGCTCTCTTGGCAGACAGAGGAAAGGTATTTTTTGGATTCCTTGTCCACTGTCGTTTCCTGCCACTTGATTTTCCCACCTCCATTTGCTAACCTAACCTAACTATGAAGGAGCATTTTCACATTTCAAATGTGTTTTGAATACCAGAGCATCACTCCTCATCGATAATTTTGTAATAAAAAGAAAGCGCTTAGGTTTAGCCAATAGGAGCAGTGCGACCTTTAAAGTTGAAAGTCAGGTTTGATGAAGGAGAAACACTGTGCAGCCTGATGAGGTTAAGGTTTGTGTTCATCTGTTTTGTCTTGGTATCAATGCTCATTAAGTCTGTTGGTCTGTCGGGTAAACTCCTAAGAAAAGAATGTAGCCACTGCGTAGCAACATCACGCACCTTCCTTACAGTCGTTGTAGCTTCTCCATCTGTTTTGCCAAGGTTTCATGCGACATCTGGAATTTAATTCATTTTCACTGCACGCAATTTTCTCTTGTAGCTTGACAGTTTGGTAATTGTTTTATCAACCTCACTTGTAAGGGTAAGGAGAAGCTGAACTCAGCATTGTCTGAAATGCCTTCAAGTAGTAGTGAGTTAAATTCTAAATGCTCTATTTTTTACTTCATCCAGTCATCACATTGTGAAAGCTGATTTGGTTCGACACACATCATTGCTATGTTTTGAGTCGAGCCTACGTTTTTCTGGTTTAACATCCTGTAGGCAACGAGGGACATGGGGATGGAGGGCTCCCAAACAGCTTTGACCATCGTGGATTTTTAATGTGCACATTATATTTTGCCTCCACCAAAATGGGACTTTCATGTCTGTGATTTCATCCCATGACATTGGGTCAAGCAGCCAAATTCCATAGTCGCAGAGCCATCGTGGTGGATGCTTAACTCTTTGCGGACGGAGATGACATTCCTTGGTGGTCTCGTGTCATGCCTAATAAAGACAAAACGGCAACTTCTAATGAACAGATCAGCCACTTTGATTCGGAAGATGTGGGGTCCTTCTGCTGAAGACAGATCAATTGATTTGGTACACAGGCGCTTTGATACATCTTGATCAAGGCAAGGTGCAGAAATGCTTGTATGTAAAAAGTTTTGTGCGTGATAATAGGCTTCACATGGTTTCATCTGGTCTGGAGCCCTTGACAACTGTGTGCCCATAGCGGAAGTATGGAATGTAAAAATCGTTTCTCACTTTGTGTGCTGCTGTGTCTAAAGAAAGGAGGACTGAGATTTGGACTGCTGAACCATGTTTACACTGACCCTGTGCTTCCTTTACCTTTTTTTTTTGTTACTTTCTATTGGCGGCATCCTTCTCCCCTTGTACTGAAAACCTAAATAGAAAGAAGGGAAAGCTGTCGAGGCTTTGGATTTAACGTCTAGAAATGCGAGTGTCAAAACCACTGCCAAACAATGTGCCCCTCGGAGGTAGACGCATCTTGTCTGTCTGCGTTTTGGTGCGAGTCGTCCTATGCTTCATTTGTTTTGGTGTCCCCGACGCTTTTTTTCTTGTCATTTGTACGAGCTAGAATTCATGAGTGTGACTCTGTATAGGTTCTGCTACCTGATCCTATGAAGTTCATGTGCCTGCATGTTAAATCCTTCCTGCTACACTTTCTGGATGTCAGGACACACGCACTGATTGATGTGTTGCTGTCTAGCAGGTTCGCGTGTGGTTAATTTGGGCAAACTACCGACTTGATGATAGTCATTTATATTTGAAATATGATGTTTAATTCTGTTCACACCATGTTTTCTCATGGTTACTTTCATCTTCTATATAAAATCAAAGAAGAATTTGCAAATGCGGCGGTTAGTTGCTAGTTGGCATACACAGGTTCAGTATGTCTACTTGCTGTGTAGCTGTGATTGAGAGTTGTGTGCAAGTTCTTGCTTGTGTACTGCAATCATTGCTGTGCAAGCGAAATCTGTGAACATTTTGATTTTGTGTCTGGCGTAGTATTTGTACTTTTTAGGATGACTTGTTGCCGTAAGAAAGGTAATTCTTGTGCAAGGTTTTACTATGTACTTGCAAGCTGATGTATATGCTTCGATGCAAAATGAGTGTATTGAGATCATTAATTTAACAGTTTGTTTTTGCTTCATCATTATTGCTCATTTGGAACCAGCACTTCATTCGATGCAAAATGAGTGTATTGAGATCATTAATTTAACAGTTTGTTTTTGCTTCATCATTATTGCTCATTTGGAACCAGCACTTCAGAAACATATGAAAGTCCTTCTTTCTTCCTTGCAGAAATACGTTCTTTGGGAGGTGCACAGTTTATATGCTCATATTGGTTGCTTGGCTTTCTTCATTTCTGCACTTAAGGCGTCAAGACAGTTTTGCGTACTTCTTTTTTGTTATTGTATTTTGTAAGACTGCCACATTACATACTATATATTCTTGATTCAAAGCAACATTTTGTTTTTTAAACGTAATAGGTAGGAAAAAAACTCCCATGTGCGCATAAAAGTAGCCAAATTACAAGCGAGTGCTCGGTAGGTGCTGCATCTAAAATTTTACATTCAAAATGGAAGCAGTATCCTGGAAGATGCATGCACTCTTGTTCTCCAAACTGTCATTTAGCTGTGCATCCTCTTCTGTGATTAATGGACTCCACTACACTTTTGAACCAATTTCATTGACCCACCATCTAATTGTAGGGAATTCAAAGCACCAAAAAGAATGATCATGGCATAACCCAATAACCTCTCAAACCAAACCAGAGCTCAGCACCGTAGTGAGGCTAGTAGGAAAGCCTAACTACCAATTGTTAAGAACACAAATACCTCTTGCATAATGTCACGCATTGCAATGTTTTGTTCATTTTTTCACACCAACGGAGTTGCTTGAGATTTTGATAATTGAAGTTATTTATTTCGTTACACTTATGTTTGAACAAGACTGTATTAAAAAAATTTTTCTGCAACGTGCTTATACATAGAGATGCATTGCTTAGCATGCTTTTGTGTTATGCTCTTAAAATATATTGGCACAAGATGTTTAAGTGAGCTGTGCAATACAAGAGCCTTTCTTTGTAAGAAAGCCTTTTATTTATTTATTTATTTATTCATATACCCTCAGGGCCCGAAGGCATTAAAGAGGGGAGTGGGAAAGATACATTGGTACAGGGTACAGTGCAGCATAAAGCATCATAGGAGAAACAATAACACGGCGAAAAGTGATAAAAAAAAAAAAAGTATTGGCGGAAAAAAAAAGAGAAAAGCAGGTGAGACAAAAAAAAATCATTTCCGACAGTCAACAATGTCACCGAAAACGAACAAAAACATTTGACTACCATTTATAAATATAGATTACATACGGCAGTCTTAAAAGAATTTGGGTCCGTAATATCAGCAATGTGCCTAGGAAGGTGGTTCCAACTGACAGAAGTGTTTGGAACGAAAGAACAAGAGGTGTGTTTAGTACGACATGACGGAACACCTACTTTGTGAAGATGATCAATGCGACCTGAAACATATGTGGGGGTAGTTAGTAGCCGGCTCTTAAGGGCAGGATTGTGGTAATAGATTTTGTGAAATAGACATAAGCGGGAAATATTTCTGCGTAGTGAAAGCGGTGGCAATGATAATGTTGTTTTCATAACGGTAACACTGGAGTTACGGTTATAGTTGGAAAGTATAAAACGTGACGCGCGGTTTTGAACAGATTCGATTTCAGATTCTAGAGATGCAAGGCCAGGGGACGAACAAGGGTTTTATAAAGAAGCAGTTTTATTGAACTAAAAGAAAGGTTAAAGTTTCGGCGCAGGTACCCCAACATGCGGTTAGCATTGTTAGTAATAGATTCCACATGCAGATTCCAAGAAAGATTAGAAGTTATGTGCACACCAAGGTATCTATACGAAGACACAGTTTCAAGAGGAGTATTATTGAGGTTGTAATTAGCTACTTCATTGTTACGACGAGAAATACGCATATGTTTGCACTTGTTAATGTTAAGCTTCATGTGCCATAATTTACACCACTCTGAAACTTGGTTAATATCAGACTGAAGAACAGAAATGTCAGAGTCACTGTTAATTTCACGGTAAATTACACAATCGTCAGCAAAGAGACACACAGAAGAAGCAATGGTGTTAGGCAAATCATTAATATAAATTAGAAAAAGTAGGGGCCCTGGTACGGAGCCCTGGGGAATGCCTGCGCCCACTGGAGAGGAACGAGAGTTCCATTTATTTGCTGTCACGTATTGAGAACGGTTAGTGAGGAAAGACTCAAGCCACGAAACGATGCTAGGGTCGAGTTTGAGGTTACTTAATTTGAAAAGTAGTAATTGGTGAGAAACTTTATCGAAAGCTTTGGAGAAATCGAGGAATATACAGCCTGCTATGGAACCCCGGTCAAGAATGAAATGAAGGTCTTGTGACAAGCATAGAAGCTGAGTCTCGCATGAGAATGTTTTACGAAACCCGTGGTGGGAATGACTGAAGAACGAATTTGATTCAAGAAAATTGGCGAGATGAGAGCAGATGACATGTTCCATGATCTTACATGGGATGCTAGTAAGTGAAATGGGTCGGTAGTTATTAGGAGAATGTTTGTCCCCAGACTTGTGCAGGGGAACCACCTTGCCCACCTTCCAGTCACTAGGAACACAGCTACAGTCACAAGCACATGGGCAGCTACATACTTCACATTGGTCTCTGTAAGGAAACCGCAATGAAAGTTGCAAGCAAAATCTTTGCAAAGTGACAAGTGTGTTGTCCGTATTGTAGATACTCTTGCACTCGGTACGACTTGTAACATATGTGAAGTGAACCAATGAAGGCTTATGCTTTACAGTAAATCAATGTGCCGTCATAGACAGTGCCCAAGGTGCAGATTCAGCATACTTAATCTCTGCTTTGAGGGGTTAATGCACAAGTTTCGAGTAGCACTGAGCTCGCACTTCTTTGACGACAAGCTCAAATCTGTCGCATCTCGGGTATTGTAGCTGATATAAGTTCTTTCTGAAGGATTCCATGCAAGACATTACATGAGAGTTGGTAATAAAGCTTTCAAATTTCAGTGCCATGAAATACTCGCATACATGTACAAATTTTTTACATATACAGTACACATATATACAATACATATCACTTTTTTTTAAAATGAGTACATCACTAACACATGTAAAAATGACAAAGTGAAATTCACTTTACAGATTTCATTCCAAAAAGTTAGGAAAGACAATCTGTCGTAGAAAAGACAATGGCTGCAAACACCAACTTTCCATCTTGTCTGTGTAGATCAGCAATGAGACTGGTGATTTCGTTTCCAGTCATGACTTGGATATAGTACTGCCACAATCTATGCTCAAATCATTTGCACAACACCGACAGAAAAATAAGGCGTTGCAGCTCTATATAGCCTGTACATTGACTTCAGATTTACTTCAGCAGAGAAAGAAAGGCTCCTCTAGTCTGCTGTACATGAAATAGTGTAATTCAGTGCAAGTTCGATGCCTTGCACTGCAGCAGGGATTCTCAAACTGCATTTTGGGGAACTCTAGGGGTTCTTGGAACAGTTCCTAGAATCCCCAAGCACCTATGTTCATGCATGTCTTCATCCACTTTAGCCAGTTATTTTGGGACTAATGCTGTAGCTGCTTACAGCTATCTCACTATACAGTCAGTCATAACAGAATTTAAGTACTTGTTCATGTGCTGCGCAGCTTGCATACCCCTTTTACATATGTCGGCCAGCACCTTTTCAAGCCTCAGCCGCAGCGGTCGAATTTCGATGGAGGCAAAATTTTAGAGGCCAGTGTACAGTGCGATGTCAGTGCACGTTAAAGAACCTCAGGTGATCGAAATTTCCTGAGCCCTTCACTACGGCGTCTCTCATAGCCTGAGTCGCTTTCGGACGTTAATCCCCCATAAAACAAATATTTTCAAGACAGGCTCCGTGACCAAAGCTGGCCAGAACACAAATGAAACATGTTAGAAGCCGACTGCATTTTAGCGAAATGATTTGGTCTTCAAATGAGAAGGCTAAAGAGTTTGAGCACCCCTGCATTACAGTAGATCATGCATAACATACAAAACATTAAGAACACTACCATCGCTCATCGGTTTAGAATGGGCTCATGCATGAAATTATTGAGATAACAACAAATTTTCCATATCTTGTTCAGCTTCTCTGCCATAACATTAGGAAAGACAGCACGGAGTATTCTGAAGTTTTTAACTTCCCTGATGACACGCTCAACATGAATTCGCAAACTCGCTATCTGCCGTGTTGCTATCTCATCTGCCAGTGACAACTGCGAGCGGCCATTCAACATAGGTGGCATGTTTAATTCGACTCCAAGCTGACGGAGGTCATCTTCAATGAGGAATCCTCTATCCGCCATTACGCTGTCCCCTTCCTCGAGCAACTCATAGAGGCCACTGTGTCTCGTGATTTCTCGATCGGAAAGTCTCCCAGGTGCAAGATTTGACACAAAAGAAACGAAGCCGTTTGGAGTGATGCCAATGAGTCCTTTTGCAGTGTTGTGTCCTTTGTACGAGCTGAAAGTGTCGCTTTGCGTACTGTAATCAGACGGGTTCTCGATAAAAATTTCTGTGCAGTCCAGTACAATGCGTGTCGATGGGTACAATTCTTTAAAATTGTCTGGCATGAACATGTCCACTGTGTTACGGGATGGCCACATTGGTATCTGGATTAACATTTCAAACAAAAAATTTACCCAAAATGTGAACATTGCACTCACGGTTGACACAGACACTTTCAGGCGATATGCCAAATCCTGCTCCAGTAACCCAACCCGGAGCCTGCAAAGCACTGCAATGACCTGTTCTTTCATTTTCAGTGCTGGTGGCCTGCCAGCACCTGTTTTCAGTGTCTGGTACATGCCTTCAACATGTTCCAGAAACGCATCAAATTTTTCAAAGGAGTTAAACCCTGTATAAAACACTAGTCGCTTTTGATCTGAAACAAAACCGTGAACTTTTGAGACAAGGTTTTTTGTTTTTAGCTTCTCTTTAAGCGCCTCAACTTTCACATGGTGCAACTGAGCCTCCAGATCCTCAACCGTTTTCTGGAGCACAGATTTCTCTTTTCGAAGCAAGTTATTTTCATGCTCCAGTTTTCCACATACTTCGAGAAGGTGGTTGACTTTCCTTAGTGCGGCAGCAGATGCTGTGTCTGGAGGCCCCATGGAGTATGAATGCTCGGCACCTAGAAAATAAAAACTGTTTATTGATTTGCGAACAGTTAGGCCGTGCTTTAATACAGATTTCAGGGCTTGAAATAGTCACTTCAGCCCACAATGTGTGTTCTGAACCCTTGCTCTCAGCTTACACTGATATACAGACAACAAAGAACTAGGATGACAAAGCCATAGAGCCCAACTCTCTTTCACTCCACTGATCCACCTGTGCAAGCAGCTTACCAACCAGCATGGAACCATAGGTTTCATGCACCCAGCACATCAGCCAAATCTACACTGTATATGCATTTGGATAGCCTGACTTTTGTGTCATTTTTACAAGCTGTGGTGAAGGGAATAATGTCGCGGTGAAAGAAATGAAATGGGTAAGTTTCACAATGCGTGCACTGGTGGAAGAGGTACCGCGTTTATCAGAAAACTCGCTGAAGTAATAACACATGCACGGTACAAATCACTGATGACATGTCACAGAATACATGAGGTTATGCAACTCATAACATGTAGACTTCCCATGGCTAGCTGCAAAAGCTTGCGAAAAACTGGCTTCGCGGGAAAAAAGTTTGGTCCATTTATTAATATACCGGTCGCCACAGCACCCGTGGACCTCACAATGAGTGGGCGCGATAGGGGTCCGTTAAATGCGAAAAATAAGTTTTCATAGTGGAATGGAGAAAGTGAGAATTTTGAACCATCACTAACCTGTTTCCGTGCGAGACGAAGCCGGTGCACCGAAGGTCAGCTGGGTGGGCTCCTGGGAAACTACGTCGCTCTCTGCGTACAAACGCTTTGATGAAAATGCGAACACACAAAATCGAAGCCTCAGAAAAAAGATGGCACAGTTAAAGCGTCTCTTACGTTGATCGCATTGGGGCACGTCAACTACGTAGCCGATCTCCAACTCGTTCAGGACGAGCACAGGGCTGGCAGAGGCAGTTTGGGAGCTCGTCTTCTTGCGTTTCGCGACTGGAAGAGATTTGGCAGTAATGATAATATGCGATAACCGCCTGAATATATATATTTACCGGTATTAAAGGAAGGAGATAGTTGACTGATGACTTTATGAGGGAAAATTGTCGGCAACCGGTCCATATAGCCACGGCGTCCACTTGCGTTGAAGTGAGCTCCGCAGATCCGGTGGTGCTTAGAAGGTTGCCACAAAGAGAAGCGACCAGCACTTCCCTGGCGGTTGATTCTTCTCACCCACTCCTTTTTTTCTTTTTCATTTGCAGGGAACGCGTGAAATGAAACGTTCTTGTCTTTCAGCGTGTTGTTGTCGCAGCCAGGCACACAACAAGTCTGACCACCGCCTCGGCACTTCGACGACATCGCGCGCAGTAGTGGCAGCGGCCACTAAGTAACCCACAGGCACGTAACACTTTATATAACGCACCTGCAACCGCCCACCACCAAAAAATACACGAAATCTTAAAGCAATCGAAGCACGTACACACACACACCGCAGCTATGCGAACGCAGGAGGCAGGAAAGACGGGCGGTCGGTCGGCGTTCGCTCACTTTTCCCATAATGCGTCGCGCGCCCGCTAGGTTTTTTCGCGGCGCTGCGATTTCCGAAATGGTGCATTGGAACTCCCATCTCTTGGAGAGCTTGCCACAATCTGCTGTGATCTACGCAGTCAAACGCTTTCGCATAATCAATAAAGCAGAAGTAGATGGATTTCTGGAACTCTCTTGCTTTTTCCATGATCCAGCGAAGGTTGGCAATCTGGTCTTTAGTTCCTCTGCTCTTGCGAAAGCCAGCTTGCACGTCCGGAAGCTCCCAATCCACATACTGCTGCAGCCTATATATATATATATATATATATATATATATATATATATAATATATATTGTAAGGTAACGCGAAGGTCGGACTTGGGGGATCAGGTTTTATTGGAGACCTGAAGCCTTGGTCGCACACTGCAGCCAACCACACTCCGCGAGGACGATATATATATATATATATATATATATATATATATATATATATATATATATATATATATATATATATATATATATATATATATATATATATATATATATATATATATATATATATATATATGGTTATTATATAAGTTTTCTGATAATGTCTCGAAAATGGTTACGTTTTTTCTCAGTTCAGCTGTATATACTATCTATGAACGGAATTAGACGGCTGGTTACACTCTCGGAAATTCTTTTTAGCTGAGGGATGCTTTCGTTAAGGCCGTTTGTCGAGCAGGCTTCTCTTAAGCCAGTCTAAGCATTTGTCTGAGCAAGAATATACACTCTGCATATTTTGGCGGCAAGCTTCCAATAAAGGGCAGTAATTTAGCGCCATATTCGTTTCAGTCATTGAAGTACATACGCAAAAAGGTTAAGATGATGGCAGCATAAACCTTACCTTGCCCAGCGCCACCACATACTGGGAAGGGGCGGTTGGAGGAGAGGGGGCTTGTCATCGTGGGCGTTCCTCGCTTCACCCATGCCTACCGCCGAAACGAGCGACGGTCCACAGCGTTATCGCCTGAAATTTGCCTTACAGGGTCGGATTCCGCCATCGGACGTATCGGCTAGTAAGTTTTGTCTGTTTCTGCGGCCTATGCTAGGCCTTGACACCTCACTATGACGGAAGGGGGCCGGTTCTTCTGTGCGGACTTTTTGCCGCAAGTGGGGTGCAAGCATAAGCACGGAAATCCCCGTGGAGGGGTCCGCTTTAGCCCCGTTGAAGTTTCTCACCGGTATGGCTCGTTCACCGTCGGTGAGTCGAAATGCACAATGTCCCAGTAGCCAAGTGGACGCACGAACTGGCACAATGAATCCAATCGCGCCGAGGACGGCATGCGGCACTTTGCCGATTCCTCTCCGAAAATGCTCTGGCGAAGACTTGCTCAGAAATCAAGATTTGTGCATTTCAGCCGCAAGACTGCATCAGCTGAGGATACTCAAGAAGATGGGTATGGCTCTGGTGATGGAAAAGGGAAAGAAGGCACGGGGGGCATCTAGTTCGCAACGTGTTCAGAGTCCCCGTCACAATAATACGAAGTACACCTCGGCGATGAAATTTTTTGTCACGCGTGGCCTAGCGCACATTAGAAAGCTTAGTGTGCATACATAAACGCAAGCCGGTTGTGCGCTCACGTGCATATCTAAATAGCCATCCCTATATCTATGAGAGCGTCACGTGAGCCCTATACTGGCCTTTCCGAATGGCTGCCGGAGCTTTTGTAGCGCGCCGTATTCTCCAGGTAGGTCACGTCGCCAAGCATAACGGTGGCGTAACTGCCATGCTTTCTGACATCCTCATACGTAGCACACCAAAACTACACGTCAACACAGGCCGCGCCGCAGGCGCTCACAGGACAACATGGGCGTGCAATTATGACAGTAATGGCGGCCGCTGTCCGCGCAGCAGCCCCTTTGAGTTACATGGCGAAGCCCCTCTGCGCAATATGTCCGTTGCGGACTCGTTTTTCGAACTCAACAGCACGAAATATGTTGACAAACAGTGATTATAGTGCCCATAGGCAGTGTAACATCGGAAGACATGGTCATTGTAGATGAACCAGGTAGCTAAATTTGACGGAGGTGCACCTTGTCGGCCACACCACAGACTACCACAGGCCCATGCTGCAGTGGAAAAATCAGATAAGCAGGTCATGCACCAAGGAAATCCTGCGAGCCCATAATGTTGGTGTCGCAAAATTGAGAATGAATTCCGCTTGTTGGCACCAGCCGTACATAAAGACAGCCAACCCAATCGGATGACCGCCCCCACAAACTTTGTGGAGAAAGCCTTGCCGACTGCACGTACACTGACAAAGACGCATCCAATTTGATGCACCATGGCGCCGTTAAAAGCTGGGAGCCAGGATTCTGGGCTGGCAGAACGAGATGGGGCTCATGTGAAACAAGCGACTTGTCCAGAATGTCGACAGCGGCTCCGGTGTCGATCAGATATCTCACATGCTGGCCAAGTCAGGCAACATAAAGAAGGATGTAACTGCATCGGGTGTACGTGAAAATTCAGAAAGGAGAAGATGCGAAGACTTAAGGAGGATGGGGAGATGGTTCAATCGTTGCGCCGCAATCTGCTTGCAGTAAGGGCCAGTTTTTTCGTCAACTGGGCCTTCCTTTTGCTGATTCACCTGCAGACGAGTGTGCTCAAAGCTAAGAGTGGTCTTGGAACCATGTCGGTGGGCGCTCTTTATCATTCATGTTGTTGGGCCGGTTCCTGACGCCCTTCTACCAGCATAGCAGGCTTCAAGGCCATCATCGTAACTTGGCCTATTTTCTGCACGCTGTAGGCCATCACCAAATTGTACTTGCACTGGATTTCCGCGTTACTCAGGCCGCTGGTGCTTAGCTTCAGAACTGGACCTACGGAATTCCGCCACTTTGTTTCCCGAAAAGGAAGGGCTGGCAGTCTGTCCTGTAGTGGGCCCACTAACCGCAGCGGAAGGAGGTGACTCTGACTTTACTGTGAATACTTCGGTTAGAGGCCGCAGTAGCGGCTGCGGACCAAAGATCCCGTAGGCGGTTGCGGCCAGAGAATGGTCAGCAGTCATTTCCATCTCCATTTTAGGTGCCATAGCCGTACGGGCGGAATCAGGGCGCCTAGAGTGCGCCAAGTGCTGAACCCCAAGATCCCCGATGGTATCTACAAAAGCCTCAGGGCTGGTCAGTGCCACGGCGTCCTGAGGTGCCCCGCCAGCGACTGCAGAGCCAGCTGCTGAACGACTGCGGCGAGGTCCTGGTGTCTCTGTGGGCTCTTGACGGCAGGCCTGCAGGCGGTGATATTACACGCAAGGGTGACCTGAGACACCGTAATTGCCAGCGATGAGGCCCGCCAGTACAGCATAAGAGCCTAGCTGGTCGGACGGCACATTGTAAAGCAGTTTGGTCCTGCAGCCTCTCAGTTTGCAGTGAGCTTCCTGGTCTTTGTTTTCTCGTCCCATCGTCTCACCGCCCCAATCTCGTCCAGATTGTTGTGGTAAGCATGTCACGCCACAGTGCCTTCAGGCATACGTAGATTCACAATTTCCAATGAATACTGCTCGTGTACGTACCTGCGTCAGGCTCATCACTGGCTATTGCAATTGCAGGGCCAATGACAGTGTATCCAGAGAAGGCAGCAGCTATGATGTCCAAACGCAACGGACCTACTTCTTCAGGCCCACCCGTACTAGGCGTTGGACGTCACAGCGGAGAGCTGCCACCTCAGCAGCCTCGGCAGCTAGTCGGGCCTCCTATGCGCCAAGCTAATGGAAATCACTGAGCCCCTCCGAGCGCCTAAGCCTAGCGGCGACGGCCGCTGCGTCTTCTGTGTCATCGGCTAGTGGTGGACGCCGGTCTTCCGCGGTATTGGAGCGGGTGTGTGGCATCATCGCGTCGCTGCCACCAAGTTTTACTGGGCGGTGCGGAATGGATGGCACTAAGGGTACAAACACAGGCATAGACACACCACGGACTCAACCGTCCTTCTTTTCTCTCATTTGTCTACGCGCTCGCCCAGCGTTTCCTCGTTTTCCGCGCCATATCAATATACTGGGAGAGACAGCCATGGAGGCAAGTAAATATAGTCCGAAATAGTAAGCGTCACAACATAATCGGCTTCGTCGTCAACTACCGGCAATGACCATCCTTGCTTCTCTTATTTCTCCAAACCTACGGCCGTGACATTATCTTCCTATTACTGGATGTGCAAGTTAGCCAAATCCAGAATATCTGCGCCCATTTTGTATATATTTACATAGTTGTCACAATATTTATGATGCTGCCGTACTAATTGTACCCTAATTATTATAGTGTAGAACAGCTTAGTCTTTCCAGATGTGTAAAAGACGTTGGAATCGTTACTGCCCTCTTTTTAACCTGCATAAATATAAATAGTTTTTTTTTTTCGGAATTCTAAGTCCGCATATGTGCATGTATTACTCGCCGGTTTCTGGATCTGCATGCATCTACCATGAATTCCTAACATTCCAATGCAAAACGCTCGAAGTTCAAATTTCAAAAGCAGCCTCTTCGGCAACGTTGGGATTTAGCACCACCTGCTGTATTGAGCAATGCCATGGTAAAGTCAACCGCAGCCGCTTACAACTCAGCGCAAATTTTTTATGTATTAATAGCGGAGTTGCTGGCCAATTATGATTGTCTAGATCAATTCTTGTTCTGTTGGCTTTGTCATTGTGTACAGCGTCTAGAATAATATAATGCTCTTTCGAATTAGTCAAATGAATCTGTCGAAGGGTTCAGGAGAGGGTCAGTCCGCTGGTAAATGCTTCGACAGATGTACTTCTTTTCACTTCGGATCCTTGAACCTTGGCACCGTACTGCCATTGTAACATGACCAAGTTAAATGCCTTTTTCTCTCCAAACTTCACAGCTGGCGTTAGGAGCTAAACATCACAGGTATGGTTATAAAACTGTCTAGCTCACAAGTGACTAGACCCGACACGTATTAGTCGTAGTGTTGAGCGGCTTAGCGTGAACGTATGACACGGCTGTATACTTTCCTCTTGAGCGATACCGGTAAGCTGCTAGTCATAATCTGCGAGTGCTTGCCAAATGCGCTCCATCCTAATCTTATTCTTCTTGATATTTCCTTTTCATTGTCCAGATCTGCGGTTACTATCTGTCCTAAGTAGACATATTCGCCTACTATTTCCAGTATTTCGCTACCTAATGTAAACTGCTGTTCCTTCCCGAGGCTGTTGAACATTACCTTAGTCTTCTGCATATTGATTTTCAAGCCTACCTTTCTACTTTTTCTGTCTAGGTCATCAATCATTATTTGCAGTTCATCCCCCGAGTTGCTTAGCAAGGCAATGTCATCAGCAAATCGCAGATTACTGAGGTATTCTCCATCTACCCTTATCCCTAACTGCTCCCATTCCAAGTCTCTGAATACTTCCTCTAAACAAGCTGTGAATAGTACTGGGGAGATTGTGTCTCCTTGTCTAACACCTTTCTTTATGGGAATTTTGTTGCTTTCTTTATGTAGAACTATGGTTGCTGTGCAGCCACTATATATATCTTCCAGCACTTTCACGTACGGCTCGTCTACCCCCTGATTTCGCAATGCCTGCATCACCGCCGAGGTTTCAACTGAGTCAAATGCTTTTTCGTAATCAATGAATGCTATATATAAGGGCTGGTTATATTCCGAGCATTTTTCTATCACCTGATTGATGGTATAGATATGATCGATAGTAGAGTACCGTTTCCGAAACCCTGCTTGATCCTTTGCTTGATTGCAGTCTAAGGTTGTCCTGATTCTATTAGCGATTACCTTAGTAAATACCTTATAGGTAACAGACAGTAAGCTGATTGGTCTGTAATTTTTAAGGTCCTTAGAGTCCCCTTTCTTGTGAATGAGGATAATGTTTGCATTCTTCCATGCTTCCGGTACCGTCGATGACACCAGGCACTGCGTATACAGGGTGGCCAGTTTTTCTAGCACGATATCCCCCCCATCCTTCAGCAAATCTGTAGTTATCTGATCCTCTCCAGCTGATTTCCCCCTTTTCATCTACTAAATCTACTAAATCTAGCTACTAAATCTAGCTTCCCATTTCAGATTTCAGGCTAAGCGAAAGTGAGCCCTCCATAAAAATTTGCAATCCGAGTCAAGCATGTCATGTATCTTTATACCACGCAGGCACGTTCGTACGGCTTGAACGGGTGGACATATCTCCTGAGGTGGGCTTTCACATTATATAATATCTTGAGAGTGCACGCTAAACGATGTCTGTGAGATAACACAGGAGCAAATTAAGAGATTCATATTTAAGGACTTCGCAAACTTTCTGTACGTGAACGACGATCCGCAAGGGTAACCGCTGATGGGAACCGTTAGAACTGTCGGTCATATTTTGCCGTTCATTGGCATCAGTGATAAAAGTCCCAGATACTTGTAGTTATAAATAAGCTAAACATGACATTTCTCCGATCCAACGCTGCTGTATTACTTTGTGAATGTCTTTAAATGTTTCTAAATATGTCTTTCTAGGCATTCATCATAGTCGTAACTGCATTGTTGTCGGTTATATCATCACGAAAACGGCTGCTGCAGCTGAGGCTCAAAAGGAGCACTTCAGGTGAGGCTCAAAGGAAGTACCTTTGCAAGACAAACTGAACCACCTTTGTAGGCTGCGAGGCTGCGGGGGACGCTTGTACCCATTTTACCGGTGGGTGCCCGGTATCACCTAGAATTCAAAACCTGATTCAGATAAATATTTAGGTGGAAACGCTTCAAGCTACCCCACTAGTACATATCAAGCTGACCACATAACGAAACTTTCTCGCCGCTAACGAAATAAAATGTTATACGCGGCGCAACCGTTTCTCCCTTTTCCCTCTGTTAAACTGCTTTCCAACCATTTTTACGACCTAATCTAGAGTATTGTAAGTATATTGTGAACGGAATTTGGTGGGCTGATGGTACCGATGTAGTTGAGACCAATGTTGGGAGCTCTTCGCGGACAACGCCCTAAATTAGGGGAACATCAGGGTGGTGGTCGTCGACAGAATCTGATGGCAAAGTAGCGGGAGAGGTGGCCTCGAGTTCCTGGTAAACGATGCGGGTCACATTTCCGGTCGATGGCGGCTGTGTTGAGGCGGTAATCTTGACACGAAGATGCCGCAGCAGTGTAAGCGATGTGGGCGAATGAGGGTGCGATGCGATGGCTTCTGGCGTCTTCAAAACGACGGCATTCAAATGATGATATCAACAGTGCCACAGTCTTTATACACAACCAAATTGGCATAGTCTGCTATGCCGTTCAAGACGCAGCCAACATTAGTGAATGCTTATATTTTTGCATCTACTTAGTGGGAAAGGATGAGGACATCCTGACTGCAGACCAAATAATATCCGGTAGATATCTGGCCAAGGGTCGCAAGGATTCCCTTGCGGTAAGCTGTAGACCATGTGGTTTGCTAAGGACTTTTCGGAGCTTCTGTTTGCTAGTATCTCAACTTAACCGAGTCTCGTACGAGTTTAGCGCGTGCCCACGAGGTAGAATAAAACATTGTCTAGTTGGCGTATGATGTTCGATCGATTGTATGTGCTGACACGTTCGTATTCGCGTAGCCATTCTTCGACATCTGTAGTGTCCATACCGGTAAAACAGCAAGAATCGCGGGGATGGGTGAGGACGACCGATGGCAAGGCCGCAGTTTGTGCAGGGACTGTATACTGAGGCATTGCAGGGTAGGAAATCTGGCGCCCGCGGCGGAGTTCCGTCTTGCGGAGGGTGACGTCGGCATCAACGGCCGCATCTCCACAAAGTTCTTACGAGAAGATTTAATGTATAGGTACAGGAGATTTGCCGTAAAACTGGCATAGCAGTCATCAACACCAAGAAAAAGTTCAGTGTGATATCCTTTCGCATCTTCTGCGAGGCCAGGGAGCAAAGCACTTCGTCTTCATCTTCTACAAATATATATATAGCTGACTAAAAACACATTACTGGCGCCACCGAGTCAGATCAGAAGGAAGCAACAAGATTGATTTCATAAAATTATTCCTATTATTGAAAAATATCAGTACTATAACAGCGCAAATGAATTTGCCCTTCAGAGCCTTACGACATTGGATACTGCGTCTTAATATTTTTCAGTTATTATTTCATTTCTTGCCATCTGATAACCCGCACAAAAAGGAGCTCATCGCATCTGCCTGTTCACTCTCGTTAATTTATTGTATCTCCGACAAACACATATTACAACCTTTCAGCACTTAATTTATCTTTGAATAGCGTCCCCATTGAAGTCCACACAGTCAG
The DNA here is from genome assembly GCF_055883805.1 of Amblyomma maculatum. Lineage (NCBI taxonomy): Eukaryota > Metazoa > Arthropoda > Arachnida > Ixodida > Ixodidae > Amblyomma > Amblyomma maculatum. The sequence goes on from NC_139353.1 coordinate 28,968,022, forward strand.
TGGTCCAGTACCATTCAAGCGGCTCAACGAAGACAATACACCGTGATTTGCATCGTAGATGTCTGCCTTGTAACGTCCAGTTCCTTATTTAACGCTCACCAGGGACCCTTAAGGAACACATTGAATATGTATAAAAATAACAACTCAAGAACATTGCCTGTGCGAAGGCCTTGCTAGGGGTTGTCTCTGCTGTATTTTTATGTTGCACCGTTCGGGGGCGCACCCAGTGGATGTCAGTTACTTTCTTATTGTATAAACGCTATTGAAGGTGCTATTGAGCAGTTGTCACAGGTAGCCTTAGAGGCAAGAAAATTATAGGATTGATTCCAAATGAACATCCAGAAATGAAATAGTATTTTCCTATGTTACCTGTTGCTCGCGAAAACATTTGCTATAGTTTCGCAGCTGCAATAAAATGTGGTTAACATTACTCCTCTGTAATACGATGGTCACTATTCTATCATCATAAATCAAGCATAAACCTGTTCGTTCTATTTTTTTGGCTAGAATGTGATGCACGCTTTCCGGAGTTTTGTGCATGTATTACGCCTTATAGTTTATACGTTTCGAAGTATCAATGAGTTTGTTTTAAGATAAGAAGAGCTTGATGGCATAAATACTCGAATATGGCTTGGCTTTACTTTTTTATCCTTCCGTAATACATTGTACTGAAAATAAAATGATTTTTTGTATTGTTCTAACAGTGCACTTTGTCTTCGCTTTGTTCTGTTGCTTTTGCTCATTTTTGTGTTATTTTATACTCCCACCCAGCTAAAATTCTCTTTCTGAATCTTATTATTAATAAATAAAAAATAATAATGAGTAAAATAAAGGAAAATAAAATAAATAATGTGACGTATGGAAGGTGGGTTTTGTGCGCTAGTCCGTACGTATGAGCAGTTTTATTCTTGGTAAAAAAAAAAAGCTATCAACTGCACCTAGCCATTAATTAGTTTTTTCAACTTACCTGATTTGAAGACGCTGACGGTAAATACGGCGCACTTGTACGCTTTGCTTGCATATTCTACTACTTCTACGCCCACTATTTCTCCGTCTGTTTGAAGAAAGGGCGCTTTCATTACTTAAACGAAAATGAAGCATCTTATGTGAACAGATTTTATTAGGTTGTTTTGCAAAACCGTTTAAAACCGTTTTCTTTTATGCCACTTTAAAACAAAAACCATTATTTCAGTCAAGACAATCGAGACGCTTGGTGCAAAATCCCAGTAACACTGCGCGTTCTACCCAGATGGCCATGGTGCCAATACAATGTTGTCATTTCTACTTGTCATGTTGCTTGAGGTATTATATCCAATTTAATTTAATAGCATACATGATTGGGTTTGCGTGAAGAATAATATTGGATCAGCGGTAAAAGCAGAGCCATAAGATCTAAAAGAACACTGCTGGTCGTGCGTCGTTACCGAAGTGATGGTTATTTAGATTACTCAGAAGGAGGGCGTCTTGAAACGCTCCCATCCGTCGTCAGACTGTGTAGGTACAGCTGGCCCCAGAGCGAGAGTACTGGCGCTCCTACTCACGTAGTACAAGGAGAATTGAAAAACCGAAATCAAGCTTGATGTGTGCCTTTTCGCCGAGTACAACTGATAGTAAAATTATTGGCGGGGTGGCTACTTCTATATGAAGATTACAAATAAAGATTTACCTATGATTTCTGCAGACGATTGCAGATAGGTTTAGAGCTAGCAAGTAACGAAAAAAAAAACAGCTTTAAGGAATACAGGACAAGAGAGGGGAAAGGAAATGATGTGCGCAACAAATAAGCATAGCAAGAGATGGTATCTCTGAGAATTACAATGTACAGTCTTTGTCAAAAGTGTAGAGACCAGGGGGTCTGCTTCTGAGCCACTTGTGCGACTTGCAATGCATGTCTAGCGTTGCAAATCCCTTGATGGTACAAATATTTTTTGTTCTACCCTCTCCTATGGGAAGGACCTCCACTAATGCTAACTCAGCGCCACTACACAGCTCAGAAGCAGACCCCTTGGGCTCTACACAAGAATCAGTCTGCAGAAGCCCCCTCTTTATTCACCTGTTATAGCCTATATGCGGATGTTTTAGTACTAATGGCTTCTGGAGAGTTTTGACACCTCTGTCCAGCCGAAGACACTGCAATCCTATTTATGTAAGCATTTTACAGCCATCCGTTCATTTGTTGCGCTTGTTTCGATTTGGAATCCGTCTCTTTACTTAAGCGGCCATTCGATATACGCCCATCTTTCGCTCATATTACACAACGTTAAAGGCGCTCGACGACAACGCAATACAACGCGGATCTGGTCCCGACCACTCTGTCAGCGTTTCGATGAAGGGGATCGACATTCTACAGTGCGTTGTGAGCGAGCACTAAATAGCCTTCTCGGCGTGTCCCTCTTAGCTTCTGGATGGTACACCACATGTAACTACCTGTTATATGAATTGCGTTTCTGGTGAATCATTTTACTTTTCTTAAACTGGACGTTATTCATAACTGGCATTGCCTTTCCGGCGCAGTTATTTCTTCTCTATGTTTTAATGTTAGTGTTACATATATGCCCTGCATCCATGAACATCCATTGAAGAAGACGACAACAAATTATAGGGAGACAGAAAGCAAAGTTGTAGCAACGATTGATGCTATGAAGAAGGTTGGCGCTTGCCGGGCATTTACGCAAGTAATCGGCTGTTGTGTATCCTGGGCTAACGTTCTTTCCCCGTATCATCTTGGTGGAGGCGGGGGGTATGAAATTGTTTTCAAAGTATTTTACGCTACGCTTGGTTTATTTTCTATTTGCTTTCGTACACTCCTACGTATGATAAACCTTGGTTTCTTGTTTAAATAGAACAATAATGACGAAAATTCGATGCACAAGCTAAGTGTACCTTGCTAATGAAGCGTCTAATGTCACATATGCGGTGAACCTTAGTAATTGTGATATTAGTGATAAGTTAAATTAGCAGCTTATGATACAACTTAGTATTTCACTTTGTAATTATTATTGTGATGCACCGAGTGACAGTATCGAGCTTATAGTCATGGTGAACCTGACTCCATATCTGCACTTGGTTCGTCTACCATGGGTAGCAATTGTCTAGAGCGGTCCCCCAAATGGGCTGCAAGTGGTGATGTGTTTCATTAGTAAGCGATCTGAACACATATACTCTGTTTTATTGGCTAGCTTCCTAAGAAGGGGCTGGACTTGAAGGGTTTAATAACTGCGTTGTATGCGAAGTAAGGCTATGAGCCCTGAAATAGGCACACCCAGGCTCTCATCGTAATAAGCTGTTAGCTGTAGATATGTTCGAACTTCAATATTCGTCCTCGCGTGTATATGGTTTCGTCAAGGTAAAAAAACGTGCTTGTATTCCCTTTGCCCATTTGCAAGCTCAAGATCCAGTCTTTTCTCGGAGGACATTCAGGGTTGCAAGAAACGTAGCTAGGGCTCGAGCAGCCTGGGTGCCACGACATTGAAAGATGAGCTAGAAGGCGATATAAGCTGGATTGCGACTTTGATCGGGGTCAAGAAATACCGGCGTTCCTATGAATTCGGCCAGGGTTTAAAGTACTTTCAGAATGACGCATGCTAAGAAATCGAGTCATTACTACGGCACGTCACCACCAAGAAATACAGTCATAGTCTTATTCCTGATCAGCAAATGTTTCATTGAATGTTTCCTGTTCTATATTTTCTATCCTCGCCATGGGGGTGTCGTTGAACACTTGCCTAAAAAAATTGTAATATTATATCACTGCCAATGCTTCGCTCGCTGACATGACCGAGTTATTTTGCTCTGCGGAGTCTGGAATGGCGTTCTAGCTTTTTCATTAATTTTGTATTTTATGGTAACTATGAAACTAAGTTACGAAACAGCTTTCGAGCTTAACGGGCGCAAACTGTCATGCTGTACATTAGAGAAGCGTATTCTTTCATTGCCATTGAAGAGGAAACCATAAGGAAGACATAAATTTGATAAAGGATAAGTAAGCAAGGCTGAGAGGAAGCGGTTAAGAATAAAGTACAAAGGGAACAGCGCCTAAAACTGCGGTTAATTAACTGTAGTACGCCACAAATTCTCACAGTCCTAACGGCCCAGCGGCATCTGTTGCTCAGTCCGAGGAAAACACTCATGCTGACGCACACTCCGCCGCATGAATCTCATTGATCACCTATGCTCTCAGACCAGCCGGTCCTGATTTACATGTTCATTTTCTCGATGGTGCTTTCTTGTTTCTATACTATAGTTACTAAGGAATTCACGTCATGGGAACACTGCAGAATAACAACGTGAGGTCAAATAGGTCTTAATGCCGACCCTTCGCTGCCAAGATCTAGATGTCTCGTCTACGAAGGATAAGTGGTGTCCGTTGTGGAGACATTGTTATATTATTAATTCATCGTTGTATGGCAACACCTACGTTTCAACAAGTGTAGGTGTATATCATTAATTTGCGTATGCCTGTTTTAACATTTTCTGCATATTTGCACGTTCCGGCTGTGTCAAATCTCTCCTTATATTCCATGAAAGCTACACTGGCTATTCTTTCTAAGAGATATTATGGTTTGCTCATGTTTCTCGCAATCTTTATTACCTGATTGGCGGCATGAGTATTGTGCTCAGACATTTTATTTTTTTAACGTCAAGATGACTTCAATTGTATAAGCATTTGCTTCAGTTGGTATATGGCAGCTACGGAGAGTAATCTAATCTGTGCCTTACGTAGCAAGTTTGTATGTTGCTTTGGTATCAATTAGTATCTGCGGAATGATGCAGTATTACATATAAAGAATGACCTGTTTTCTCGCCCAAGTATTTGCTGGTTTATTAGCAGTGAGATATGGAGCTTTTGTGTACATCTTCCCCATTATAATTTGGGGAATATTACTGCTACCAATAGTGATGCTCAAATCCACTTCCGTCTACTTCCCTATGTTACAGAAAATTGAAATAATATTTCAGGCATTGTACCTTAGTGCGCTGATTTCAATTTTACTTGCAATTAGTTCTTTCGGAGCCCAATTAAGCTTTCTACCTTCCTCAGCACGTGTTGAACTATATGCTTTAGCTAGTCAATCCTGTAGAATAACTAGATCGTCGTCTGTGCCATATGTATTCTATCCACAGCTAAACCTGCAGTGTTTTTTGTTTCAGCATCTAATTTTCTTTCTTGAGAGAGCGTATATTCTATCTTTCTATTTATATTTACACAGCGAGCAAATAATGATTTTCACGTGAGCACTCCATTATTTGAAAACTCAATTCATCGTCTGCCGCTCTCAAACTATTATGTGCGCGGAATGACACAGCTTCTCTTCATTTGTTTTGAATATGTCAGCTAATGGGAGATTTTAAGGTCTGTTACCTACTCCAGCACCCTCCACCACTTGTGCGAGGGTGGTCTGCGCACACAAAATGTAGTCTACATTTGCTTTCTCGACAGACTTTCTTCTACATCTAATTTTCTTTCTTGCCTTTCCCAAAGTAAATACTCACTCTGCTAATCTTATTGCAAGTTGAGAAACAACACTTTGCTCTAGACCTCCAAATTTCAACTTTGTGCATAGGGACCGACTCATTTGATCTTCTTGCCGCATCGTGCGTACCTCTATGCTAATGTCACCCATCAGTAATGCATTTTGTGTTGTTTCACTGTTCGTTTTAATTTGCCCCAATATGCCCCGCCGGGGTGGCGCAGTGGTTACGGAGCTCTACTACTGTTTCCAAGGACGCGGGATCGAATCCCGGCCTCAGCAGCCACTTTTCGATGGAGGCCAAAAGCAAGGCGCCCGTGTGCTGTGCGATGTCAGTGCACGTTAAAGAACCCCAGGTGGTCAAAATTTCCGGAGTCCTCCACTACGGCGTCTCTCATAGCCTGGTCGCTTTGGAATGTTAAACCCCACAAACCAAACCATTTGCCCCAATATAACGATAGGGAATCTTCCCGCTAAATACTACTGAAAAAACAATTTCAATGCAATCAAAGTATTTTATTTCCGTAGTATAGATTTCCTATTTCGCTTACGTACGTAGACTTTCTAACTAATAGGGGCCGTGTTTCATAACCTTCAGTTTCTCATTTCATTTAGCCAGGAGGTACAATGACGCAATAATCAGAAGTAAGCACTGTACGGGTAGACAAATAAATCACAAAATAAAGGGTCCCCGTCGTCCAGTCAAATAACCACTCGCTACATCACGCTGCTAATTTCGAGGTGAGGTCTTAAACAGGCGAGCTACAGTGACGGACATTTGAAATCCACGACTTTGTAATGTTGCAACAGTCAATAATGACCAATAAAGTATTGCATCTAATAGTGAAGTTTGATAATATGAAATGATCGATAACAGCTTGATGTCTGCTCCTTCCACTGGCTGGAATGTGAACGGAACTTTCAAATAAGTTCTTGAATTTACCCGCCGCATCAGCATCTTCACCATTCTGATTTGTAGAGGATTCCGTTCATGTTTCTTCTAGTTGGTTTTGTTTTAATGGAACTTTTATGCATGATGAAAGGCTAATTAGACATCATAAGGTGATCTTACCAAGTAAAAATTGTTTCAGATTGTATTATAGGTCAGGGGTTGTTTTCTTACGCAACTAAAATTCGACTTACCCTCATCGTAAACAAACATCGAATCGTAGGGTTTCCCTGCGGCACCAGGCCCCTTGTAGAATATGCCTTTGAGGAGCTTCGGCTCCAAGGAACTATACAAATATAGAATATGTCTGCGTTGAAAACATCAGTCAATTTCAAAGGAGGTATAATTCTCACCTTTGGTTATCAAATCTATGAAAGAAAATTGTCGTATTGGTTACGTTGAGTGTGACGTCATATCTGCAAATAGTGCTGCCACCTTTCTGCTCCTCAGGTGTGTTATATACCCAGATCTTTTCATGTACGTCCATAAATTGAAATAAAAAAAAGCAAAATTATTTTGACCTTTTTAATATGATGCCTAAACCTTGCAGAAATACTGCTGAAGATCCGTAATCTCAAGGTATTACTAGTTTCAAACTAAGAAACTCTTTTTTCAATGACTACCTTTTCCTATAAGCCTAAACTGCTGCCCAATTGTGTGTGTGTGCAATGAGAAAATGAAGACCCTCAAAATGCCTTTTTCTTCCCAGACGCCGAATACTTGCAGTATTCTAGTGTTCAGTTTCTCCTTTAAGTACTTAACATTTGCCAAGCGCTTCGACATTGTGACTCGTTAGTTATGGCATTCGGCTGCTGAACCCAAAAGCACGGGTTCAATTTTGGCAATTGCGGGTGCATTCTGATGGAAGAGAAAAGCGATACGCCGAGGTACTGTACGATCTGAGTTCCTTATTTAAAGGATCCCAGTTGGTCAAAACTTCTCCATCCCTGGAGTACAGTCTTCTTCATGGCTTTAGTAATGTTGGGATGTGAATCAACCCTCTCCCTCAGATTACCACAAAACCTTTGATTTGTAGAGGATTCCGTTCTTTCTTTTATTTGGTTTTGTTTTAATGGAACGTTTCTGCATGATGAAAGGCTATTTAGACATCATAAGGTGATCTTAGCAAGTAAAAATTGTTCCAGATTGTATTATAGGTCAGGTGTTGTTTTCTTACGGAACTAAAATTCGACTTACCCTCATCGTAAACAAACATCTACAGGGACATTTAACGCGACAGCCGTAGATAACTATATACCCCTAGTACGTAGTAAATTTTCCCTGAATGATCAAGATATTTACAGCGTGAGAGATCGTGTCGAAGTGTCTCCTAAAAAAGAACTCACGAAAGGATAACTACAAGGATTAGGAAACTGATCACTTGACTTTGGTGCGGGTCAGATCTTCTGGTCAATAGGGATTTTGTTTTCAAGGTTGCGTTTGCTATAGTAAACTGTTGTGCTACTGCATAAACATTATATGATTAGGAACGCAATATCAAATCAAATGATGCATAACAAGACACATCTATACAACAAAGCGCTAAAGAGATTCAGTGCAGAACACATCAATAAAAGGAGGTTTCACAGGTTTCACTCAGGTTTAAACATGGTCCCAGCTCGCACTTTCCTTGAATGAACGATCAGTTTAGTGGAAATATATTTCACGGAAAGCTATTCACAAAAGGACCCATCATTACGGTTTTGCATCACCTGCGTAGTCCAAAAAGAAGGAAAACTTCGGAAGACCTTTAAGTCTTGCGCCATAGCGCGCGCACATTACCCTACGTGTTGAAACGAGCTTGTCAAGGTATTTGTTTGTAATTGTTGACAGATTGTTGATGCTTCACCTCGACTTTCTTGCACTTACTGGCATTTTTCTTCTGTTTTTAAAGCCACTATATCGGTTTCTGCGTGCGCTTCAACAGTTAACTGTCTTTACCGACCATTCTGCTCCGCTTTCTCGACATTCGTCTTCTAAATTATCTCTGCTCCTCGAACACACCCATAACGACATGACACATCCTCAAACAAATCCACCTCATCATTACACACATCTGGTGCAATGTAAGACGACGTTGCGTACAATTTCCAGTCAGACGCTCTATTATGTGTGTTCAAACTAGGCGACGCACAAACACGATGATTATTCTAAATCACGCTGGTTTCATGTACTAATCGGTACTCATACACCAATAAATTAACTAATCGCACTATAAGTCGCCCTGAATCAAGCTGCTATATATATATATATTGTAAAGAAGACAAAGAACAGAAAACGCTGCGGCATCGCCATCACCATCGTTTGTCTCCGGCGCCCATCTCGCTCGCGCTGAAGCTGTGCCCTGCGGCTGGTAATTCGATCCTGCTGTGCCCAAGGTACTGCCAGCGCTAGACGTTCCAACCAACCATTAAATCCACATTTCAATATATATATATATATATATATATATATATATATATATATATATATATATATATATATATATATATTCACTTCAAGGCGTCTATGATTTTTCCGGTATATTTTCTAGAAATATTGGATATAGATGCGCACTTTGGTTATGAATGCGTATCTTGGAAAAGACGCATAAGGTCTGCAGTTCCGATGCGCACTGCGTGTCGGGACACCCAAGTGCTGTCGGTCCTTGAACGTTCCCTCTGGATCCGGCTGCGGGACGCCTTTTCGGCACAATCAGCCCGGTACGCTTTGTTTAAGATGTGTAAGGGTCTGTATTGAAGTGGCACTGCATGGACAAAATTGAATTGTAGTCATATGCATTATATCACGTACGTTGTCGATATGAAATTGGAAGCACGATAAAAAGTTGTCTCAAGGTGACCTTCATAAAGACGCACGCTTTTATAGTTTCAAAACAGCAGCCAGAATAATATATTGTATAGCGCACCTCTACACGTGGTGGTGGTCGTGCTGAAGACGGCGACATACTCTAGCGTGCGCGGGCCGAGCGCGAGGGAGAGGATACCGCTGGTGGGGACCGAGCGCCTGCAGTGCGCCCCGCCTAGATGGCGGAGTGGTTACAGCGCTAGACTATTTTGCCCAAGGTTTCGGGATCGAATCTCGGCCTCGGCGTCCATGAGCTGTACGATGTCAGTGCGGGTTAAAGAACCCCAGGAGGTCGAAATTTCCGGAGTCCTCCACTAAGGCTTCTCTCATAGCCTGAGTCGCTTTGAGACGTTAAACCCCACAAACCAGACCAAGCCAGCAGCGCACTGCCCGACTCTCACTTGATAGAACGGGACGAGTCAATATATTTTGTGAATACCAGACACAGAATTTTGTGCGAATATTGTACGTCATGGAAGGAATATAGGTCAGCATACTACGCAACAAAGTAAAAGGCTAAAAATGAGACAGAACGTGCCAAATAAATGAAAACAAAAATAAGAGGGCGCGCAAAAGGGACAAAAAACGTACCAAAATGAAATATTTCATTTAAATTCTCACTGTTGAAGCAGTCTGTGATAATTGCTGACAGTAACTATCAGATTGAAGCATAAAAGTGATTATTCTTTAATATGCGAGAAGTGTATAGAGGTTTCAAACTGATGAAGGGGTGCTGAACAATGTCTGCATCATCAGAAAGGCAATAATGCACTGTGGGCGCACTCGCTAAGAGCGCATGGGCAGTATAGTCATAAGAGCGAATAGGCAGTACTTACTGCGCGTTAGTTGTACAGTCGTCTTTCGCGATGGAACCTGCGACAATTGCAGTTAGAGCTAGAGTGATTTTTCCGCCAAGCATAGCTTTTCCATGCCGCGTTCTTTCGCCTAGGGGAGTTGATCCTGATGACTTCTCATCGACAAGCGGTGCTACGCATTCTTCATTGACAGGAGGCGCATCCTTGCGGTTGTGTGAAGCCACTAAAACAAAATGGTGCGTCTAGACTGGCCCCAAACATCAGCGCCTTGAATTTCTAGTTATTTGATAAGAGCATGCTTAGGAGCTCAGTAACTTTTTTGAGTAAACCTATCATGTTTCGTTGACGTCGACATTCTGTTATGAGGAACATATAAAGCATCTTTGATCATCTGGGGATGTCTCATTCTTCCCTCCTACTCATATTGAACGGAGAGTTTGTAATCGGGAATGACTAAAGAAACAGACATATACTTTTAAAGCATTAATGATGGTGCTGTTCTTCTTTTGCCATTTACCAATATAATCGGCGATATACGAGGGATTTTATGTGTACTTGCGGAATGACAAAGGGCACTCTTCCTTGACATTCCTCTTTGAATCAGGTAAGTATTCTTATGGTACGCAAATACGGGACTCGATATGAAAATTGCAATTGTGACACAGGCATCCCTGAAGAAATGCAAGAAGCTTAATCGGGTCAACTGACTCGTATCACTAGGATTCGGACAGCCACTAAAGGAAAAATTGGCATACCCTGTAAATATCGTCCTCCAAGTTGACATTCTTCTTTTCAGCATGTGGTCTCACTAAGGACAAAGTTATAACAAGAAGAACTATCTTAAAATATCGTTCTGCCGACATAATGCCAGTCATGTACTAAAACCTCACTAGTCACCTTGCGTCCCATCACGATTTATATAAGGAGGCAGTGCTTCAGGAATTGAGTTTTACAAATGTGCTTTGATATTTCTGCGCTGCTAGCTATTGCAGAAGTATTCTGTTCTTTACACCCTGGTGCATATTAGCATGAGCTAATTAAACATTCAGTGCTGAACGCCTGTTCAAACATTATTTTCCCTTATTGAAGAATAGAATGTAGATGGAATGTAGACATGGGTCGGTGGAAGAAAATCTAATGCCAAGACATGAAAAGAGCGTGGCTTTCTTGTGGGCGTGCGAACAATGCAGGTTATGTGAAACCACACTGCGAGTTCATGAGTTGAGGTAAGCGCATATTACAAGCTTTCGACTCATACCATATTATAGTTAACTGACTGAACCTACCATAATATCTCAAAGGTCAGCTCCAAATGAAGGAGACATCTTAACTCATTAACCATGATTTATTCGCTGCACTGCAAAGTTCATCAGCTTTTATTCTCTCACCCCCCCTCGAAGATAAGAAAAAAGCAGCTTGCCTTTAATATTGTGTGATGTACGCAAATGCTTTCAATTTTATATAGACCTAATTGGGGGTATCCTATATCCAGATAGATTATAAATTAACTTGTGATCGATAAGAAAACTGAGGTAATTTTTATTCTCATTCTATTTGTACGGCAAATGTTTGAAAACAGAACAATATCACCGAGAACGAGTAAAAAAATAATCATGAGTCCTAAATTCAGCCACTCTTGAGAAATATAATTTGTTCGACAGTCAACGGACGGAGTGCGTGACATCATGAAACTACGTCACATATCCGAGTTTTCAGGTGCAATGGTCACCTGAAATGGCTGACGGCATGGTAATTGGCTTCAGTCGGCGTCTGAGCTTGGTTGTGCGCGGGCATGGCTATAGAATGTTCAGCGTATCAATTTGGAGTGACGCCATAATCAATGACACGTGTATCTACGTACGAAATAGTATAATAATATAGTATAGTATATGGGGGCGGATCCCCCTGTAAATCTGTTTAATGTGTATACTAGTCAACAGTCAGCATGTCTGGGTGAAGTTTCTACATGTCCTTACGCATACTTCTAATTTTTTGTAGTAGGTGACCCTAAAACCGGCATATTTTTACACCAAGTAATTGCATTTATCGAGTGTATTAATTTTATGTATACTATAGTGTGTATTTTCCTCTCTTTTTTACATGCATCATTCTCCTGTAGTAATTCCTTTACATCTCGATGTCAGTGCTTTGTGTAATACTCTCTAAGGGTTCTCCGGGCCCGGTCAAGCTGCAAAAGCAGATTTTTGCCAGAAGATCCCTCCAGTTGTACTAGTGAAATAAATAAATAAATAAATAAATAAATAAATAAATAAATAAATAAATAAATAAATAAATAAATAAATAAATAAATAAATAAATAAATAAATAAATAAATAAATAAATAAATAAATAAATAAATAAATAAATAAATAAATAAATAAATAAATAAATAAATAAATAAATAAATAAATAAATAAATAAATAAATAAATAAATAAATAAATATATGCGAGCGGAAAAGATGCATTCCAATTAGATGTCTCTAAATGTTTTGTACTGGCTGAATTGTTAGTGTTTAATCCGTAAAGGCACTCGCTTGAAGCGGTGAGTTTAAAATTATTTATGAAATGGAAGTTTAGAATACAGAGCAACAGACGTAAAAGCATACTCGTTACAGTTCAAGACATTAGACAGAACATTACTGCACATTAAACTGACCACATCCCTAAACCTGTACATTTTTCAAATTTAAGTACTGTGGCTATAGCTCAGAAGACTCTACGAAGGAAAAGATTAGGGGCGAGATTGAAAAAATAACACGCAGAGATCGAAGCGCACGCAACACATCGTGGGTATTTTTATGCTGGCTGAAAGTTCTACAGTTACATGCCACTAGGAAATTTGAAACTACCAAAAATAATGATCTGAACATGTTTGCATCAGTTTTGTGTCAGAAGTCATTAATGTTGTAAGTATTGCAAGTTGAAAGAAGTTGTAAATTGTAAGAAGAAGAAAGCCATGAAGTTTCCAGTATTCAAACTCAGACTGATAAACTTTCCGAGGGACTCAGAACTCTAAAAACCTATATAAACGCGATGACGACAGATAACGGCGAAACAATGTAATTGTTTACGGAATACCAGATTCTGATGAGACATGATGTGACTACTGCTGTTCACAAACGCCTAACCGTTTCCCTCCTACGTGATGCCTTCAAACGTATGCATAGCTTTGGTGTCTTCAGGTCGAACAAATGTTGCCCCTTTATTAGCAAGTTTCTAAATTGAAAAACAAAACTCAGCATTTTAGCTACACGCAACAGTATGAAGAACAATAAAACCCCCGTGATAGAATATTTTACAGCTGCAAAAAGTGAAGTCGATTGCGAAGACAGCACATGCTCAGCACATGTGGGGGGTAGTGGTCGGGTATCTCAAGCCTTTGTATTAGTTCTATTTACTAACGTCAGGAATGTTCTTAACAAATATAACTCATTATCATTAGCTATAGGCGTGGTCCGCAAAAATTATTGTTTTAACCGAAACCTAACTAACCATACATGTTCGTTATTCTGATGTCTTTCTTAACGCTTATCATTTTTTATTCTTTCGCTGCGGTCCTAGATTACAAAGGGGTGAATGCCAGCTGCTGGAGATTTCAACTGATATCACTTCATCATGTGTATAGGTTAAAACTGCTTTAGAAATGGTATGGGCAACAGTTACGATTAAGCACCAGAAATATATAATAGGAGTTTGTTATCGCCCACCATCTTCCTCTCCCACACTCTGCAATAATTTTAACGATGCCATTAATTCAGTTTTTGCATGCTTTCCCGCATCTCAGATATTTCTACTCGATGATTCCAATTTTCCTAGCATTACCTGGAGCTCCGATATTCCCATTTTGTCACCTTTATCTTCTTAGCAAGTGAATTTTAAATTCATGCTTAGTTTTATCATTACTACAAGTGTGCACACAAGCAACAATACTAACGGCTGACGTTGACAATACTCTTGATTTGATCCTGACTACTCTACCCTACATAGTTTCTCCTGTAACTTACCAGCCTTACCTCAACTATCACGCTCTCCTCAATTTCTCGATTAAGTTAACTTGTCCGAAGTCTAACAAAGAGGTAACGGTGATACGCGATTATAAACGAGCCCACATATCAACTCCGAACTATCTTCTTTTATTGTCATTTTTCTTGATGGCTTTGACGACCGCACTATTCAAACTAACTGTAACATGTTCGCGTACAAAGTAAACCTCACCATCAGCAACCACAATGCTCCCTGGTACAGCAATCATATCAAGCGCTTATCTAAAGAAAAAAGTGACTTTATCGCATCGCTAAACTTTCTCCTACAAGCGAACGTTGGGCATCGTACTCGGTTGCATCCGAAGCGTACATGCAAGCAATAAAAGATGCAAAGAAACACTTCCATTCACATACTCTTCCGTCATTAGTAATAACAAATAAAACTTCTTGTGGCCCCATTCCTTCAGACTTGTTGCTTCAGTTCCTAACCGTTCCTAAGCTGAGAACGTTTGTCATTTCTGATGCCCATATACCTATTACACATAATCCCAACTATGCAACTATGTCTCCAATATTATTTGATACATTTTGTGTCATCAAATTCCTTGATAATCTTAGTCTTCATTCCGCTCCAGGTTGTGATGATAATAATGCTAAGATTTTGAAAATCACTCGTGCCTATGTGTTCATTATGCTGACTAAATGTTTTCAACAATCGTACGACCAATCTATTTTACCAAAAGAAGGAAAATATGGGAAGGCGATTCCAGTGTACAAGTCTGGTAGCAGAACATCTCCCTTGAACTATCGCCCCATCTCTCTTACTAGCCCATGTTGTAAAATGTTAGAACATATATTTTCAAACCTTGTTAATTTTCTTTAATCGAGTACTTCATTCTCATCAGCACAGCACGGGTTTCGGAAATCATTCTGTTGTGAAGCTCAACTATTAGACCGTATCTTGACCAATAATCACTAGTTGACTGCATATGCCTAGATTTTAGTAAAGCTTTTGATAAGGTATGTAATAATAAGATACTTTTATTATTAGAACTAAGTAACCATAATATTGACCCTAGTCTACTGAAATGGTTCGAGTGTTTTCTTCTTAATCGATCACAGTTTGTTACTGCAAATGATTTTAATTCTTGTTTTAAGGAAGTGCATTCAGGCGTTCCTCATGGCTCTGTCCTCGTGCCCCTTGTGATCTTCACCTACTTCAGTGATCTTCCTTGTCTTGTTACCTCTCATATTCTCGTTTTCTCAGATTATTGCGTTAGTTTTAAAGAAATAATAGATGCTAACGTTAGTAATCTTCTTCAGTCTGATCTTACTACTATAGCTAACTGGTGTAAGGAAATGGTCTATGCAACTAAACATTAACAGATGCAAAGTACTGCGTGTTCTAAGAAAATCTACCATCCCGCTTTTGTACTATACTGATAACATATTTTTGGAATCTGTAACATCATATAAATCTTGGCGTTTACATCACTGCTAACCCAAGCTGGTATCTACACATCGAGCTCATATTCAACAACGCTAATTGCATGCCAGGTTATTTACGGCGCAATTTTTTCAACGTTCCTTCTTGTTTGAAACTTCAGCTCTACTAAACACTAATTCGCTCTAAACTGGAGTATGCGCATCCAATCTGGGATCCTTCTTATGACAGTCATATTACTGCTCTTGAGATGGTCCAAAATAACTCGGTGCGTTTTATTCTAACTATAACCGCACAGCAAGTATGAGTAGTATGAAATCTAGTCTTTCCCTTCCATCGCTGTCACTTCGTCGAAAAGCATCTCGTATCGCAATGTTTCACAAGTTGTACCATCATCCCATGCTGCGCAATCGCATTATTCCCCAGCCATTTTATGCAACCCGTCGTACTGATCATCCTCATAAAGTCGGTTTCAATTCAGATAACAAAAAACTTTTTTTTTTCAGTCATTCGTGTCATGTACCTCAGATGACTGGAATCACCTTCCAGCAGATATTGCCATCATTAATAATTATGAGATGTTCCGTGAAGCTATATCTAGCATTGTATACTCATGTGTTATCTAAATTTGGCTCTGTGCTGTCCTTCCCAATTTTTGTGTATTTGTTTACCCCCCCCCCCCCCTCTGTAATGCCTCTGGCCCTGAGAGGTACTATAAATAAATAAATATTACTACAAGGGACTTTTATAAAAAATACTGTGCAAAAAACGTATCTTTAGTACAGCGATTCTCAAGTAGGGTTCCGCGGAACACAGAAGTTGCCCGAGCTGCTTTTGCAGGTTCTGCGAGCTCCCGTTGGACTGCCTCTATTTGCTTTATAGGGTTAACGTCCTCAAGCGAATTAGGCTATGTGGGATGGCGTAGTGGAGGACTCCGAAAACTTTCACTGCCTGTGGTTCTTTTAAAAGCACTAACATCATACAGCACAAGTGCACCTTGCGTTCGCCTCCATCGATAAGGAGCCGACACGGCCGCGGTTTTATCCTATGAATTTGGGTTTAGCAGTCGAGCGCCCGAACCACTGAGCCACCATGACAGGTTTGTGAGGAATGTAAATAATATTATAAATATGACCAAAAATACCCATTTCTCTTATGCCTAGAAAATTTGCACCACGAACACTTTCGTTCTCAGAAACATACAGCCTGAATTCTATATGTTTAAGTTAAAGTTGCAAAAGCATTTCTTCCCTAATCATAGACTACGGACTGCAGGTAATGCAATCACTGATATAAAGAAGTCTTCTTCACCTTGGTTTGCCTAGCAGTCTGCGCACGCCTGCTCTCTCCTACTGCCGGTTCTAGGCAGGGTTTCAGCAGTTGCTGACGACGAACACCTTCATATCGTGCCGATCATTTGGATTATATTGGCACGTGGCAGTGCCGAGGCCGAAATCAACCGACAAGGAGATGGGACGTGCACTTAAACAAACTACTTACTGGGCGGACCCGCATTCTTAAAAGAAGTAATCATAACTTTCGCTTCGATAAAAGTAAGCGCGTACGTTGGTCGTCGAACTGCGAATGCCCTTTGCACCCGCAGAGCTCAATTTAACGTTTGTGAAGAGGCTTCTAGATTAAGCCGCATAAGATAACCAGAAACACCTTGACCATTGTGAAAACGGGCATGCGTGCCTGGAATTAATCGAGATATATCCGGGTGCATCTTTCGCTACAAAGAAAATGATAAACCTTCTCTGGCGACAACGAGAATCGAAAAACAGAGCAGCGTTCCGTATGCAACAATAACAGAGATAAGGCCGCATGCTGGCGGCTTTTGAAAAACAATAGATAAAGGTTTGAACTGTTCCCGGCAATATTAGCATGAAGTGCCGGCTCGAATAATAATGACATGGTTCGTTTTCTTTGTTCATGTAAGGATCCCTGTTCCTTCTGGTAATGTTCCATTGACTGAACGTGGGTTAACCCATGCGTTCTATCGGAGTAGCATGGACATGGAGGGTGTAAACTGGGTCCGCCTCAAGACGGGATTTTTTCTGGTAGCATTTCTGTGCTTGTTCAATTTGACCCAGAACGCAGCTGTTATCCTATGGTTGTTCCAGCTGAAGTGAGTGGGCTTCTTCGGTTCCATTTCGATGAAATCGATTTTTTCTTCATTTGAGACTCGTGAATTACATAAGGGGACCGACGACTCTTTAGCTACACGAAGTTCGTTAGCTTTTTGGACATACATAAGCCGTCTTAAAATTAGGTCTTGCAGTCACTGTATCCTAAACGTATGCGCGTACAGTACTCACGGATTGAAATAGGACACTCGGAGCGCGTGGCCGTCGCTGCATGCAAGGCAGTGTGGTAAACAACAGGCCGGCTTATTGGCTACCGGAAGGAGCAGTTCTGCTTTATAGATGTTCTCCCCCTCGCGCTATACCACAATGCAGCACCTTGGTTCCATGAGCATCCACGGGCGGCGCTGCATGCAGCGACGGCCACACGGTCCGAGTGTCCTATTTCAATCCGTGAGTACTGTACATGACGGGTCCTAGTCTGCCGGGCTAAATTCCGGGCAGCGTTATACTTGACATTTGCATTGAAATGGCGCCTAAATTAGTTCAAGGTATATTGACACGTTGCTAAGACTATAGAACGTGCTGGTTTCGGTTTCAGCCGCTTCAATGCAACTGACGGCTGAATGAAATAATGTAATTACGAAGTTACTCATTGTGCACACATGCGGCGGTATAAAATGCGGTCATGGCGTAGTTATCTAAGGCGCCGGCATAGAAAAAAACTTTTTCGCCGGTGTTGGTTCGCATCGCGCACAGAGGCGACGTTTTTTTTCCAGCATTTCAATAGAATTTCCCCTAGCCGCTATCAAAGGAACTGGCTCTAGCGCCTTAAATAGGGGACAACGGTATTCCATGGAAGTTTTCTGCCCTTGAAGTTGCGACATTCGCCACCTTGTCATCTTAGCGATGCCATGCGCTCACACTATTGCTGTCTCGCAGAGAAGAGTATAATTTTTTAGGAAGAATGAACTCTTCTAAAAAAATTCGTCAAGCATTGAAAAGCGCCATGAAAAACCTCCAACCACGCCTAAAACCGTTCAAAATCCCACCTCCCATCATCCAGCATGCTAGCCCGCTGAATAGTGTAACAAACAGTTTACTTTAGAGGGAAAACCGCTAACTTGCGACACTGTTGACAGAATCATGCCTCTTGGTCAGCAGTTTTCAAAAGTCGTTGCTCTGTCTCAGTTCCCAGTTTTATATCGAAAGCCTTAAGCACCATCACGCGTGGAAGCATCTGCCTGTGTGTGCATGTGCAAACATGATGGTACACTGAAATGTAGCATCATAATAGTCATCGTGTAGCAACCCAAGCGGAAATTGCGACGAATAGACGTGGCAAGGAGACCTTAACACAATGGCCGAAGTACCCACGCCTTGCTCCGCACATCACCGTTGCGCACCATTACCTCACCGCCCTAAATGTCTCGCGAGGCGCTCAGATATTCGTATCAGGCTTGTGACGTAACCGTTTCTTTTACAACGTTTTTTACAGCACCATATAATTTCTACTTCTAAATAGCATACGTTTGTTAGGTTGCATGCTAGCTCGTGACATATAATGGAGTAGATGACACAAATGCCTTCAGATGTGTGTATTTAGCACATACGATATATTTCAAGGGTTCCACAGCATCACCTTGCGCAGATGCCTCCGTAGAGGCGATATTCTGCCTTTGTAAAAATCATAGCAACTCATCTGTCATTCATTCCAAAACAGTTCACTCCGACAGCACTACCTCCGTCGCCACTGAGGTGTCTATAGCTGCCATATGTGCGCCTTCCTATTCCCGTGATAGCGAAGAAAAAAGGATGTCGTCTTTTTAATCCTGTCTTAACGCTACGTTTTTCGCTGAACTATGTCTGACCAACTGGTCCCATAGTATTCTCTGTTAGATATTGAAGAAATCGAACTTATCGACGTCAAATCTTTAGCAACTGACACATGCTGCACAATGACTATTGGAACCGTATTCGCATCTGTACGGATGGCTCGGTAAGACCTACTAGTTTTGCATGCACCGTCGTCGTTCCTGTGACACAAGCAAAAATTTACCGTCTAATTTCGCATAAGACTACCTGTACAGAAGCAGAACTCGTCGCAATTTGAGCTGCAGTAAAGTATGTTTCTGAGCAAACTCCTAAAAAATGGGTTGTATTCTGTGGTTCTAAACCTGCCCCAAAGTGTCTTCAATCGATCATGTGTATGACGACTATGAGCCTCTTGTAACGGTGATTCGACATCTGCGCCACCAGGCATTACAAGAGGGTCACGAAATCGTCTACCAGTGGATACAAGGTCATAGTGGAATTGTTGGCAACAACGTAGCTGACGATGTTGCTCGATCGACTCACGATAAAACCAGTCCAGATACCATTGACATGAGCCAATGCAGCAAGGCGCCTTCGACTGATCGCCCGAAACGTGACAAGACGATCATGGTCTACGCCTGGAGGCTGCACGTCCCGCTCGAACCACTTTGACTGGTTACTTCAATGCAGGTATCAATCGGCCTCCCCCGCTGTGATGCGACAATGTTGTGTCGCCTTTGGCTAGGTGTGACGGTTAAAATCGTCTATTCCCATCTCATCGAAATGCCACTCTCCAACATGTGAGCAGTGAGGGCGTATTGAAACAATTCCACACATGCTTTGTGACTGTCTTCAGTTAGAGCCTGTGCGTGCCTTCGTGGCTGCCACACTCCGCCGCTTAGACTCTCGCGCTCTTATTGCAGCTAAGAGTCTGTGCCCTTGGACGACACCTTCATCGCAAAGAAAAGCAGGAAATGCGCTTCTTAAGTTTTTAAAGGACTCGGGGTTGAGTTCAAGAATTTAAGTCTGGGCTCTCTATCCCCTTTCACTATAGATCTTTGTATATGTGACCGACTCCTTTCCTTGGCGCTCTTTCTTTCCTTTTTCTCCCTTATTTCCCCTCCCCACGAGTAGGGTAGCTGACTTGTCATGGCCTGGTTAACCTCTCTGCCTTTCTGTTCTATTCTCTCTTTCGTATGAAAACGGTGACGCAACTTTGGACATTCACCCTTCTAGATGGTGTCCTAAATTTTCTTGTTATATAAAGCACAACTTTGCCAAGATGACGGCTAGCTTATGATCCTCTCGCAGAAAGAAATTACTGAATGAAAATTGGCTGCACGAAGAAGAATCCTTTCGCAATTCTATACTATAATGTTCTAAGCAGCAGGCCGAAATTTTTTCATTTCCATCCCTGTATTTTACATAACCAAACTAAATATGACACACACCTGGTTAGGAAAGCATTAGTGAATACCCTTTCATGCTAATGTACTAGTGAATACATTAGGCGTGTTATATGCAACCAGGATTTGAAAAAAAAAAAGGCCTTGGATTATTCCAAATCAACCTACTACGAACGCTGTCTTCTTCTATCAATAACTTTAGCAGGCTGAGTGAGGCCTGTTTTAACTGTTGGTAAGGCGATGGCTGTCTTCCTAGCAGCACAGGAAAGATTTTTCTGTTGACCGAAACATAAATTTGATCACTAGATTTCTAGTCCATTTTGAAGTGTGCTAGAAATTTGTTTTGGAGAACTACACTTTTGTTAGATATAAAGAATACTTAAGATGAATTAATTTCTTATTTACGAACGTACATACTGAATTCATTGGCAGGATCACGTATTCGAAACATGCTCGAGATATGCTTTCAATGAGGGTATCTTCAACAGATTTTAAAATCACATCTTGGAAAGGAGGAAGAAATGGGCGAATTTAATTCCAGGATGTTTTGAGCTTATTGAATACAGATACGCTTAAAATTAATTTCGACTATCCTCCTATATATTCTACACGTATCACGTTTCGCTAACGGAAGTATTGCTGCTATTCCGTGGAAACAGAGTTCCCGTATGTGACTTTCATATGTCCCTTTGATGTCTTTAGTACAATAGCACTTTAAAATAACAAAAACAAATGAGGTCATGTTGCAGCAAAGGTGCTGATGCATTAGGCACGACAAAAGGTAAGCAGAATTGGCGTTACGTCATCTGTGCTAATGCTTGTGCAAGTTGCGTGAACCCCTTTGGCGGAAACTGATTATATAACCAAAATATTGCGCTGATAAGATGGCCCGCATTGAACTTTAATCAGAGGAAGCTGGTTATAATATGTTTAGCTTCTTAGCCGAAAACATTTACCACCACCACTTTCATCTCTTGCTCTTTCGCTTCATCCTGCCCGCCTTTCTACGGTAGCCAGCCTGTGGGTACATCGATTATAGGCGACCTTCTGGTATTTGTTTCTCCTGTAAAAATATCAAGAAGTACACAAGCTTAAGCCCCACATTTAAGGTATAACGCGATAACGTAGACGATCACACCACACAAAAAACTCCCTACTTTGACAGAGACTTATGAATGAATGTTCCAGAGTAGTCTAGGTGTAGCGTGCCGGAGTTGATAACCAAAACAACTGGAAGAGTTGATTTGGTTTCATTTGTAGGGTTTAACGTCCCAAAGTGACGCAGTCGCTGACACGCCGCAGAAAACGGCTTCAAATATTTTTACCACGTGGGGTTCTCTAACGATCACTGGACCTCCCACAGCACAGAGGAACGCTGCTTTTCGCCTCCATCGACACAATTCAAGTGTCATTCTTATTCCATTTACCCACCCGAAATAAGCATTCCGAGATAGCAGGTCGTCCCACAATTTACATCATGTGGTCATGTTGTGTATTGTGTTGAATTTATTAGTGCATAACCAACTAAGATTGCCACGCACCTAACACGAGGCTAAAATTTCAGAAAGCTTGGCTCTCAGCACAAGCGGTATTAGGCGTGGAAGAATAGAATAGGTCGGGGGCGTTTGTGAGTCGATGCAGCTGTGGCGACGAGCACAGAGGCAGTCAACCGTTTTCGTGCACAAGGGATGACAGGCCGACGGAGGGCATACCCGCTATGTGCCGGCACACATATGGCGATTCGCACAGGAAAGCGGTCGATCCACGCATCTCAGAAATGCCGACTATTTGCAGGTGCACACTGCTGCCCTTTGCCGCCGAAAGGAAGGTATGTCTATGTGTGTCACGATATGGGACATGGGGATGTGGACGAAAAGATTTCGCCAAAGCGGACGGCGCTTCCCCGCACTCTCAGTTGCCAGCTTTGGTGGGAAGAGGAACAAACACCTATATCCGAGTGCTAAATCTAATGCAGGATCAGATGGCTAACAGGTGATAGGACTACGCCTGATCAGTCACTGACCGGTGGCACGACACAGTAGTTGGGAATGAAAGTAAAATACTTTAATTGCTAACGACAACGGGTACAATTAAACTGTTAAATTCCAATTAAAACAAAGCAGGTGGCACAGAATAAAGAGAATAAATATTCGAATACATACACAGCATCCCAATATATAGATGAAGGTAAATGCAACACAGAACACTTTGAAAGAGTGGAATTAAGGGAAGAGTTCACATGACGACAGTGTAGTGAGTGCTTAACTGTTTGGAGTGGTAGGGTGCGATCCGACGTGAGAGTCGTGTTGTCGCCTTCGGCTTCCCTGAGTGATGCCTCCCTAGGCTGAACACCCTGCGACAAGAATTCGCTCTCTGGCTGACACGCTACACGCACGAACTGTTAGCAAGCACAAGAAGACTGAACTGTGGCAAGTGCTTAGCGGTTCGCGGCGGTATACGGTCCGATCCGATTCGGGCGTCGGGTGTTGATGCCAGCTCGCCTGAGTGATTTCTGCCTGGGCTAGACACTTGCGACAAGCCGACGCCTCCTGGCTGGTGTACTGCCCGCACGCGCGGTCAGCGAGCACACCTTAGGAATGGAGGAATTAAGGAAAGAGATCAGAAGGCTTGAGAGTAGTGGGTGCTTAGCTTTTTGGGGTGGTAGGATCCGATCCGAGGCAGGCGCCGGGCCGTCGATGTCGGCTCGCCTGAGTTATTCCTCCCAGAGCCGAGCAACTTCCGACAAGCCGACGCCGCCTGGCTGATGACTACCCGCACGCGCGGTTTGCGAACGCACAGTTGCCACTCTCTAATCCTACATCCCGGCTGAAGTCCGACCAGACGCATTGCACTGTACGCCCGTAGAGTCCGCCTCCGCCGCCGCCGTCTCCAGATAGCCCAGGGCCCCCTGACGGACGAATAAGCGGCTGCGGTAAAATGTAAACTTCCCGGCCGAAATGTCTCGCTCCGAGAAGCCGACAGGCCTTCGAGACGCTCGCATTCCAGGAACTACTGCTTTCCCGAAGTCGGGAGCCAGGCAACGGGGCATGGGAGACGTAACTTTTGAGAAGGCATCCCCGGGACTGGGTTCAACAACCGTGTCTGGCCGTCGCAAGAGGAGCGAATTATGCTTCAGTGAGCTTGACTCTCCGATGTTTCCAGGGATACACAAGTGTCCTGTCCGTGAGGAATAATGACTTTAAAGAGATCTTTATGTGCACATTTTAATATACAACTCCATTGTTCTCCTCCTTGTCAACATTGGTGCGGTGTTCAGCAAGAGATAACTTTTTAGGCTACATATGTGCAGCTCAAATATGATCTACTTATTTAATTTTTTTATTCAGTTCAGCATTTCCAGTTACCTGAATGGGGCGCTCGATCTGAGGCAGTCAGCGTACTCACCTGGCCTGGATGCCAATCATGGTCCATATGTAGTGCCGGACCACTGAGTTTTGTCAATACTTTGGGCGACATAGGGTTCTGGGAATGCGCGACTGAGTTCCCGAGTTCGTATAGTCACTGATTATAAGAGAACGGTCTAAGGTATTATTTGTATTTCAGGGATGGCCCTTAACGCAATTGCTTTCGGGATAGATTTCTCCGCCCTGATTTTCTAACAGGAAGGTGCCTGCTGACATGGCTGAAGCGTTTCAGTTACAGAAACACATAGTCGTTGCATCTGATATAGCTCTCGCTTTATGGATCACTTCTTTGAGATTACACATGCGAGGCGGTTAAAGGGTATATGTGAGAGGTGACATCCTCGCTGTGAAAGAATGCCTGGCAAGTAAAGCAAAAAGTGTAACTACCGAAAGCATGACGTGCAGAAAAAAGAGATTACGACTCGAGGTTTCAAACGTCACCTCAGGTATTGGGGGACTTAATAGGCTTCTCTCACCGAGTGAGACAACGTAGTGAACCTGAGCAACCTCACAACCAGGAGAAAGCTTCTTCATTGGGACGTAGAGGCTGTGACAGGAGTGTGGAGCAGTTCACGCCCCCAGTACAACCTACTCCTCCTAAAAAGCTGAGCAGGAATTTCATAATCCGAAGCTACACTGTTGTCCGATCTGCGCCTAAAGTTCCAGAATGAATAAATACATATTTACTGATCCATATGATGCTACTATGAACAAATAAACCTTCAAAGAAAACGATATTTTTATTATAATGCTTGTTGTCTGTTGTTCGTCGCCATGGCCCTCTTTCGAGGATGAATATCTTACCTACCTGCTAAGACAACCACGTTCGCTTACGTATACATCATTTACTGATACCATATCTTTACAGTTATTTGTTAGTGTAATTCAGCGGCGAGTCACACGGTCTTTTATTCTCGAGTGCGAATAAAATATATTTGCGTGAGACATTAAAGACTGCTTAGATGTTATGATGAAAAATCATGGGCACGATCGCAAAGGCTACTGAATCTCTTCAATTTGCACCCTGTAGCACTGGAAAGGCCACCACTCTCGATCTTATTTCAACAGGACTTTAGCGGACGCTGCAGATATGACGCCATACTTAATTTAAGAGCGCACACGGGTCTTCAAGACACAGAGGTTGACTCGGCGTCGCGGCTGCAGTATACGCGTCGCCGCACACTGAAGAAGCGCCATGTCCTACAGACAGCTTGCGAAGGAATTGACACATCGGAGCCGGTCTGCCGGCCGCAAGGAGATTCGTGTAATTTGACTCCTCCCAGCAAAATGTCGCTTGCTCGTCGGACATCTGAGACGCCGAGGCCGCATTTTACCATTCCCACATGCGCTCCTCTCTTAGTGCCGGCGACAAAAAGCTTCATGTTAGTACCATGAAAGTGCCATCCCGCTTATAGCTTTTTCGATCAAACGGGCTGGCCAAGCTTTCATTAAAAAAATGGCTGTGGTTTATTTATTTATTTTAATTGCTGTACGTACCTACAGTGTTCATGAGGCATTATTGTAGGGGGATATATTTGCATACAATAACACATGCAAAGAAGATATTGGGAAACTTTTCAGCTAGGTAACACAACACACTAATAAAACACTAAATGAATTCACAAGTAGTATACGTGATAACATAACATACATCAACACAGCGCTTGTAAACGCACGAGTCCTGGAAGAAATATATCACAACCTCATTTCAACAGCACTTTGAAAGTCAGGTGCACAAACTACATCATTCGGAAGCTTATTCCAGTCCAGAATTGTGTTAGGGAAGAACTAATACTTAAATACATTAGCTCTCGTTCAACCTGTTAGAATAGCGAGAGCTGGATACCCCTACGCTTAGGTTTCGCTTGAAAATAAGACACACGCTTTACATGACGATTTGAACTTTATCTTTCATACCAATGAAGATCAGTATGGTGATCAGTATTGTGAAAATTTGTTTCCACTTTCTCGCGACCATTGTTTGAATCAGCAGAGTTTTGCTGAAGCAGAAAGTATAGAGGACTTCCCCATTGCGTGTTGGTAGTCGGTTGTAGTTTGCTCAACTCCAGTTGAAATCGTTCTTCAGCGGCTTGAAGAAACGTCGGGTCAATCTTGGGGTATTTGTTGAAATCGCCCGTGATGAGTAGCAACTTCCGTTCTGTACGGCTAGGCGTTTGGTCAACGTATAGGTGAACTTTGGACCACTGAAGTGCGGTGAGATGAAAGCGCCTGTTGCACGGTTGTCAACAGCACTCCACTACGGCACTTCTCCTCTTCTCTCGTTTTTTACTCCTACCATCCTCCTTTTCCTTACCGCTCGGTTATGGCTATGCGCGGAGAACTGTGAGAGACACTGCGCATTTTCTTACCTGTAAACCAATTTAAAACGCCGCTGATGCGTGCTGTACTACGTGTGCTTCTAGATGCTGAGTGGTGCGGCTTTCGAAGCGCTCACTTTGAGCCTGCAAAGAGCCCTGCCACCTTCTGCAAGCCTGCCCTGTCCGTCCCTAGCTGAGTCTTTCCAAGTGCTCACGTGACACTTGAAAACAAAAAGGTTTGTTTCTTCGACACTCTGGTTCCTTTTTCATGTCTGCTGAACGATCATATGTAAAGGGTTACACATGAAGCCTCCTGCTGCGGGAGGACAAGCGGTATAAGTCG
The DNA here is from genome assembly GCF_055883805.1 of Amblyomma maculatum. Classification (NCBI taxonomy): domain Eukaryota; kingdom Metazoa; phylum Arthropoda; class Arachnida; order Ixodida; family Ixodidae; genus Amblyomma; species Amblyomma maculatum. The sequence continues at coordinate 28,994,923 of NC_139353.1, forward strand.
GAATCATCATTGTTTATTTACCTACTGCTTACAGTGTTGCATGCAGGCAGAGCCGTTACGACCGAAAAGGAACTGTAGTGTATTTAGCAAGCATTGCCAAAGCAAAAACATCGACGAGACTCCTACCGCATGCAAGGATAACTTTCCTCTGAGGATGTAGTTGAATAGCACGTCAAAACTATATTGGCCGTATTTAAGGGATACATTTTAGGCCAGGATGGAAAACCTGGTTGAAAATAGGTTTAGCCTTGGCGCTAACAAGGAAAAGTTTTGAAAACCTGGCCTAGTCAAGGTGCGTAGTGGGCCATTGTTGATAAAATAGGTGACCATGGGTCCAATCAGGTGGGAGCGACGGGAATACCTGATAGTTAAACGGGCGCATCATAGGCGAACTACTAGCATTTATGACGTGGCCATTCAAGAATTTTTTAAATGTCAATTAAGGACCTCTATTCATGCCAACCGTTGCCGTCAAAACCCATTGTAGGGTTATTAATATTGTGCTACTTAGGGTCAATTAAAAAATCAACGCACCGCACCCATTCACATTCAAAGCACCGTTTGGTCTTTGTACCGCCGATTACCACAAAATATAAGGCTCCTGGCAAAACCTTTGGTCCTGCCCTCTCGGCAGCCTCTCTTGACACCACGATATCATGATCTGCATGTCAGCTGCAACCTGCGCGCACCCTGACTCGGCGTTCCCTTCATTAAATTGCGACTTCATAACATGTTCGCTAATGTCGAATGTTGCAAGTCGGAATCCCACCGCACTAACTGGAATTTTGACCACTGCCAGAGCCGGTGGCAATGGCTGGGCCTACATGGCAGCTCATGCTCACGCGATACTTTCTCCCGCATCAGATGGAGCATGGCATGCCAGATGTCGCCCGCCAATCCCAACAGGGGTGCATTAACACACCGCTTATTTCTGCTGATTCCACGGTAACTGCCAGACCCCTCTGATTACCTCCAAAATGATTCTCGAACAGAGCGGTAACAGTTGGCAGCATACACTCTTTAAGCTCCCCTGATGGCACCACTAGCACACTGCACAGCAGGCAGGCACGACCATCTGAGTTCACCTCACCAGCCAAAGCTATTCACCGACTTCTGACCTAACCTGGCCTACTGTAGTGACCTGAACTTACCAGAGCACCTCAATTCTTATTATTGCTGACTATTTTTTCCATCGCATCCTTTTCATATTTCTCTTCAGCCTAAGAAAGAAGCCTGTAGGGACGCTCCTGGTCAAAGTTGGCCTATGACAAAAATACGAGGTGGCTTTGGTGGGCGCTGAGTAGCACATTCTGTAATTTTCGCCTCAGCAGAACTATGCCACCTTTCCTGAAAGCTTCCTTCCAGCTTTCCTGAAATAAATGCGGCTGCGATAGCCCCTGCATGGCAATCTTCACAGACCAATGGTTGTCCGTCGTTTGGAGGAAGTGGCGTCGAGTATGGTTGAGCTGACGTTCAAGCTTTTGAACCTACATTTGAAGGAGCGGCCGTTCGTTCTGTAGCCATGTTGAAAACTCCCCAGCCAATATCATACCGGATTCGGTATAGCAGTTTATTGCATAGATTGGACTTACATAAAACTTGGCAGAGCTGTGCTTCCGAAATTTCCTGTATTTGTCGGTGGCCTTCTCTTCAGAAAAAAGCGGCACCGGGCTGCAAAAAAATGAGCACAGCTACAAAATAACATGATTACATCTAAAACATACAAAACTAAAGAACAGTCTTGAACCCGCCGGGATTCCAACCACGATCCCTCTGCACCACTGCCAAGCTTTATAACCGATACTTCATAGGTTTGGTTTGGTTTGTGGGGTTTAACATCCCAAAACGACTCAGGCTATGAGAGAAGCCGTAGTGGAGGACTCCGGAAATTTCGACCACCTGGAGTTCTTTAACGTGCACTGACATCGCACAGCACACGGGTGCCTTGCTTTTCGCCTCCATCAAATAGCGGCCGCCGAGGACGGGATTCGATCCCGCACCCTTGGGAACAGTAGTCGAGTGCCGGAACTTCTCGTTGTTATGGTCATATCTCCCTCTATCTGCATAATTTTGCTGTTTCGAACTTCACAACATTTACACGGATGTAAATGTTTCAGGTCATTGTTTCCAGTGCATCGTTGAATTTGTTCAGTCCTTTTTCTGGCTATCAAGAGGCGTCACCAATGTTTTTTCTTGTCTTAAAACGCATGCAATTTAGCCTGCACACAGAGATATCTGGAACAACAACATCATATTACATGTTTTAGTCTCCCAAGCTGACAACGGATCAACGGATGCTGACAACGGAGCAGTGATGTCAATGAATTCACTTTCAACTGAGCATTTTGCGTATGTAAATACTCTAGAAAGCGTCGCCTGATATGCAGCTATCGGTGAATATTTCGGTGATAAGCGTCGTGTTTCAGTGTTTCTGCTATGGAAGAGCATATCGAGAAATACCAACGTGCCAAGCCCGGCACGTGCCTCCCTCGGCTATAAAAGCGCTGTGGATTCTAAATAAACACCTTTCGTTCACTGGCCCGTCTCGACTGATGCATGGTGTCAGAAGTGGCGTTTCAGTCTGCCGTTGCAGAAGACTGAAACGCGCGGTGAAAACGCGGTGCACGATGGAACAACTGCTGAAGCATCCGGAACCACTGCTATTGTCGGGGAATATTGCCAATAACTAGGAATTATTACAGCAGAAATTTGAGCTTTTCTGCAAGCAACGGAATCTTCAAAAGAGCCCAGATCCGTTGCCGCCAAAGTAGCACTGCTACTCAGCACTGCCGGAGACGACGCATTGGAGGTATTCAACAACTTTCTTTTCCTCGAAAACGAGAGCAAGCAAGACTATGCAACCGTTGTTAAAAATTTTAAAGATAACTGTCAAGTGCAGCAGAACGAAGTTTATGATAGGTACATGTTCCGGTCAAGAGTACAAGGCGAAGAGGCGCTCGAGCGTTTCATGCGGGTCCTCAGAAAACAAGCAAGGAGCTGCAATGCTTTTGAACTTACCGACTCTTTATTCCGTGACCATATAGTCTTTGGTACTAACAGCCGGAAACTGCGTAAAAAGTTGCTTAAGGAAAATTACTTGACATCTGGGAAGGCTGAGCAGATTTGCAAACCAGAAGAAGCTGCTTCAATACAAAACGCGGCCTGGGCACAACTTGATAAGCATGTGGCGTTAGTCAAGACGCATTCGAAGCAGGATTTCAAAGTGGAAGAAGCAGCTTCGCTATGAAACGCGACATGGGCACAGCCCGATAACGAAGTACCGCTAGTCAAGAAGCAATCGCGAAAATGCGCCAGATGCCAACGTTTCTCCGCATTAAGCGGTAGTTGTCCAGCGTTCGGAAAAAGGTGCTTCATGTGCCAGAGTGCTAACCATTTCGCCGCCTGCTGTAAAAAGGCCCCGCAAATGTGCAAAGTTGAGGAAGAACAAGAAAGTTTCGACATACTTGATGTGACAGTTTCGAGCATCGACGCCTATGCGTACTGGGTAGTGAATGCGAAAGTGGCTGACGAAATAGTTCATTGCAAAGTAGACTGGATCCCAAGCCAGCCTGCTACCCTGCATTATCTATACCTGCGGTGCAAGTCGTTTGGAGAATTAAAACTGAGCTCTTCATGTAGTGCTCCGATCATACAGTGGGGTTGTCATTCGACATTTCGATATAGAAAATCTACCAGTGGCTGTGAACGGTCGGTCTAAGACATCAACTTCTTCGTCGTCAAAAGAGGCATCCAAGCTCGACTGGAACTACTAGCAAGCAAGTCCCTCGATCTAGTTTTCCGTGCAGTGGATGCTGTGAAGGCAGGAAACACGACAGCCGTCAGCAGTGAGAACGTTCTGCAGAATGTTCGCCAGCTTTTTCAGGGAACTGGCTGCGTGAAACGTCAGTACAAAATGTTCCTACGGAAGGATGCGACGCCAGTTGTCCAGCCAATGCGACGTGTGCCCCTGGCTCTGAGGGAGCCTTTGAAGGAGGAACTAGAATGCGTGGAACGAAGCTGCATCGCTGAGAGGGTCCAGCAACTGACAGATTGGATGAGCCCCTTGGTTATTGTGCGGAAAAAAGACTGGAAACTGCGCGTTGGCATGGATCCTAGAAGCATCAACAAGTGCATAAAGCGCGAGCACTATCAGATACCAAGGCGCGAGGACATAGAAGCTGAGCTAGCCGGCGCTAAGTACGTCTCGCTCCTTGATGAAAAGTCGGGTTTCTATCAGATACCTTTGGATGACACCCCAGTCTCTATATGCACGTTCGGTACTCCATTCAGACGCTACCGATTTTTGAGGCTCCCGTTCGGAATCTCATCAGCCCCGGAAGTACGAGAGTATAGAACGTTTTACCGAGAGCAAGCAGGAGAGGAGGAAAATACTCTCTAACCGGAATCATTGCGCCGGCCCATTGTTGCCAGTCCCGAGTGGGCTGTGCATTCGCGCGCTTCATGCATAGCAGAGCGGCTTTGCACCTCGGCGTATTGTCGTTTGAGAGAGTTAAATAGCTTAATTAGCGCCCCTTTTAGTGTTAATGTCATAGGGACAGCAATGTGTATTCGTGGACTATACAAACAAAGACATCGCAAGATTATTGCTGAGAGCGTATACGAGAAGCATGCAACGACAGTCTGAGTGCGGCTGTGATATGTTTCTGCTTCACCGGTTTCCAGTTCATTCTGACTTAATTCGCCTATGAACGTTTTGTGCAAGCCAGACAGACTTATTACCAATGACGGACTCACGAATATGATGCTCATTTTACTTCCTCCGCCGTAGTGAACACGCACTCCGCGCCGGTGGGGTCTCCCGCAAGCTCTCCGCGCCAACGACACGGTGGATCTCTTCGGCCAGCGCGAGAAGAGCGTGCTGAAATCTGTTATTCACCTAAAAAATAAACCGACAGCAAAAAAAAAATATTTCTTGCGGATCTTTTACCAATACCGTCTTGTTGATAATTGCAATACGAACAAGTTTCTCAACATAGCCAGCTGCCGCCGGTGCGGCGCCCGGCTCATCGTCTGCACGCTTGCTCCACTGCTAAGGCGGCACCGAAATTTACATCTTTCTTTTGCTGATACAATGGGATCGGCAGTAATACATTTCCACGAGAAGCCATTTACTCTAGCGCTGAGCAATTACAACGTGCCGTCGTGTGTAGCTTCGATGCGAAACAATTTAGGCCTAGCGACGACTAGGGAGTAGCGCTCGGGGAGAGTGCCGTCGTTCGCCGCGCCAGCGGGCTGCGCAGATTTTGTAAGCACTCCTGTATGTGCTGCAAATTTGTCTTCGTTCATGGTGCAACTGAGAGTGCACGTTTGTGGACATTTTGCTCAACAATACGTCGTACAAACGATGCTGCTACGACGGGGATACGATATTGCTGCGTCGCGGAACGTAAACCAAGGTTGCATAAAAAACGTCGACGGACGTAGTCACTACTTCTTTTATGTGCTGTTCTTGAATCGTACGTGGTTTACCTTGAAAGTATACATAGTTGAAGCAGGACAGCTCGATCGTATGCTTTTCGCACTAGGTCGTTGGTGCACCGCAGACACGCATGCATTCGCCAAGCTCGGTTCGCGATAGCAGCTGTTAGCGACGTAACCGCGGTGTACGCTACCCGTGCTTTTAATGCGAAATGAAAGCGCGCAACATCGAATATAAATATGCACTGTCGAGAGTAAATGCACGACCTAAAATGGGTCGCACTTCAAGTTAAATTTATGCAGCGATGAGCGGAAACCATCTTTCGTAGTGTCTGTATTCCGCGTTCGGTAGCTGTCCGTACGGCTCATTTGATGTGTGTTTGTGTGTACAGTTACCATCGCGATTATAAAACAAAATTGAAAATACATGTATCGTGAAAGATACAACAGATACATCCTCACTGTTAGCACTGACGAGTTCGACCTGCGGAAGCGGAGCGCAATCCATCGCAGTCTCCCCGGCCGCTAGTGCTGTTTTAAACATCTGCCGCCACGCCAAACCGATGGATGGTGCTGTCGCGCTCAAACAAAACAGAAAATACGGCCAAGGTGCCCGATAGCTTTCACGAGCACCGCAAAACAGCACTTTTACGCTGCCGCATTGCAGCATCAACGCGCACAGCACAGCCCAAGATAGCGTCAAGAGGAAAGAGGAGCTGGAGCGGACTTTCCCAGTTTGGCTTATACGTGGCGCCACCATCAAACTAAGATGGCTGCGTCCAGGCATAGAAACTAAAATCGCCTATACCTAAATGAAATTCTGATATGGGGAGCGTCTAAGGAAGAACCCGATGCGCACCTGCGAAGCGTGCTGCAGGTTGCAGAGGAAGCAGGTTTAACCTTCAACGCCGACAAGTGCAAGATTGGCTTGACTGAAATTGAATACTCTGGTGATGTCATCACACAAGATGGGATAAGACCCAATCCAGCGCTGAATCAATCATTCAAGCAGACTCCATATCCAACTGATAAAGCAGCTTTTCACAGGATACTAGGTGTAGAAAAGTAGTACAGCAAGTACATGCCCAATCTCTTGGAACGCACTACTGTTCTTCGAAGCATCATCAAAAAGGACGCGGTCTTCGAATGGATTGACAATCACGGTAGTGAATGGAGGGCCATCTGCAACATGCTTAGCAGTGTACCTCTGTTAGCTATTTTTGACCCAGCGAAAAAAACCAAAATCATGCCAGATGCATGAAAAAATGGGTTGAGAGCAGCACTCGATCTTACAGCATCACGGTGAAACCTGGCGTCCAGTTGCCTATGCGTCACGTGTAATGACCAGCTCTGAACACTGATACTCGCAAATCGAAAATGAAGCGATGGGAATAACGTTCGGCTGTGAAACATTCCACCGTCTCGTGTCCGGACGTAAGATTGTTATTGAGACAGACCTCTGCCCGCTGATTGGCGTTCCAACAAAAGGAATCAGTGACATGCCCCCCAAGCTCCACGTTTTTTTAGGCTACTGGCATATGACTTTGACCTGCAATAATATAGACATGCAGTTGTGTACTATATGAATTTTTTTGAATTTCAACAAAGCTTTCGACTCAATTAAGCATGAAATACTTTTTGAAAAACTGCCACACTACGGAATAAGAGGTGTCGCACTTCAACTGCTCCAAAGCTACTTGTCAAACCGTTCTCAGTTTGTCGTTATAAATGATTTTGCCTCGGATCCTGAATTCATAAAATACGGTGTTCCTCAAGGTTCCATCCTAGGCCCTCTATTATTTCTTTTATATATAAATGATATAATTGCTATCCCTGGAACTTCCAATATCTTGCTCTATGCCGATGACACGAGCGCCTTTTTTTCCTCGCCAAGCTTACCCTCCCTAGTGTCTGCAGCTAACAAATGGCTTGAAGATCTGTCGAGTTGGCTTTGTGCAAACCAGCTGATGTTAAATGTTAATAAAACAAAATATATACTTTTTTCCGCTGTCAATAAACCAATAAATAAAAATATCACACTTTCGTTCCAATCTGTCTCCTTAGAACATGTTTCAGTGCATAAGTATTTAGGTGTTCTATTTCACGAAAACCTCCGCTGGTCTTATCATGTAGACTTTGTATCCAGCAAAACAGCCCGATACATAGGCATACTGAATAAATTTCGCCCGCTTCTGCCAATGCACTTGAGGAAGCAACTATATTTTTCCACTGTCCAGTCTCGTGTTCAGTACTGCCTGTTTGTATGGGGAGTGGGTACAAAAACCAACATGGAAAAGATTTATATTTTGCAAAAGAAAGGCCTTCGGTTTATTCACAACCTGTCTAGATATGATTCTGCGTCTGCATACTTTAAACTAAGTAATATATTAAGTATTACAGCCCTCTATAAACAACGACTATCCGAATTTATATACCGACAATACAAAATTGACAGTAATGCGTTTTTAACTACGTTTATCAACACTGATCCACATTACGTCCTTAGAAATGTGAACTTTATAAAACCTCGCATAAGGACCGGGTATGGTATGCAGTTAATTCACTGGCAAATCCCTAACCTCTTGAACTGCTATCCTGACATATTTTATCTACTTGAAGAATCATCCTCCTTAACATTCAAAAAAAAAATTAAGATGTACTTTTTGGAACATACGTGATTATTTGTTTCCTATTTCCGTTGTGTAATACCAATTACTGTTGACACTGTTACCTTGATGTATGTTACAGATTGAATTTTATGTATTTTGCCCCTGGTTTGTGTTTGCATTACATTCTCACATATGACTGACTATTTTGTGCTGCTCTGTGCCTGCTGCGTTGTGTTGCACATGTCATTTGTGGTGCCGAAGGCCCCGCTAGGTGACTTGTACGTCACCTTTAGCCTCGGTCCCACGGCAAAAATTGTATTTTTGCTACAAAGTGCAATAAATAAATAAATAAATAAATAAATAAATAAATAAATAAATAAATAAATAAATAAATAAATAAATAAATAAATAAATAAATAAATAAATATGTGCCAGGACAGACATTTTGGCTCGCAGACATGCTCTCAAGGGCTCCCAAGGCAGAGGTCAAGGACAACAGGGACGGCACGGAAGGCGTTGAAGTCCACGTGGTTGCAGTTCTGTCCGACTTGGTAAGCGAAAAAACAATGGGCAGTCTGGCCAACGAAACTGCAAAGGATGCGGATTTACATTGAGTGATACGGCGCATTGATGGTCAAGGTGAAATTGTCGGCATAATAAAGACATCCGCATCTGAGATGTCCTTGATTATAGGAATTGTTCCTAATGGCACCAGAGTTGTCGTTCCTAAGTCAATGCGCGGGGAAGTTCTTCAGCGGATTCATGAGGGACACATGGGATTGCATAAATGCCAAGCAAAAGCCAGAGGCCTGGTGTTCTGACCGGGCTGAACGCGAATATTAAAAAAAAGGTTTGAGAACTGCGCATTTTGCCGAAAATACGCTTACAAACAGCAAAGTGAGCCCTTTAGATAAAGCCTACACCAGGACATGCATGGTACTGTGTAGACGTTGACAATTTTCAGCATAGGGGAAGCTTGTACATTTCTGTTTTTGATTTCTATTCCAACTTCCCGGAAGTGGAAACGCTGACTGGCACAACATCCAGTGCGGTATTTGAGAAGATAAGCGCCACCTTTCAAGATACGGCATTCCAATCGAAGTGTGCACTGATAATGGGCCCCAGTTTTCGTCATGAATTTTCGCTCTTTGCATCCAGGTACCATTTCAAACACGTCACGTCAAGCCCAGTGTTCCCGAGATCAACGGACTCGCTGAAAAGGGGGTCCAAATTGTGAAAAAGATCCTAAAGAAAACGGAAGACAAATGACGACTTCCGGCTCGGGCTGCTCGGCTACAGATCCACTCCGCTCTAAGACGGCCGTTCCCTCGCTGAGCTACTACAGTGCAGAAGACTTCGCACTCGGCTTCCGGACTTCAGGCTGCAGCCAAGTAGACCGGTGTTCAAACGAGCCCAGGCAGACACTCGAGGAAGAATTCTACTCCTCTCACAACCGGAGATGCTGTGAGAGTAAGAGAAAGGACATGGAATAGCTGAACTCAATTTACCGGAGCAGTGGCACTGATGTATTATCAGTAGTTACAGAAGATCACCAATTGCTGCAACGCAACACATAGCATTTACTTCCGACTGGTGAGCTGTTTCAGCAAGAAGCCATCGAACGTGATGACCCGGAGGGCGAACAAGCAAGTGCTTTACAACCCACAACACCCGCTGCAGAAACAGTACAGGCGTCAGTGAGCTTTGGAACCTCCCCCAGGCATAGCTACCCGCGACTACGACGGAGTAGGCTTTGAGTCTAACAGCTCCACAGGCTCATTCAATGCGTTGGTCCACCAGAGCTACCAGACCACCGCAATGCCTGCGCTACGATCAAAATTTTTACCAAGTGCTTCGCATCTGTTCCTCGCAGGGGGGAAGATGTATCCTGAACGACGCACGTGCCAAGCCCGGCACGTGCCTCCTTTGGCTATACAAGCGCTGTGCATTCTAAATAAACGCCTTTCGTTCACTGCCTCGTCTCGAATGATACAGTTTGTTGTCGCTAGCAAATCGCTACGCTATTCAATGCTCTTTTGCATTAAAGGCTCTTTAGTAGCAGATATGTAGGTACAAAGAGGGAGTAGACGAGCTGCAAGGATTTTTGCTTGTAATCAACGCAAATACGCTACTAAAGATTGTGTGGAAGGTGTCTGTGACAATGTTTCGGAGATAATCGCAGTGCGGGCATACTGATCATATCATACCCGCCGCTGATGTTTGGGGAAATAGCGTAATATACAGTGTTATTAATGACATAAACTCTGTGGTTCGAAATGACTTTTAGTAATGCCTTTTTCTTTTTTTCCTACGAGAGTTTCATTGGACGACTAATATAAGAGGGCAGGCCAGTTATATTTTGTTTCATGATATAATTCCCGTGTCCAGGGCAGAATAAAAGAAAAAGATGGCTGCACGCTATGAAAGAGCACTGAACGAGGGTTGACGAGGAGCCTCAGTTCGCGAAATGAGCGAACGTTCCGATAAAGATTGAAGGTAAGTCCACTGGTAGAAACGTTGGCTCGGCTTGAGAACTGAGGCTTCCACTCGCCCATGATTCGTGTCTGTCTTCACATGTCGATAGGAATGGAAGTCCGTGCAAGCTTTGCGAGAGGACTCTGTGCATTTAGGGTGAGGCATGTGTTAAATGCCTTAGTAGGCACTTTTAGTGCCCCGTTCACTCCCGCTTATATTCGTTGTTCTGTTTTCTGAAGGTGTTGCTGCAGTTGCCCTAGCACTTGATTGAGGTTCACGACTGCATATTAGATTAATGAAGACGGCTCTCTCTATCGGTATTGCTTTTATCAAATGGTCAGTTTTCCTTTAAACATGACAGTGAAATCAAATAATGTTAAGAACCATTCGCTAGGAATGCTCAACGCGGAACTCATGGTGGTGAGATATACGCTTAGGGAACAAACTTTGACATCAGGTTAGTGGGTGGAGCTTTTAAGGGTGGTGAAGAATGACTTCTTGACTCCCTCATCTCTTGAAGGGCTCTTGAATGGACCAGTTATTATACAAAATAATCGCTGCAGTAAGCAGTAATTTGTCAGCAGCTACGCAGGCGAAATGAGTCCCACCTTAGAAGTGTGGAGATTCGTATACGAGTATGAGCATCCATAGCAATCCACATATTGCGTTTAATAATGCACTTTTTGGGGTAGAACATTATAACTGGCAAACTCAAACCTGTTCGTGATACCTCAAAATATTAAAAATGATTTTCGTATATTACCTTAATATGAAGTCACCCCAGCATATATGCAAATAAATCCAATAACTTGTCAAAATTAGTGATCATGCTGCACCCAGTTAATTTATTCTGTTTATTTCATTGAGAAAGATAATCATTATGGTGGTTTCTTAATTTCTTCTGGCACTGAGGCCAGTATACACGTTTAGCTTTCTGTCCTTGCTGTGTATGGTTCTTAAAATAACTGAAGCAGTCTTCGTCGGGACCTTTGCTTATCGATGAGTTTTTCACCCTTAGGTCCAGGGAGAATCGCAGTTTGTCTGAAATATAGGAACGAACAAAAAATATCAATCCTGTAAAACACTTGTTGCATACCTCCCGCCGGAGTGGAACAGGGGTTAGGTTGCTCGACTACTCTGCCAAAGGATGGGGGATTGAATCGAAGCTTCGGCAGCCGCATCTATTTAGAGGCGAAAAGCAAGGCGTCCGTGTGCTGTTAGATGTCAGTGCGCGTTTAAGAACCCCAGGTGGTCGATATTTCCGGAGTTCTCCACTAATTCATCGCCCACAGTTTGAGTCGTTTTGGGACGTTAAACCCCAGAAATCAAGCAAAAGGTGTTGCATACCGTAAGCCGACTGCAGAAGTCGGAACCTGGAAACAATAAAATATATCGCATAATAAAAGTCATAAAAAAGGGGCTCTGTCTTCAGCAGCAGGGTCACCCCTCCCAGAGTTCACCATCTGATCATAGCGTGCAGACATGTAGCTCATCCTACAGAACGGTACGTGCCTTAATACTTCGTTCATCCATAATCCTCAACAGATTACTGCGATGTCGAGTGAGTACGCGTAAATAAACAGTAAATGGACCGCGTTGCATTATATCGATATTAGGCAGGCAGCCCTTTCTCATTCGTTATTTATTGGAGGTTGATCGACGAATGCAAGATGCAAGATGTAGAGGTAATCGGGATAGTGCGATGCAGTGACCACAGGATGGTGAGGTCCCCAATTAGCCTAAATCTGAAGAACGAACGCAACAGATTAGTAAGAAAGAAACCCATCAACGAATTAGCAGTGAGGGGGAGGGCAGAAGAGTTCAGGATCTCGCTACAGAATAGGTTTTCAGCTCTAACTGAGAATGGCGACATTACCCTAGAGGGAAGGAACAATAATTTCAGATATATCATTACTGAGTGCGCGGTAGAAGTAGGCGGTAGGATATTTAGAGAGGATACTGGCAAGCTGTCTAAGGAGACGAAAGATTTGATTAAGAAACGCCAGAGTATGAAAGCTTCCAATCCAACAGACCAGATCGAATTGGCCGAGATATCAAAGCTAATCAATAAGCGCAAGGTTGCCGATATAAGGAAGTATAACATAGAGAAAATTGAGCATGCTGTAAAGAACGGGGGAAGCCTTAAAGCGGTAAAGAAGAAATTGGGCATAGGCAAAAACCAGATGTATGCGATAAGGGACAAGGCGGGCAACGTCATCACTAATATGGAAAAGATAGTCAAAGTAGCCGAGGAGTTCTATACAGATCTCTACAGTATCCAAAGTAGTCAGGACCGTAATGAGATTGGCGGTAGGGAAAAACAGTCAGACGTTCCACCAGTGACGAAGGACAAGGTCAAGAAAGCACTAGAAACTATGAAAAGGGGGAAATCAGCTGGAGAGGACCAGATAACTACAGATTTGCTGAAGGACGGGGGGGATATAGTGCTAGAAAAACTGGCCACCCTGTATACGCAGTGCCTGGTGTCATCGACGGTACCGGAACCATGGAAGAATGCAAACATTATCCTCATTCACAAGAAAGGGGACTCTAAGGACCTTAAAAATTACAGACCGATCAGCTTACTGTCTGTTACGTATAAGGTATTTACTAAGGCAATCGCTAATAGAATCAGGACAACCTTAGACTGCAATCAAGCAAAGGATCAAGCAGGGTTTCGGAAACGGTACTCTACTATCGATCATATCCATACCATCAATCAGGTGATAGAAAATGCTCGGAATATAACCAGCCATTATACATATCATTCATTGATTACGAAAAAGCATTTGACTCAGTTGAAACCTCGGCGGTGATGCAGGCATTGCGAAATCAGGGGGTAGACGAGCCGTACGTGAAAGTGCTGGAAGATATATATAGTGGCTGCACAGCAACCATAGTTCTGCATAAAGAAAGTAACAAAATTCCCATAAAGAAAGGTGTTAGGTAAGGAGACACAATCTCCCCAGTACTATTCACAGCTTGTTTAGAGGAAGTATTCAGAGACTTGGAATGGGAGCAGTTAGGGATAAGGGTAGATGGAGAATACCTCAGTAATCTGCGATTTGCTGATGACATTGCCTTGCTAAGCAACTCGGGGGATGAACTGCAAATAATGATTGATGACCTAGACAGGAAAAGTAGAAAGGTAGGCTTGAAAATCAATATGCAGAAGACTAAGGCAATGTTCAACAGCCTCGGGAAGGAACAGCAGTTTACATTAGGTAGCGAAATACTGAAAGTAGTAGGCGAATATGTCTACTTAGGGCAGGTAGTAACCGCAGATCCGGACCACGAAAAAGAAATAACAAGAAGAATAGGATTGGGATGGAGCGCATTTGGCAAGCACTCGCAGATTATGACTAGCAGCTTACCGGTATCGCTCAAGAGGAAAGTATACAACAGTTGCATCTTGCCTGTACTCACCTATGGGGCTGAAACGTGGAGGCTAACCAAGAGAGTTCTACTTAAGTTGAGGACAACCCACAGGGCTATGGAACGAAAAATGGTAGGGGTAACATTAAGAGATAGAAAGCGTGCAGAGTGGGTCAGAGAAATAACTCAAGTTACCGACATTATAGTAGAAATTAAGAAGAAGAAATAGACATGGGCAGGACATGTAGTGCGAAGAGAGGATAACCGATGGTCGCTGAGGGTAACAAACTGGATTCCAAGGGAAGGAAAGCGTAGCAGGGGGCGGCAGAAAGTTAGGTGGGCGGATGAGATTAAGAAGTTCGCAGGGGTCAAGTGGATGCAGCTAGCACAGAACCGGGTTAAGTGGAGAAATATGGGAGAGGCCTTCGCCCTGCAGTGGGTATAATCAGGCTGATGATGATGATGATTATCGACGAAATCCAAGGCATATCTTTAGCGCCTCCGCTTGAAGACGCTGTAAATTCCGAAAGCAGAACAAATATTGATCTGAGACAGCAAGCTCTACCTTTAAGGCATGACGCAATGGCGTAGACGACCGCCCCCCCCCCCCCTATTCCCACATATAAAGCCACGTGTGAACCAAGCCGTAAGAACGTGCCTGCACTGCATAGCAATAGCTTGTGTGACTTTGCATCAAAGAGCACTGGAAGGTTAATTCTTAATCCACTCTCCCACTTCAAATCAGCAGCGAGATCTGGCAGCTCCTCCCAACTTTCTCATATCGTATGATCTCGTTAAGCTGCACAAATCATCGAAAAATCAGCGTGTGGCAATATCAGCAGCCAGCTACCGCCTGCTAGCGCCACGCCCCTGTTTTCTCGCCGACAATGGTGAGGCTGGAGTTTCTGGGTAACGAGGCCTTTAACCTTATCGCATTATTAAATACACTAAAGACCATACGAAAGCTCTACAGAATGTAGCCTACAACTCTTGCATAGTCAATATAAAGAGCGCCCTGATAGGCCTAATTTGATGCCTATATTAACCGTTACAAGGTGGTCGCAGGATCAAAATGTACAGCATTTTTCAAAAGCTTAGAGCCCAGGGGGTCCGCTTCTGACCCGTGTAGGGGTGATGATATAGTATTAGGGGAAGTCCTTTCCATTGGATATGGTAGGATTAACAATTTACCATCAAGAGATTCGTAACACTGAAAATATATTACAAGTCGTACGATGTGGCTCAGGGGCAGACCTCCTGAGCCATTTTACTTTTGTTCTGGCGGTCCGACGCCCAGCGCAATAACGTCAGAAGCTCCCGGCAAAAAGACGTAGTGTTATCTAGCAGATTACAGAGACGTAGATTATCTTGCTTCGTGTCGAAACAGCCAGACGGGCATGCCCAAGAAAGAAAATAGAAAGGTTAACAGAGTACATCTTTCTCGACAACGAATCTCCTATGGTGGGAGGTAATGCCCTTATTATTGTTGCGGTCCAGAAAAAATACATTCGCAGTCAAAAGAGCGCACCGATTTTGTCCGAGCCCGCATCGCAGAGGCAGGAATGCCGGATCCGGTAAAGCTCCTTACTATTGGAGTCGCAGACTATCCCCGAGCGCCACGCTTATGCGAGGCCTTTGCACAATTACAGGCACGTACATGAATACTCTTGGCAATAAAAAATGACTTAATAACCGCGGTCTTAAAGCACTGAAATGGCCGAGTTGTCCGTTCTCCTGATTGATGCCTGGCGTCGGCTGCTGCCACACCGGCTCTCCCACACAGCAGGTATAACGCATGCGTCATTGCGTCACCTAGATCTTCTTTCTGCATTTCTCATCGGCTGCAGCTGGTTCCCACCCAATATTTGTCCTCCTGTGGCCCACTGAGCGTGAACATTGGCCTGTAAAACTTGGATGCGAATTCTTCGTTTTGATCGTCCCTGGCTCCACGAGAATGACTAGTAAAAAACCTCCTTGCCTAGGTCGGTGTTTCTAGCCATCATGTTACTTGCTAGACTGTCCGAGACAAAATACCGCACATTTTCAGTTAAATTAGTGTAAAACAGTTATTGCCCGAAATTCTGGACAACTTGCTTGTGGCCACGAAACGCTTTCTCTTCTCCAGCCACTTCTGCGTGTTTCACGTAAGCTTGTAGGCAAACTTTTATATTCACTCATATTTGCGTTTTCCACTTTCCCTTAACCTTCCTGTACTCTCTAGCACACTATATTTCTATTGGTCGACATCCTCAGTCTCCTCTCTCTTCAAGCGAGCGATTGCACCGGCCTCCTTATTGGGTAACAAAGTCAGTGTTCGTTGCGGCCATGTTTCTCAGAGCAACCCATGCTTATCGCCAGCTCGTTTGAAGTTAAGCAGCAACAAACCAGTTTCCTCTCCAAGCTTAAAGAAGTGCATCAGTTCCAACAATCTGAACAACTAAATTTCATTCTCATGAACCGATTCCTGTTTGTAATACGAGTTCATTATTGTAAAACTCAAGTAAAATTTATTTTCGAGACACATCGAAACTCCGCTTTTCTGGTTGTGCTTTACATTCACGCTCCTCATTTTCTACTTTTGTGTTTCCATTCCTCATTCTCGTTGTTCCTTACGTTCAGTGTCCCGTTAATTTAAATGCTTTCGGAATGGTAAGCGCTCGCATACAAAACCTAAAAGCAGTGTGTACCGCGTATTGTTAGCTACATGTGCTGTGCTGTTATTACGCACTGTTATCAGCTTTTGACTGCGGCAAAAAAAGTGCGGAAAACGAATATCTACTATTGGTAGGCTACGCGGTTAAAGCTTGCCATCGCGTGGAACTACTAAATTATAACGTTTGCAGACATGAGTTGTTTTCATAATTAGAGTCCCTCTGCTCAAGCTCACGTCAACTCACGAAACAGGCTGCCCAAGTGTTGGTAGTAGGTTGCTTTTTCAGCTTACTTCCGACAGTGTTGATCCTATTTAGTTACAAAAATATTCTATTGGAATCGGCGCAAGGAGCAAATTTACTTCAAGTATCCGGGTTTTTATACGAGCTATTGCTGAAGATCATATGCATAGCATGGTTAAGCCGAAGAAGCTGAAATTTGTTGTAGTATCAACAATGACCAACTTTTGCATATAAAGCACGACTATCGTGCACAGCTTGTGCGCATTGGTGCATAACGCTTAAATTCGGAACTTGGCGATAGTGACTCGAAATGGCATTTTCGAAGCTGACAGCATAGTTATGGTCAGTCGGAGACAATAAAAGAAATATCAAGGCTCTACAAAATTCATGTCTTTATGCATGTTTTCTCGTAGCTACGAGTAAAAAAACAGTGCGTAATCTATATATCAGCTTCACCACACAGATTTCTTTTAAATTTTATTGCTCCCTGTACAAGCACATGAGGTCCCTCTGTTGCAGTCGCGAAGAAAAGCAGCTGGACATGAAAAAATCGGCGGCGCTTTTTGTCAATGCGCAAATTCCTCTCCTATTCCTGTCTGGAAACTTGGTTTGGTTTGTGGGGTTTGACTTCCCAAAGCGACTCAGGCTATGAGAGACGCCGTAGTGGAGGACTCCGGGAAATTTCGACCACCTAGGGTTTTTTGTTTATTCTCTTGTAAGCGAGAACTGATCGCGCTTTAGTCTGATAAAGCTTCCCGAAAAAGAATTTCACGTTTCAACAGGTTAGTATTTTTGAAAGCCCAAGGCTGAAAAAAGTACCGTGTTTGCAAAATAGTCTAGTCGCAGGTTCGCTACCAATTTTGAAAGGTGAGTATTTATCCCATCCCTCAACATTTCTATTGCGGTAAGGTGAAAACCTTGAAACTATCTCTTTTTGAAATTTTTGTTCGGTTTTGTTTATGGGGCTTAACATCCCAATGCGGCTCAAGCTATGAGACACACCGTAGTGACAGGCCCCGAAATTTTTGACTACCTAGGATTTTTTAACGTGCAATGACATCGCACAGCACACGGGTGCCTAGTATTTCACCTCCAGCGGAAAGCAGCTGTGGAGGCCGGAATTCGATCCGGCATCCTTGGACACAGTAGACAAGCGCCCTAAACTCTGAGCCACCCCGGCGGAAAAAATTTTGATCTTTAATGAAACCATATCGGTTTTGATCACACAGTGCTAGGAAATCATGCTGACTTCTCATTCTGGCGAAGACGGAAGACTCTTTGCTGCAGTCACATAAACCGTTATTACTTCATGAGCGTTGACATTTGAAACAATGTTTTCGAGCCAGAAACGAAGTGAAATAGAAACATAGCGTTTGGCCTCTAAAGCATTACATTGCCTAGGACTAATTATTATTGTAGGCACTTCTGTCGTTGGTCTCTTCCTGCGTTGGAGGCATGGCATGGGGCTATTGAACAGTGTAAGGCTCATACATACCGCGTCCCAGAACTGAAAATACTGCGCATGTCATCTTCTTGTTCACATACTCCATTATCTCTCGGCTTTGCCAACGCCCACCTGCACAAATTTGATTGAATTCATTGGAGCACATTTTTTTTTATAAGCGCCAAGCTGCAGATTTTGGGATTTAAATTTTGGCAATGTAATCTGACCGTTTCTATGTATTCGGGGTCTAGTTCACCACATAGGTGATGTTCTGCACTGACCACTGCATACTTTACTGAAATGTAGAACTACTGCAAATGGCAAATAAAAGTATCAATACGTGACAACAATATTGCCGAAAGTATATCGTACTTATGCTTTCATACCTGACCTTAATTTCGCCTGCAAACAGAAGACTGTCCTGAAGCAGAAACGTCTTTTTATGTTACAGAGAGAGGGTGTTCCAAACCAAAAAAATTGTATCATGTAGGACGACTTTCCAGCCTGATGGAGCATTATAGATAGAACATTGCCTGTATTTTGCCAAGCTACACTGACGGTTAACACATAAACATTGTTACGTTACATCACTTTTTTATGTAAATATATTCTTGCAAAATTCAAACTGTACGTTATTCTAATTTTCACCTTTCGCTCTTAACATTATGGTACGAATTAATAATAATGTTTTACGTCGCATTATAACCATTACTTTTTATTTGTGCATTTTACGTAATAGTTCTTTGTAAATTAATATTTTGGGTGACATTTGCGATAAAGTGCACGCACGCCAGTATTTTGTTAGAAACTCTTGCTTATTACTCATTCGCCGCTATCACTCATGGGACACCACTGGGTGATAGTTGTGTAAACCTCTATCTAAAACATTTCTTCAGAGGTGAGTGTCGGAGGTTTGTGTTTTGGTTCTTTTGTATCTCCCCTCAATTTTTATCTTTACAAGTCGTTCAATTTCTGTACAGACACCAGTTGAGGTCCTATATATGAACTTGTCGGGTTGCTTCATCATTTTCAAAACATTATTTTTGTGCCATAAAAGTTAGATTTTGGTGCTTAAATGGTTTATAATGATTGCTGTCGCTAAAGTGCATATTTGGTTTTACTCAAGCATAAGAAGAAAGGAAACACAACATCAAAGCAACATTCGACCAAAAGAAAAAATAAATTTTACTTTAGCGTTTCAGTCCTGCCTCGGTTTCTGTTAACTAATTATTGACAGTTTACAAGGTTATGGCTAGTCAAAAATACGAGCATATAGATATGTTCAAGCTACTTTTAAACGTGTAGAATATTCTGTAACTTCGTGGCAAATGCTTGAAAAATTCTCCCTTGTAAAATCAAGGAGCGCTTAGACCGCTCACAAAGCTTTATTAATGTCCCCTTTGACTCTACAAACTTGAGCACACTACCACTGTCCTTAGGGCCCCCATTGATCCGCTGCCAAGGAAGACATTAGTTCAACTTTTCCTCAATTTCTGCTGAAAAGCTGCGGTGAATATATTTAAGGCAGCGGTTACATGCAAAATCATATCCATAATTCGGAACTGGTAATTTGTGACTCATAATTGCATAATTATTCAACAAAAGGGTAATCAAACACGCATCTTTACCAAAGATTCTGCCATTCAATATCATTTGGGCTGTCTACTTTTTGTTGTGGCTTTCTACATGAAGCAGCGGATGTAAATCGCAAACTAAGTGCATGCTGAATTTACCGCGGCTGAAAAGCAAACATATATCAGGATATATAAAATATTTAAAGGGAGCACTTAACTCTACTTACGTGCAGCAAGGCGAAAGCACTTTGGCCGCCCGGCTATGATCTATGGTAACCTCCTGATTCCTCGGGAGGAAGAGAAAGTATGGTTCTCTTCCTTTCGAGTGAAAGACAGACAGACACACACTCCCTGTCTATAAAGAAACAGCTTTTTTCTGTCTCTTGACAGGGAAGAAAAGGAAAGGAGGAAGGGGTTGAGAAAGAAGGGGAGGGGATGAGGGAGGGCTAGATTGAAAACGTAAGAAAGAAATAAGAGAGAGATAGGGAGAGAAAGGGAGGATAAGGTTGGAGAGAAGGGAAGGTAGAGAGCCTTTCTTTCTTCATATACCCTCTTCCTCTCTCTCTCTCTCATTTGATAGAGAGTTCTGTCTGAGAGAGAGTTGTATCTTTGAAAAGAGAGTGTAGAGAGCGATAAATATTCTCTTTCTCATCATAAGTATCGTTATTTATCCCAAACCATAACTATCGGTAGCTATATACCTGAATCCCACCGACATCATGCAGAATCTCGAGGACACATCTCGCGCAGTTTCTGCGCACATTTTCTTAGACGCCAGTCGTGAGCTGTTGAAGGATTTCGCTTTACAACATTTTTGTAACGAGGTATTCAATATGATAAGAAATAGGGTTATGGTAGATCATGTACCTGACGCAAAATAACAGCAATGCAAATTCTAGTGACACTTCATATTTCGACCGGTGAAATAAACGATGTCGATATAAGGCAACATCGAGGCCATATGTGCGGCAGCATTCTTTTGACCATATCCGACTGCGCACCTTTGAACCAAGAAAGGTTTGTTTACCCTAGCGTGATCCACCAACACCTCCTATACTGAAACAACGGTTACCCCGGCCCAGCCATCAGAGGCTGTGAGGCAAAGGAGCAATGATAGGCAGACCAGTCAAACAGTGCAGGTTACTCACAACTTTTAATTCAGACGAGCCGTTGGAAACTCAGCTAGACAGTTGTCACCATTGGGAGCTTGTACAGTTGCTCTAAGATGCAAAACGGCAT